>NC_050097.1:56419912-56722942 GCF_902167145.1 Zea mays
TTCCTAAGGTTGTCAATAATCTCACGGTATGTGCTTAGCTCACTAGACAATTTTTCACATTTTTCTACTTCTAGAGCATAAGCCTTTTTAACCTTAACATGTTTCTTGTTTTCTTTAATTAGACAATCCTCTTGAGAGTCCAAAAGGTCATCCTTTTCATGAATAGCATTAATCAATTCATTTAGTTTTTCTTTTTGCTCCATGTTAAGATTGGCAAAGAGAATACGCAAATTATCCTCCTCATCACTAGCATTATCATCACTAGACGATTCATATTTAGTGGAGGAGTTGGATTTAACCTTCTTCTTTTTGCCGTCCTTTGCCATGAGACACTTGTGGCCGACGTTGGGGAAGAGAAGTCCCTTGGTGACGGCGATGTTGGCGGCGTCCTCGTCGTCGGAGGAGTCGCTTGAGCTCTCGTCGGAATCCCATTCCCGACAAACATGGGCATCGCCGCCCTTCTTCTTGTAGTACCTTTTCTTCTCCTTTCTTCTTCCCTTCTTGTCGTCGCCTCGGTCACTGTCGCTTGATATAGGACATTTAGCAATAAAATGACCGGGCTTACCACACTTGTAGCACACTTTCTTGGAGCGGGACTTGTAGTCTTTCCCTCTCCTTTGCTTGAGGATTTGGCGGAAGCTCTTGATGACGAGCGCCATTTCCTCATTGTCGAGCTTGGAGGCGTCTATTGGTTGTCGACTTGGTGTAGACTCCTCCTTCTTCTCCTCCGTTGCCTTGAATGCAACGGGTTGGGCTTCGGATGGGTCGCCAAGCTCGTTGATTTTCCTCGAGCCTTCTATCATGCACTCAAAACTTACAAAATGCCCGATAACTTCCTCGGGGGTCATTTTAGTATATCTAGGATTACCACGAATTAATTGAACTTGAGTGGGATTAAGAAAAATGAGAGATCTTAAAATAACATTTACCACTTCGTGGTCATCCCACTTCTTACTCCCGAGGTTGCGCACTTGGTTCACCAAAGTCTTGAGCCGGTTGTACATGTGTTGTGGCTCCTCCCCTTTGTGAAGCCGGAACCGACCGAGCTCCCCCTCAATCGTTTCCCTCTTGGTGATCTTGGTGAGCTCGTCTCCCTCGTGCGCGGTTTTGAGCACATCCCAAATCTCCTTGGCGCTCTTCAACCCTTGAACTTTGTTATACTCCTCTCTACTTAGAGAGGCGAGGAGTATTGTTGTTGCTTGAGAGTTGAAGTGCTCGATTTGGGCCACCTCATCCTCATCATAGTTCTCATCCCCTACCGACGGTACCTGTGCACCAAACTCAACAACATCCCATATACTTTTGTGGAGCGAGGTTAGATGAAATCGCATTAAATCGCTCCACCTAGCGTAATCTTCACCATCAAAAGTTGGTGGTTTGCCTAATGGGGCGGAAAGTAAAGGTGTATGTTTGGAAATGCGAGGGTAGCGTAGGGGGATCTTACTATACTTCTTGCGCTCTTGGCGCTTAGAAGTGACGGAGGGCGCATCGGAGTCGGAGGTCGATGTTGATGAAGTGTCGGTCTCGTAGTAGACCACTTTCCTCATCCTCTTGTGCTTGTCGCCTTTCCGATGCGGCTTGTGGGAAGAAGATTTTTCCTTCTTCTCTTTGTGGTGAGAAGAAGATTTCTTCTCCTTCCCTTTGTTGGAGGAGCTCTTCTTCTTCTCCCTCCTTTTGGTGCGGGACTCTTCCGATGAAGTGCTCCCTTGGCTTGTAGTGGGCTTTTCGCCGGTCTCTATCTCCTTCTTGGCGTGTTCTCCCGACATCACTTCGAGCGGTTAGGCTCTAATGAAGCACCGGGCTCTGATACCAATTGAAAGTCGCCTAGAGGGGGGGTGAATAGGGCGAAACTGAAATTTACAAATATAAACACAACTACAAGCCGGAGTTAGCGTTAGTAATAAAGAAATGAGTCCGCGAGAGAGGGTGCAAAACAAATCCCAAACAAATGAACAAGTGAGACACGGAGATTTGTTTTACCGAGGTTCGGTTCTTGCAAACCTACTCCCCGTTGAGGAGGCCACAAAGGCCGGGTCTCTTTCAACCCTTCCCTCTCTCAAACGATCCATGGATCGAGTGAGCTTTCTTTTCTCAACCACTTGGAACACAAAGTTCCCGCAAGGGCCACCACACAATTGGTGCCTCTTGCTTCGATTACAAGTGAATGTTTGATCACAATGAAAGAGTTCAAGAAGAAAGAAAGCAATCCAAGTGCAAGAGCTCGAAAGAACACAAGCAAATCACTCTCTCTAGTCACTATGGAGTTGTGTGGGAATTGGAGAGGATTTGATCTATTTGGTGTGTCTAGTATTGAATGCTAGAGCTCTTGTAGTAGATGAGAAGTGGAAAACTTGAATGCAATGAATGGTGGGGTGGTTGGGGTATTTATAGCCCCAACCACCAAATGTGGCCGTTGGGAATCCTGTCTGTTCGATGGCGCACCGGACAGTCCGGTGCACACCGGACAGTCCGGTGCCCCCTGCCATGTCATCACTGCCGTTGGATTCGACCGTTGAAGCTTCTGACTTGTGGGCCCGCCTGGGTGTCCGGTGCACACCGGACATGTACTGTTTGATGTCCGGTGCACCGGTATGGGCGTGCCTGACGTCTGCGCGCGCTGCGCGCGCATTAAATGCAGCGCAGGGAGCCGTTGGCGCCGCAGGGAGCCGTTGCTCCGCTGGCACACCGGACAGTCCGGTGCACACCGGACAGTCCGGTGAATTTTAGCGGAGCGGCTGCCGCGCGAACCCGAGGCTGGCGAGTTCCGGAGACCGCGCTTCCTAGGAGCACCGGACATGTCCGGTGCACACCGGACAGTCCGGTGAATTATAGCGCGCCGGCTTCCGAGAATTCCCGAGGGCGAGAAGTTTGAGTTGGTGTCCTCTGGGCGCACCGGACACTGTCCGGTGCACACCGGACAGTCCGGTGCCTCCAGACAGAGGTGCCCTCGGTTGCCTCATTTCTCTTTTGTTGAATCCAACACTTGGTCTTTTTATTGGCTGAGTGTGAACCTTTTACACCTGCATAATCTATACACTTAGGCAAACTAGTTAGTCCAAAGATTTGTGTTGGGCAATTCAACCACCAAAATTATCTAGGAACTAGGTGTAAGCCTAATTCCCTTTCACCTGCTCTGTGACTTTGTTTTTGTCTCCATTCTTCTTCTTGCGTCTGAAGAATTTTGTTCGACTGACTGCAGAGTTCAAGACGGCTCTTAACGAGTCCGTCAAGAACTGCAAGGCGCTTGCCGAGGCGGCTGAGCAGAAGGAGGCCGACCATGTGGCCATGTCCGAGGCCATCTCGGCTTTCTGCCAGGCCTTCGGCCTCGACGGCGTCCCCTCGGGTAGCTCCCCCCAGAGTCATCTGTGGGCCTTAGGTGGCCATGTGTGCAGCAAACTCCGCGGGGCGCTGCATCATGGCGTTAGGCGGGCCTTCGACGTGCTCGCTTCCCACTACGACGTGGATCTGGAGCGGGTCAGCGAGGGGTACTGCTTACCCGATGAAGAGGAGGCTGCCTTAGCCGAGGTCCAGAGGCTTGACGCGGCTATCGAGGGCCCGAGTGCGGCGCTGGCTTCCTCCTTTGAGGTGGAGATCCTTCCGCCCGTGTCGCCGTCTGAGGCCGGGTCAGGTTCTGCCGAGGGTGGAAATGACGCCGAGGGTGCCGCTCCTCCCCCTGCCACTGTCTGAGCCTACAGGAACAGTTTGCTTTAAGTATGCGTATGTGTTTTGCGGCCGCTGAGGCCTAAACATTTTAATGTCGGATTATAAAGCTGTGTTTTCTTTCCTCTCGTTTCGAGCGTTAAGACTTGTTCGGTAGCAGAATCCCTTGTCCGAGCGTGAGTCACTTTTCGCGGAAGGTGATGAGTGAGGTATCCGTATCCCGGAGGCGTAGGAGTCCCTCGGCTCGGTCGGCCTTGCCGCTTACGTGTTCTCTCGTCGTTTTTAGGATTCCGTTATCGATATAGTCAAAAAGCACGAAAGTCGTTTTAGTAGAAGAGTTTTCGAGCGTTAGGACTTGTTCGGTAGCAGAATCGCTCATCCGAGCGTGAGTTACTTTTCGCGGAAGGTGATGAGTGAGGTATCCGTATCCCGGAGGCGTAGGAATCCCTCGGCTCGATCGGCCTTGCCGCTCAAGGTCTCTCTCGCTCGTCTTTAGGATTCTGTTATCGACGCAGTCGAAAAAGCGTGAAAATCGTTCTGGTAAAAGACTTTCCCGAGGAAAAATTTGACGCAGAGGGGGTTCCCCCCTTCTAGCCCCCGAGGGAGGGTCGGGCTTTGCCAAGGCAAGGCTGATCCTTCCTTGATGGTTAGACTTTATTTATGCATGTAAAGAAAGCGAGATACATGAACGACTTGAAACATTTTAAGGGTAAAAGCGACGTAGCTGTTGGATGTTCCAAGCGTTGTTGTAGACCTCGCCTTGATCGTTGGCCAGCTTGTATATCCCAGGCTTCAAAATCTTGGCAATGATGAACGGCCCTTCCCAGGGGGGAGTAAGCTTGTGGCGCCCTCGGGCGTCTTATCGCAGCCGAAGTACCAAGTCTCCCACCTGGAAGCCTTGGGGCCGAACCCTTCGGGCGTGGTAGCGTCGCAGAGACTGCTGATACCGCGCCAAGTGTAGTAAGGCCATGTCCCGAGCCTCTTCCAGTTGGTCCAACGAATCTTCTCGGCTGGTCTGGTTGCTTTGGTCGTCGTAAGCCTTTGTCCTCGGGGAACCGTATTCTAAGTCCGTGGGTAGGACGGCCTCAACCCCATAGACTAGAAAGAACGGCGAGAAATCCGTGGCCCGGATCGGCGTCGTCCTCAGACTCCAAACCGCCGAGGGTAGTTCCTTTATCCACTGCTTGCCAAACTTGTTGAGGTCATTGTAGATCCTCGGTTTCAGTCCCTACAAAATCATACCGTTGGCGCGCTCCACCTGCCCATTTGTCATTGGGTGAGCAACGGCGACCCAGTCCACACGGATGTGGTGGTCTTCGTAGAAGTCCAGGAACTTCTTCCCAGTGAACTACGTGCCATTGTCGGTGATGATGGAGTTTGGGACCCCAAAGTGATGGATGATATTTGTGAAGAACGCCACCGCCTGCTCGGACCCGATGCTGGTTAAGGGTCGGACTTCGATCCACTTGGAGAATTTGTCGATGGCGACCAGCAGGTGCTTAAAGCCCCCGGGTGCCTTCTGCAAGGGACCGACGAGGTCCAGACCCCACACGGCAAACGACCAAGTGATGGGTATTGTTTGCAGAGTCTGAGCGGGCAGGTGTGTCTGTCTCGCGTAGAATTGACACCCTTGGCAGGAGCGTACAATCCTAGTGGCGTCGGCCACCGCAGTCGGCCAGTAGAAACCTTGTCGGAAAGCGTTTCCCACGAGGGTCCGAGGTGCTACATGGTGACCGCAAGCCCCCGAGTGTATTTCTTGTAACAGCTCTTGTCCTTGGGCGATGGATATGCATCGTTGGAGAATGCCTGAGGGGTTGCGGTGGTACAACTCTTTTTCACCACCCAGTAGAACGAACGACTTGGCGCGCCGAGCCAATCGCCGAGCTTCGGCCCTATCGAGGGGCAGCTCTCCTCGGAGGAGATATTCCAGGTATGGGGTCTGCCAGTCTTGGTTTGGCGCAACCCCATTCCGCTCTCCCTCGACGCGCAAGGCCTCACCCTCGGCGGCCGAGGGTGCCTCGGGTTGGGCCGAGGCCTCCTCGGGTTCGGGCGCGTCGTTGAGTTTCACGGATGGTTGATATATGTCCTTGGAGAAGACGTTCGGGGGAACCGTCGTTCGCCCCGAGGCTATTTTCGCCAGCTCATCCGCGGTCTCATTGTACCGTCGAGCAACGTGGTTGAGTTCCAGCCCGTGGAACTTGTCTTCCAAGCACCGAACTTCGTCGCAATAGGCCTCCATTTTTCGTTCGCGGTAGTGGGAGTTCTTCATGACTTGGTCAATGACAAGCTGCGAGTCGCCCCGAGCGTCGAGGCGCCAAACCCCTAGCTCGACGGCGATGTGCCACCCATTAACCAAAGCCTCGTACTCGGCCACGTTGTTTGATGCTGGAAAATGGAGGCGCAGCACGTAGCGCACATGTTTTCTGAGGGGTGAGATGAAAAGCAAGCCAGCACATGCTCCTGTTTTCATTAGCGACCCATCGAAGTACATGGTCCAAAGTTCGGCATGGATTGGAGCTGTCATTAATTGGGTGTCGACCCATTCAGCCAGGAAGTCTGCCAAGACTTAAGATTTTATGGCCTTCCGAGGGGCGAATGAAAGTGTTTCGCCCATGAGTTCCACTGCCCATTTTGCTATCCTACCCGAGGCCTCTCGGCACTGGATGATCTCTCCCAGAGGGAAGGATGACACCACAGTCACCGGATGAGACTCGAAGTAGTGTCGCAATTTTCGTCGTGTCAGAATTACTACGTACAGTAGCTTCTGGATTTGTGGGTAGCGGATCTTGGTCTCGAATAGCACCTCGCTGATGAAGTAGACTGGCCTCTGGATGAGCAGTGCATGCCCTTCTTCTTGTCTCTTGACTACGATCGCGGCACTGACCATCTGAGTGGTTGCGGCTACGTAAATCAAGAGGGCTTCTCTCGCAGCGGGGGGCACCAAGATGGGCGCATTAGTAAGGAGTGCCTTTAAGTTTCCGAGGGCTTCCTCGGCCTCGGGGGTCCAAGTGAAGCGCTCGGCCTTCCTTAAGAGGCGGTACAAGGGCAATCCTTTCTCGCCGAGGCGCGAGATGAAGCGGCTCAGAGCCGCAAGGCAGCCCATGACCCTTTGTACTCCTTTTAAATCTTTGATGGGTCCCATGTTGGTGATGGCTGCGATTTTCTCGGGGTTGGCCTTGATGCCTCGCTCGGAGACGATGAACCCTAGGAGCATGCCTCGGGGTACTCCGAAGACACACTTCTCGAGATTGAGTTTCACGCCCTTTGCACGCAGGCACCTGAAAGTCACTTCGAGGTCGGAGAGGAGGTCGGAGGCTTTCCTTGTTTTGACGACGATGTCATCGACGTAAGCCTCGACCATTCTGCCGATGTGCTCTCCGAACACGTGGTTCATGCACCTTTGGTAGGTTGCACCTGCATTCCTCAAGCCAAATGGCATAGTAGTATAACAATACATGCCAAAAGGCGTGATAAAAGAAGTCGCGAGCTGGTCGAACTCTTTCATCTTGATTTGGTGATAGCCTGAATAGGCATCGAGGAATGATAGGGTTTCGCACCCAGCAGTGGAGTCCACAATTTGATCGATGCGAGGCAGAGGGTAGGGAACCTTTGGAATGCTTTGTTTAAACTAGTGTAGTCTATGCACATCCTCCATTTCCCACCTTTTTTCTTTACAAGCACAGGGTTAGCTATCCATTCTGGATGGAATACCTCTTTCATGAACCCTGCAGCCATCAGCTTGTGGACCTCCTCGCCTATGGCTCTGTGCTTTTCTTCATCAAAACGGCGCAGCTGCTGCTTCACAGGTCGGGCATCGGCTCGGATGTCCAGCGAGTGCTCGGCAACATCCCTCGGTATGCCTGGCATGTCCGAGGGACTCCACGCAAAAATTTCGGCGTTTGCGCGGAGAAAGTCGACGAGCACTGCTTCCTATTTGGGGTCGAGCTCGGAGCCAACCCTGACTTTCTTGCCGGCGTCGTTGCTGGGGTCGAGAGAGACGGATTTAACCGCCTCGGCTGGTTCGAAGTTGCCGGCGTGGCGCTTCGCATCGGGCGCCTCTTTGGAGAGGCAATCCAGGTCAGCGATGAGGGCCTCGGACTCGGCGAGGGCCTCAGCGTACTCCATGCTTTCCACGTCGCATTCGTAAGCGTGGCGGCACGTGGACCCGACGGTGATGATTCCCTTGGGGCCCGGCATCTTGAGCTTGAGGTACGTGTAGTTGGGGACGATCATGAACTTGGCCTAGCACGGTCTTCCCAACACCGCGTGATAGGTCCATCGGAACCCGACCACCTCGAACGTGAGGGTTTCCTTTCGGAAGTTGGAGGGAGTTCCGAAGCAGACGGGCAAATCAAGTTGCCCAAGGGACAGGATGCGCTTACCGGGGACGATCCCATGAAAGGGTGCTGCACCGGCCCGGATCATGGACAGATCTATCCCCAAGAGCCCTAGGGTCTCGGCGTAGATGATGTTGAGGCTGCTGCCTCCGTCCATGAGGACCTTGGTGAGCCTCGCGTTGCCAATGACGGGGTCGACGACGAGCGGGTACCTTCCTGGGCTCAGTACGCAGTCGAGGTGGTCGCCTTGGTCGAAGGTGATGGGCTTATCGGACCAGTCTAGGTAGACCGGCGCCGCTACCTTCACCGAGCAGACCTCCCGACGCTCCTGCTTGCGTTGTCGAGCCGAGGCGTTCGCCACTTGCCCACCGTAGCTCATGAAGCAGTCGTGGACCTTCGGGAACTCCTCTTCCTTGTCGCCCCCCCTTCTTGTTGTTGCCTTGGTCCTTGCCACCTTCTGCCGAGGGTCCAGCCTTGATGAAGTAACGTCGGAGCATGTCGCACTCCTCAAGGGTGTGCTTGACGGGACCCCTATGATAGGGGCATGACTCCTTGAGCATCTTGTCAAACGTGTTGACTCCTCCAGGAGGCTTCCGAGGATTCCTGTGCTCGGCAGCAGCAACGAGATCCGCGTCAATGGCGTCGCGCTTTGCTTCCGCCTTCTTCTTGGCCTTCTTTTTCGGGCCACGCTGGACGGACGCCTCGGGGGCGTCTTCCTTCTGTCTTCCCTGAGGCTGCTTGTCCTTCCGAAAGATGGCTTCGACCGCCTCCTGACCAGAGGCGAACTTGGTGGCGATGTCCATCAATTCGCTCGCCTTGGTGGGAACCTTGCGCCCCAGTTTGCTCACCAGGTCCCGGCACGTAGTGCCGGCGAGGAATGCCCCGATGACGTCCGAGTCGGTGATGTTGGGTAACTCGGTACGCTGCTTGGAAAACCGCCGAATGTACTCTCGCAGGGATTCCCCTGGCTGCTGGCGGCAGCTTCGGAGGTCCCATGAGTTCCCAGGGCGCACGTACGTACCTTGGAAGTTTCCAGCGAAAGCCTTGACCAGGTCGTCCCAGTCGGAGATCTGCGCAGGAGGAAGATGCTCCAGCCATGCCCGGGCAGCGTCGGAGAGGAAAGGGGGAGGTTGCGGATGATGAGGTTGTCGTCGTCCGTCCCTCCCAGCTGGCATGCCAGCCGGTAATCCGCAAGCCACAACTCCGGCCTTGTCTCTCCTGAGTACTTGGTGATGGTAGTCGGGGCTCGGAACCGGGCCAGGAACGACGCCCGTAATATGGCCCAGCCGAAGACTCGCGGACCTGGTGGCTCGGGCGAGGGGCTCCGATCCTTCTCACTGTCATAGCGTCCTCCGCGCCTGGGGTGGTAGCCTCGGCGCACCCTTTCCTCGAGGCGGGCACGACGGTCGCGGCGGTGCTGCTCGCTGCCGAGGCGGTCCAAGGCTGCAGGCGTCCTGTCCCGTGGGCGCTCGGTGCGGACCGAGGCCTCCCGTATGCGTCGAGAGGCCGTTGCGTGATGCTCCGAGGGGCACCCTCGCCTGCGGGAGGCAGAGCTCTCGGCTCGTCGGACTGTGGCATCTTCCAGGAGATCCTTGAGTTTGCCCTGGATACGCCGCCCCTCGGTGGTGGATGGCTCCGGCATCGTTCGAAGTAGCATCGCCGCGGCAGCTAGATTCTGGCTGACCCCGCTGAAGGCCGGGGGCAGCCCCGCCCTGACATCATCAACGATACGGCGTTGGACGTCCTGGGCCCAATGACATGCTCCTCCGGCGAGTGCTCGGCCTGCCCACTCCTGCTCGATATCTTGTCGGAGCTGCACAAGCCGCCCTGCTTATTCGTTGAGCTTGGCCTGCATCTTGCGGAATTGCTCGAGCTGTGTGTCCTGACCCCCCGCAGGGACTGGGACCACAGCTAGCTCCTGCGGGATGTCAACGCGAGACGTAGGCACAGGGGCGTTGTCATCTTCCGGCATGCCGAGGTGGTTGTCTTCGCCATGATCCCCCTGATCGATGTGGAAACACTCGCGACTTGGGCCATAACCCTCGTGGTCGAGGCTGTGGTCATCGTCAGAGCAGCCGGAGAGGCAGTAGTCACATGCGGACATGAAGTCTCGTATGGCACTGGGATCACGGAGCCCGGAGAAATCCCAATCGAAGTCGGAGTCGTCCTCTTCCTCGGAACCCGTGGGTCCGTAGGTTGAGACGGCCGTGAGTCGGTCCCAAGTTGACCACATATGGTACCCTCTTGGTCGATGGACGGTGGTGAAGTCGCGTCAGGGACGGAATGCACCGTTATCTTAGGTACGAGGCTAACACCCAGCAAGTCCTTTGCAAGGGTGCTGGCGTCATCAGTCCGCTTGGGGTTGGCACGTAGCGGGGAAGCGACGTCCGTCGTTGTCTCGGGTGCGAGGACAACACCCGACATGTCCCCCGTTGGGGTGCCGGCGTCGTCGACTCGCTCTGGTCCGACAGTCGACGAGGTGCCGCCTCCTGCCTAGCCATGGTTGCCCCGTCTCCTCCTCCTCCAGCGAGGAGGGTGGCGGGGCAAACCCGGGTGTTCCTCTTCTGCCACGGGGGGAAGTCGTCGTCGAGTACGCCGCCGCCGGGCGAGCCGACGACCGTCGTTGTTGTCGTGCTGCGAGGGGAGGAGTACCATGTCGTAGCTGCCGTCGTGGGACATGAACTTGAGGCTCCCAAAGCGGAGCACCGTCCCCGGCTGAAGAGGCTGCTGAAGGCTACCCATCTGGAACCCAACGGAAAAGTATTCGTTAACACGCAGTAAGCCCCTACCTGGCGCGCCAACTGTCGGCGTTTCGGACCCACGAGGACCGTCAACCGACCAGTGAATTTATTGTTGCGTGCCCCTGCCCAGATGGGTTGATGCAAGATGGAACACAAGAGAGGGGATGAGGCTTATATTATCTTGCACCAGGGTGCTCGTAGTAGGGGTTACAAGCGTCGCGAGAGAGCGAGGGCGAGAGCGAGAGTGGGAGAGAGAGGGAGTCTAGCCCTGAGGTGAGGCGTCTGAGTTAGGGCCTGTTTGTTTACCCCCATGGATTATATAATCTGGATTATTTTTGGAGGATTATATAATCTGGATTATATAATCTGGATTATATAATCTGAGTAGTCATGTTTGTTTACCCAGATTATTTGAGTTGTTAATAGGATTTTTTTGTATGAGGAAGACAAGAATGCCCTCTATATTTGTACTAGGTTGAAACTCATATATATATAAAAAATAATTCAATTGACATTGGCAAATATTGCATTAGCAATATTATCACGGAAGGCATTCATGTCACCTTCTTCATCCCCAAATTAACTAGTACTAGGCGCAAAAACGATTCGGTGGATTATAATGGCAATGGTGGGTAATTTCTAGGAAACTTGAAAGGGTAGTGGGGAAGTGGGAAAAAAATAATCTGAAATAAGCACCTCCTCACTTGCTTATGGATTATCATAATCCAAGGGGTTAGATTATATAATCTGAGCAAATAAGCTGGACTGTTTGTTTGCCTCTTAGGATTATTTAATCTAGATTATATAATCTGGGGGTAAACAAACAGGCCCTTAGCCTTCACTGCGTCTCTCCTACCCCACCTGCCTCTCTTCGCTTGCCCTGTCCTTGCGTTCCTGCGTATGCGTCCCTCTGTGTGAACGTGCCTTAGGAAGGCCCTGGACATCCCCTTTTATAGATACAAGGATATGGCCCAGCTGTACAATGGGGGTGTAGCTATGTGCTAACGTGGCTGGCGGACAAGTGCCTTGAGCCCTGTACATGTGCTAACGTGGCCGTCGGAGAAGTGCCTTGAGCCCTGTGGAAGCACAGCTGGCGGTGTGGCATGGACCCTGCTGACGTTTCCTTGCTTCCGTAAGGAGCTGAGAGCCATCGACGTCATGGTGGCACGCGGGGAACCATCATTACCTGCTATCAGAGTAGTTTGATGTGACTCCGGTCTTATTCCTTTGTAGCAAAGGGTGGCTAGCTAGCGGTAGGATAATGATGCCTCTCCTGTAGCGTAGTCGGTCCGAGGCCAAGGTCGGGCGAGGCGGAGTCTTCTCCTGAGGCCGAGGTTGAGGTCGGGCGAGGATGTGACTCCTCCCGAGGCCGAGGCTGAGGCTGAGGCCCGAGGTCGGGCGAGACGGGGACCTTTCCTCGAGCCCGAGGCCTGGGGTCGGGCGAGGCGGAGACCTTCCCCGAGGCCAGGGCTGATGCCAAGGCCTGGGGTCGGGCGAGGCGGAGCTCCCTGTCGTGCCCGAGGCTGAACTCGAGAGTGGTTGTGACTTACTATTGTTAGTCTTGCCCGGGTGGTTGGCACAGTAGCCGGAGCGGGGCGAACAGTGTTGTTTCCTTGTCATAACGATCAGTAAAGGGGCAAAGTGATTGCGGTCACTTCGACCTTGCCGACTGAGGCGCGCGTGTCAGGATAAGGTGTCAGGCGATCCCCGCATTAAATGCGCATGCGATATGGTCGGTTGGTAGGGCATTCCGGCCGAGGTCGCTGCACGACAAAGTTCGCCCGAGCTTAGCCTCGGGTGAGACAGGGGTGTGTCTGCCGACTGAGGAGGCCCTCGGGCGAGGCGGGAATCCGGTCGGGACGAGGCTGGGCTCGGATGAGGTTGCATCCCTTGGTAGACGAGTCCCTGACTTGAACCGCGCTTTATCAGCTATTTATGGTTTGTTCTGAAGATGTTTTTCAGCCGCGTTTAGGAGCATTGGGGGTACCCCTAATTATGGTACCCGACACCAGTATACTACGATAACTTATATATAAAATGTGTGTTATACCGTTATGAGAAAATGTTTCATAATCAATTTGTGATTCTGGTCATACATAAATTTTGTTATTTATAATCTATCTGTTTCACCACTATATTGCAACAATCAGTATCATGCAAACTTCGATATATATCATGATTTGCATGGTCTCATCATTGGAGAGCACGTTCCACACATACCGGAAGAAATTCCCTCGTACATCGTTAGTCATCAGACACGTACCACCATACGCTTTTTCTTAAACAAAAAGGCAAGTGTGTGTTTGCAAAGAGAATTAAAGGCAAGCCGGCACAAAAGCTACCCCAACGGTGGCGAAGATGACGAACTGGTCATTGTTATCGGTCCTCCTCTGCGTCACCTCTGGCGCCAAGATGACGTCACAGTCCTCGATATAGTAGTCGTCGAACGCGTGCACCCCGGGCTCATCAGCAAGGTAGTACCCCTGGCCGTTGCACCACCGGATGCGCTACTCCTCTACATACATCGTGTTCGAGGACACTCATTCAGCGTCAGCAACGACCATCGTCTCAGCGCACAAGAATTCATGGCCAGTCAGTAGTGACTTACGTGGCAGGTTGGGCTTTAGATGGACGAGGAGCTGGACGATATGATGGCGTCATCGTCAAATGCGGTGCCCAGAACAACCCGAGAGTCGCCGACGTTGGCGACGACCATGAGGTCCCCCTGCTTGACGATGGACAACGTGGAGCAGCCGCTCTGCACCGCGTCCAAGCGGTGGCTGCGCCGAATCTTGTCGTACATAGCGGCACATGCGGCCACGTAGGTCTGTTTCTAGAGGTCGAACTGACAGTCGCCAAGTTTCTTCTTGTCGTCGATGAGCGACCCCAACGTGAGTAACTCCTGCTAATGGTGTTTGTTCGGGGTTTTCAAGTAAGAAACATGAATTCATGTTTGGCGTTGGTTTATAAAAATGACTCACAAGTCAGATCCATGGAAAAAATATTACGAAGAATAAATGTCACGCATGCAAAAAAGGAATTTAAGTTGAAACCATTATTCAAACAAAAGAAATTGCATGCAAGGTTCTTCTTTAAATACTACTTATCTACTACTACGCATTGTGCAAGGGTAGCAGGTGGGCTTGGGGACAGATATAGTACATGTGTTTTCTGTTATAGATGAAGATATAAACACATATGAGGTGTAGTGGTAGCTACTACTAACATTTGCTTGAGAGCTTGTGGGTTCGAATCCCCTTGGGGCCATATGTATTTTTTTTAATTTTAGCTAGGCGTCGGCTGTAGGGGGAATGGGAATGGGAATGAGCTTTGCGGGGAGTGGGAATGAGAATGATAGATATATAATGGTGACAGAACATGAGAATGGACTGTGCGCGGGGAGAAGAGAATCGGAAAGGCAGAACACGGTGCGCGGGGAGGAAGGAATCGGAAAGGCAGAACAGGGAATGGCAGAACGCGGAATGGCCGACTACTATTATAGCCTTAATAAGTAGTAGAGATATCTTCTGCATGGACTCGATATTTAAAATCAGTTCTGATGCTTATATCAATATCGGTTTTAAAATAACTAAAACAAATGTTGATGGACGCCAGCGCCATTCTCTGGTAGTGTTGACTTTGGATAAGTATAGAAATTAATGTACTTTGGGAGTACGAGGATGATGACTGAAGGGTGAAGTCAGACTTTTATGATCAATGATGTCTGTCCTCTTGTGAGGTTGTGTCCATGCTGTTAAAATCGTGTCCAACAGTTCACATATACGGTTATCTAAAACATTGTTTTGTATAGTTTTACACTGTAAACTGTACTGTTTATAGAGTGGAGTTTGAATATAATTATAAGGATGGGTAAGTTGCTAGAGATAGCTTAATGAATGAAAATAACTATCAGGTGTTTCTTTCCCCTCTTGTACTGTCAGCCAACGGAATGTGGTTGACGTTCGAAAAGGCTACAAAACTCGTTTTCTAGTTAATTAAAAAAGGTCATTTTCCAGTGCGTTGCTAGCAGAGCCGGGTCGGACAACTGAAAATTATGAAGGCGCCGTAGAGAATCGCACGCATAATCTCTGGCGAACTAGCGACAGAACTCATTTTCTAGTGTGTTGCTAGCAGCCCGGACAGAATCACACAGATGGTGACCAACTGCAAAGGCGTCCTTTCAAGTAGTTGACAGAAGCGTGCTCCAATCAACGTTAGTTAGCCCTTAATTATTCAGTATGCAACATCAAGCTAGGACTGCTGGAATGAACTTCTATCGTCACTGAGGAAATGTATTGTTCATTCTATATGACCGTTTAATCATATTATAGTTTCTGAGTTTGGACAAGTCAATAACCACAACAGTTATATATATATATTTTGTCAGTTAGAGATTGATGGAAATTAGAGTTTATTAACAGAAATTAGCTATTTGTTGTCGTTTGGGCTAAATTATGTTGGTTCGGACAACGCCCCCGTTAGACGTTGACAATTATTAACTTTCGTCGACCAGCCGAAGTTATCTAATTTTCATTGGCTACAACAACAAACAGAAATTACCTCTATCCACGCTAACTTATGTCGGCTAGGCAGAAGTGGATGAAAAATATCTAACTTCTGTCGGGCAACAATCTAACCAACAGAAGTTATCTTTCGTTGGACGCCTATTTAGCCGACAGAAATTAATGGTTTCAACAACCGAAGATAGATAGTTTATATTTATTTTCTTATATAAAATCACGTAAAAATCATTCATTCGCAGCACATAAAATGATTCAAATACCATTTTATTCATAATTAACTTATACAATGTCGACATAAACAACCACAAATATCCATAGTTTAAATTTCTTACTATTCACACATCTCAGATAAATTATCACACATAAATGTCAATATTACTAGTCATATGTATTACATGAAATAGAATGTTCAATAGCCATCGCTCAGATTATTGGAATTCTGGCTGGTGCCTTGAGAAGGGTTACCGAAAATTGCATTTACATATACAGTTTCAGGCTTCCAGTATCCCAAGCCCAACTACATAGACCAAAATATACTATTAGCAACAATTATGTGTCCATATAGAAAGATTAAAAACTTTTGAATATGACAATCACTAAACACACTTCTCTTCACATGTTGGTATCTGTGCAGATAGAGTACGGTAAATCTGAGGCCCTTGTGCCAGCAACCTATGTGTGTAATATACAAATAAGGTTAAATGAGCAAAATTAGTTTGAATAGGTAAATTTTAGATGTAGTATAATATACTTTTCTAGTTTGAGTAAGTTTTGCTAGAATACATAAGTAGGAGGACAAATATCAAAAATTAGTTAGAATTGGCCAAATTAAAAAAAGCTCTACATTTCATTAGTCTGAGTAGACTTTGCTAGAATTTATCAAGCAAGAGGTTAATTGAGTAAAATTAGTTTGCTTGAACCAAATTTAAACTACATCAAGCAGGGCGGCGTGGGCAGGGCGACCAATAAGAGTTGGACAGGCAGGGCGTGGGTAGGATGGGTCGCTCATGGAGGCTGGCGCAGGTATGGATGGCAACAGGGAATTCTCCGTCGTGGATTAGCTCTCCATCATGTCCCCACAACAAAAAAAATCTACGAGGATCCCCATAAATAATTGTGGGAGATTTCTTCCCTGTCCTCGTTCCCCACGAGGATAAACGGAGATCCACATCCTCTCTTCAATTATAATTAGGACGTCTTCCTTTTTTATTATGCAAAACATTTTCACTTCTACACATTATCAGATGTAAGAAATTATTATGTGTACATTAAAATGAACAAATTTGTACAACAAGTTATCTCTTGACAAAGTAGTTATTTATTTTTATCATTAAATATTACACGAAGACATCATCACGTGTAAGTTTAACAGTCCCTGTGGGAAACAGTGATGGAGAATGCTTACCATCTCGTCCTCATTTACTCGTCGGAAAGATTTTTTTCTCATTTACATCCCCTAGTGGGGGAGAAACTTTCTCATCCACATCCTTTATTGGAAAAATTCCGAGCGGGGAATCAGGGATCGGGCCCATAGCCACTCTAGACGCAGGATGTTTTATTCGACTAACTTCTACCGACTACTCTAAATTCCGGTAAAATTTGACCAACGAAATATTTTAATTTCCCCTTTGTGATTATAAGAGATGAACCACTTGCCATCATGTATGGGTTTAATAATTCCTCAACTCTATTTCAGGGAGAACTTGTTTCCAAAAACAATTAGGCCATGTAACTGGAATATAATCCACATTTTTTAACAATGGTTAGAGCTGGCTTCTGGCCACCGTCTATGCTGCTTGTGAAGGCAAACATGAGACATTGAAATGGTTCCATAATATTCGAATGGCTAATGATTACGTATGTGTTGGAGGCTAAAATTGGTGCGCAAAAGCGATTCTTTTGCTGAGTCTCCTCAACGGATAATACAGTAATATATTATCTTTGTTCTCGAATATTTGTCACTCGTTAATTTATTTTTGAACCAGCCGGTGATAAATAAAAAAGAACGGAGGAGGTATTGTTTATGGGGTGGATAGGTCATCGAAGGTGAAGATGCCTAAAGGTTGGCGTCCAAAAGAGGTATCCATTTGAAGACAGAGACATAGCAGGAGGCACAAATCAATGCAACCTTCGGGTCCGCTCGAGGTGGTCTCGCCCCGTGAAGCCATGATAGTCACCCGTAAAAGCGCACTGACATGTACCCTAGAATGTAGTAGGTATACACCACAGATTTGGTATGCAAACCTCCGACCAATCTAGATATACTCTTGGGAACTCCTCCGAACGAAGTTGTATTCAAACTTCAAAAGTGTCAACCTGTAACACCCTAATTTGGGGTATAAAATTTCTTCTCTAAATGCCTATCAAATTCAGGTGTTACCCTTCGTCTCTCTCTAATCTCTCTCTCTCTCTCTTTTTAATTAGAGTTAAGTTAATTAGGTGAGGGATTAATTATTTATTTTGCCAAAACTATGTGAGTCATGATTTGTTGCATCATGCTGAGCCTAAATTATTCTTTAATTTGATGCACAAGTTTGAATTATTTGATTTATATTTGTGGTTTGTTTGAATTTGAATCAGAAAAACAAAATGAAAAGTGAAAGGGAAATGTGCCCTTGGGTCATTTCTAAGTATTTTGGTGATTGAGTGCCAACACAAGTGGTCATGTGTTAATCTATGCCAAATGATGGACAAAGTGAAAAACAACATAAAGGTATGTTTCTAAGACTTAGTACTTTGTTTTAAGGACTAATGTATTGTGTCTAAGTACTGGAAATAGGAGAAATCAATTTGGAAAAGAGATGGCTTTGTTCAGCCAAAGACAGTTCAGTCTGGGAGCACCGGACTGTCCGGTGGTGCACCGGACAGTGTCCGGTGCGCCAGGCTGGCTCTGGCGAACTGGCTGCTCTCGGGTTTCGTCGGCGGCGTACGGCTATAAATCACCGGACTGTCCGGTGGTACACTGAACTGTCTGGTGAGCCAACGGTCGGCCGCGCAATCCGCGCGTGACGCGTGGCCGGCCCAACGGTCTGAAGGGGGCACCGGACTGTCCGGTGTGCACCGAACTATCCGGTGCGCCAACGGCTCCAAATCGCCAACGGTCGACTGCGCCAAAACAGGAAAGAAATCTGCACCGGACAGTGTCCGGTGGTGCACCGGACTGTCCGGTGCGCCAGTCGATAGAAGGCAAGAATTGCCTTCCTGGAATGCTCTCAACAGCTCCTAGCTGCCTTGGGGTTATAAAAGGGACCCCTAGGCGCATGGAGGAGAATACCAAGCATCCTTTGAGCATTGTTGATCATTCACACTCCATTCTTGCGCACTTGTTCGACATTCTTAGTGATTTGAGCTCCGTTCTAGTGAGAACCTCGTGATATTCTTTTGAGCTCAAGTCTTGGCCTTGTGTGTGCGTATTTGCTGTGAATTTGAGTGTGTTACTTCCCTCCCTTACTCTAGTGCTTCATTTTGATTCTTATTGTAAGGGCGAGATACTCCAAGTTGTGGAGATTCCTCGCAAACGGGAAAGAGTAAAGTAAAGAAGAACACAGTGGTATTCAAGTTGATCATTGGATCACTTGAGAGGAGTTGAGTGCAACTCTCGTCCGTTGGGACGCCACAACGTGGAGTAGGCAAGTTGTGTACTTGGCCGAACCACGGGATAAATCCTCGTGTCTCTTGTGCTTGTTCTTACTGTGTCTATTGTGCTTCACAAGAGCTCTTCTCTCTAATCACTTGATCTCATTGTTCTAACTCCTAATCAAGTTTGTGGTGTTAAGATTTAAGTTTACAGGATCACTATTCACCCCCCCCCCCTCTATGTGCTCTCAATTGGTATCAGAGCCGTTCTCTTCACGTAAGGGAATAATCGCCCGAAGAGATGGATCCTAAGGGCAAGGGAATGGTGGTCAATGATAAGGAGGAGTCTTTCTTCAATGAGCCAAAAGATGACAAGCCCACTGACTCGGGCTCGAGTCACAAGAAGAAAGACAGGAAGAAGAAGAGGCGCATCAAGAAGATAGTCTACTACGACAACGACGAATCTTCCTCTTCCCAAAAGGACGACGACGACTACGAGAAAAGAAAACGATCAATTCAAACTTTTCTTTTGATTATTCTCGTATTCCGCAAAGTTCAAATGCTCATTTGCTTTCCATTCCCCTTGGTAAACCTCCTCGCTTTGATGGAGAGGACTATGGATTTTGGAGTCACAAAATGCGTAGCCACTTGTTCTCCCTCCATCCAAGTATATGGGAGATAGTAGAAAATGGAATGCAATTTGATAGCACGGATAGTCCCTTGTTTATTAATGAACAAATTCATAAAAATGCACAAGCTACTACTGTGTTGTTAGCCTCATTGTGCAGGGATAAATATCATAAAGTGAGTGGCTTGGATAATGCCAAGCAGATTTGGGACACTCTCAAGATCTCACATGAAGGGAACGACGTCACCATGCTCACCAAGATGGAGTTGGTGGAAGGCGAACTAGGAAGGTTCGCGATGATCAGGGGAGAGGAGCCAATCCAAACGTACAACAGGCTCAAGACCCTCGTCAACAAAATAAGAAGCTATGGAAGCACGCGATGGACGGACCACGACGTCGTCCGTCTTATGCTAAGGTCCTTCACCGTCCTTGATCCTCATCTTGTTAACTCTATCCGTGAGAATCCTAGGTACACCAAGATGACGCCCGAGGAGATACTTGGAAAGTTCGTAAGCGGGCGAATGATGATCAAGGAGGCAAGATACGTTGATGATGCGTTAAATGGCCCAATCCATGAGCCTCAAGCCATTGCTCTCAAGGCAACAAGTAGCAGGGAGGCGCTACCTAGCAACGTGGCACAAATTGAGGCGGCTGGGCTAAATGAGGATGAAATGGCCCTCATCATCAAGCGCTTCAAGACGGCGCTCAAAGGTCACAAGGAGCATCCCAACAAAAGCAAGACGAAGGGAAAGCGCTCCTGCTTCAAGTGTGGTAAGATTGGTCATTTTATCGCTAATTGTCCCAATAATGACAGTGATCAGGAACAAGAGAAGAAGAGGGAAAAGAAGAAGGCTTACAAGAAGGCTAAGGGCGAGGCACACCTTGGCAAAGAGTGGGACTCGGATTGTTCGTCGTCCGACTCCGACAATGAAGGACTCGCCGCCTCGGCCTTCAACAAATCGTCCCTCTTCCCCAACGAGCATCACACCTGCCTCATGGCAAAGGAGAAGAAGGTAAACACTCGAAAGTCTACTTATGCTTCTAGTGATGATGAATCTAGCGATGATGAAATAGACTACGCTAGTTTGTTCAAGGGCTTAGATAGAACTAAGATCAATGAGTTGATTGATGCCTTGAATGATAAGAATAGGTTATTAGAAAAGCAAGAGGATCTTTTGTATGAAGAACATGATAAATTTGTAAGTGCACAAAATTCTCTTGCTTTAGAAGTTAAAAGAAATGAAATGCTTTCATGTGAATTGTCTACATGCCATGAATCTATTTCTAGCTTAAAGAGTATCAATGATGACTTGAATGCTAAGTTAGAAATAGCTAGTAAATCAACCTCTTGTGTAGAACATGTTATGATTTGCAATAGGTGCAAAGATTTTAATATTGATGCTTGTAGTGAACACCTAGTTTGCATTTCTAAACTAAATAATGAAGTGGCTAGTCTTAATGCTCAACTTAAGACTAGCAAAAATGAATTTGATAAATTAAAATTTGCAAGGGATGCCTACACGATTGGTAGACACCCCTCAATTAAGGATGGGCTTGGCTTCAAGAGGGAAGCCAAGAACTTAACAAGTCATAAGGGTCCCATCTCCGCCAAGGAGAAAGGGAAGGCCCTATGGCTAATAGTGCTCAAAAGAACCATGCTTTCATATACCATGATAGGAGATATTCTAGGAATGTTCATTATGATAGAAGTTACAATGATGTTGTTTCACATGCCATGATTGCTTCAAGTTCCTCTATTATGCATGATAGAAGTTTGGCTAGAAAAAATGTCATTCATCATGTACCTAGGAAAACAAGTAATGAACCTTCTACAATATATCATGCTTGGAATGCTTCCTTTGCTATTTGTAGAAAGGACAAGAAAGTGGTTGCTAGAAAATTAGGGGCAAAATGCAAGGGAGATAAAACTTGCATTTGGGTCCCTAAGGCTATTGTTACTAACCTTGTAGGACCCAACAAGAGTTGGGTACCTAAGACCCAAGTCTAATTTGCCTTGCAGGTTTATGCATCCGGGGGATCAAGCTGGATTATCGACAGCGGATGCACAAACCACATGACGGGGGAGAAGAAGATGTTCACCGCCTACGTCAAGAACAAAGATTCCCAAGATTCAATCATATTCGGTGATGGGAACCAAGGCAAGGTTAAAGGACTAGGAAAAATAGCAATTTCATCCGAGCATTCCATTTCTAATGTGTTTTTAGTAGAATCGCTCGGATATAACTTGTTGTCTGTTAGTCAACTTTGTAATATGGGATATAATTGCTTATTCACAAATGTAGATGTGTCGGTCTTTAGAAGAAGTGATGGTTCACTAGCTTTTAAGGGTGTACTAGACGGCAAACTTTATTTAGTTGATTTTGCAAAAGAGGAGGCCGGTCTAGATGCATGCTTAATTGCTAAGACTAGCATGGGCTGGCTGTGGCATCGCCGTTTAGCACATGTGGAGATGAAGAACCTTCACAAACTTCTAAAGGGTGAACATGTGTTAGGTCTAACAAATGTGAATTTCGAAAAAGATAGACCTTGTGCAGCTTGTCAAGCAGGTAAACAAGTGGGAAATGCTCATCACAGCAAGAACGTGATGACCACATCAAGACCCCTGGAGCTGCTACATATGGACCTCTTCGGACCCGTCGCCTACCTTAGCATCGGGGGAAGTAAGTATGGTTTAGTAATTGTTGATGATTTTTCCCGCTTCACTTGGGTATTCTTTTTGCAGGATAAATCTGAAACCCAAGGGACCCTCAAGCGCTTCCTAAGGAGAGCTCAAAATGAGTTTGAGCTCAAAGTGAAGAAGATAAGGAGCGACAACGGGTCCGAGTTCAAGAACCTTCAAGTGGAGGAGTATCTTGAGGAGGAAGGAATCAAGCACGAGTTCTCCGCTCCTTATACACCACAGCAAAATGGTGTAGTAGAGAGGAAGAACAGGACTCTCATTGACATGGCGAGGATGATGCTTGGAGAGTTCAAGACCCCCGAGCGATTTTGGTCGGAAGCCGTGAACACGGCTTGCCACGCCATAAACCGGGTCTACCTTCATCGCCTCCTCAAGAAGACTTCGTATGAGCTTCTAACCGGTAACAAACCCAATGTTTCATACTTTCGTGTATTTGGGAGTAAATGCTACATTCTAGTAAAGAAAGGTAGGAATTCTAAATTTGCTCCCAAAGCTATAGAAGGGTTTTTGTTAGGTTATGACTCAAATACAAAGGCGTATAGGGTCTTCAACAAATCATCGGGTTTGGTTGAAGTCTCTAGCGATGTTGTATTTGATGAGACTAATGGCTCTCCAAGAGAGCAAATTGTTGATCTTGATGATGTAGATGAAGAAGACGTTCCAACGGCCGCAATTCGCACCATGGCGATTGGAGATGTGCGACCACAGGAACACCAAGAGCAAGATCAACCTTCTTCCTCAACAATGGTGCAACCCCCAACTCAAGACGATGAACAGGTTCATCAAGAAGAGGCGTGTGATCAAGGGGGAGCACAAGATGATCATGCTATGGAGGAAGAAGCACCTCAAGACCCTACGACTCAAGTTCGAGCGACGATTCAAAGGAATCATCCTGTTGATCAGATATTGGGTGATATTAGCAAGGGAGTAACTACTCGCTCTAGACTAGTTAATTTTTGTGAGCATTACTCTTTTGTTTCCTCTATTGAGCCTTTCAGGGTAGAAGAGGCCTTGCTAGATGCGGACTGGGTGTTGGCCATGCAAGAGGAGCTCAACAATTTCAAGAGAAATGAAGTTTGGACACTGGTGCCACGTCCCAAGCAAAACGTTGTGGGAACCAAGTGGGTGTTCCGCAACAAACAGGATGAGCACGGAGTGGTGACAAGGAACAAGGCTAGACTTGTGGCAAAAGGTTATGCCCAAGTCGCAGGTTTGGACTTTGAGGAGACTTTTGCTCCTGTGGCTAGGCTAGAGTCAATTCGCATATTGTTAGCCTATGCCGCTCACCATTCTTTCAGGTTGTTCCAAATGGACGTGAAGAGCGCTTTCCTCAATGGGCCAATCAAGGAGGAGGTGTACGTAGAGCAACCCCCTGGCTTTGAGGATGAACGGTACCCCGACCACGTGTGTAAGCTCTCTAAGGCGCTCTATGGACTTAAGCAAGCCCCAAGAGCATGGTATGAATGCCTTAGAGACTTTCTAATTGCTAATTCTTTCAAGGTTGGGAAAGCCGATCCAACTTTATTCACTAAGACTTGTGACGGTGACTTATTCGTGTGCCAAATTTATGTCGATGACATAATATTTGGCTCTACTAACCAAAAGTCTTGTGAAGAGTTTAGCAGGGTGATGACTCAAAAATTTGAGATGTCGATGGTGGGCGAGTTGAACTACTTCCTCGGGTTCCAAGTGAAGCAACTCAAGGACGGCACCTTCATCTCCCAAACGAAGTACACGCAAGACTTGCTAAAGCGGTTTGGGATGAAGGACGCCAAGCCCGCAAAGACTCCAATGGGAACCGACGGACATGTTGACCTCAACAAAGGAGGTAAGTCCGTTGATCAAAAAGCATATCGGTCTATGATAGGGTCTTTACTTTATTTATGTGCTAGTAGACCGGATATAATGCTAAGCGTATGCATGTGTGCTAGATTTCAATCCGATCCAAGAGAGTGCCACTTAGTGGCCGTTAAGCGAATTCTGAGATATTTAGTCGCTACGCCTTGCTTCGGGATCTGGTATCCAAAGGGGTTTACCTTTGACTTGATTGGATATTCAGACTCCGACTATGCTGGATGTAAGGTCGATAGGAAGAGTACATCGGGGACGTGCCAATTCTTAGGAAGGTCCCTGGTGTCGTAGAGTTCTAAGAAACAAACTTCTGTTGCCCTATCCACCGTTGAGGCCGAGTATGTTGTCGCAGGACAGTGTTGCGCGCAACTACTTTGGATGAGGCAAACCCTCAGGGACTTTGGCTACAATCTGAGCAAAGTCCCACTCCTATGTGATAATGAGAGTGCTATCCGCATGGCGGATAATCCTGTTGAACACAGCCGCACAAAGCACATAGACATCCGGCATCACTTTTTGAGAGATCACCAGCAAAAGGGAGATATCGAAGTGTTTTATGTTAGCACCGAGAACCAGCTAGCCGATATCTTTACCAAGCCTCTAGATGAGAAGACCTTTTGCAGGCTGCGTAGTGAGCTAAATGTCTTAGATTCACGGAACTTGGATTGATTTATAGCATACATGTGTTTTATGTCTTTGATCATGTTCTTTTATGCATATTGTTGTTTATTTATGGTGTTCAAGTTGTACAAACACTCCCTGGACCTCAAAAGTCCATGTGTGAGTGATGCACATATTTAGGGGGAGATGTGCTACAACTTGACCCTTTGAGACTAACCATGTGCTTGAGTTTTCTTAAGTTAGTCTCAAAGGAGGTTTGAAAGGGAAAAGGTGGACTTGGACCATGCAAGACTTCCACTGCACTCCGATGAGAGGGTAACTTATTCCAAGTTCATCTCCATGCTCTTATTGCCTTTTTACTCTTAATTGAAGATTTTGGTGAGGCAATGGGGTTCCAGGGCCAAAAATGATCTAGTTTTGGTGCTTGATGCCAAAGGGGGAGAAATTAAGGCCAAATCAATAAATGGATCCGCTACCACTTGAGAATTTTGAAAATAGTAGAATAGAGCTTTTTGTGTGACAAAACTCTCTTATTGTCTCTCTTGTCAAAAGTTGGCCTCTTGTGGGGAGAATGGTTGATTATGGGAAAAAGAGGGAGTCTTTGAAATCTTTGATCAATTTCTCTTGGAACAACTCTCTTTATGTCTCAACAAGTGT
The DNA here is from genome assembly GCF_902167145.1 of Zea mays. Classification (NCBI taxonomy): domain Eukaryota; kingdom Viridiplantae; phylum Streptophyta; class Magnoliopsida; order Poales; family Poaceae; genus Zea; species Zea mays. The sequence goes on from NC_050097.1 coordinate 56,445,208, forward strand.
GTTTAACTTAGAGATAGGAAATTGAGGTTGATTTGCAAAAACAAAACCAAGTGGTGGCAAAGAATGATCCAAATATGCCAAATTTGATTCAAAACAAATCTGTGTTCTTATTTGCATTGATGTTGCACATCTTTGTATTGCTTTTGTTGTGTTGGCATAAATCACTAAAAAGGGGGAGATTGAAAGGGAAATGTGCCCTTGGGCCATTTCTAAGTATTTTGGTGATTGAGTGCCAACACAAGTGGTCATGTGTTAATCTATGCCAAATGATAGACAAAGTGAAAATCAACATAAAGGTATGTTTCTAAGACTTAGTACTTTGTTTTAAGGACTAATGTATTGTGTCTAAGTACTGAAAACAGGAGAAATCAATTTGGAAAAGAGATGGCTTTGTTCAGCCAAAGACAGTTCAGTCTGGGTGCACCGGACAGTGTCCGGTGCGCCAGGCTGGCTCTGGCGAACTAGCTGCTCTCGGGTTTCGGCGGCGGCGTACGGCTATAAATCACCGGACTGTCCGGTGGTACACCGGACTGTCCGGTGAGCCAACGGTCGACCACGCAATCCACGCGTGACGCGTGGCCGGCCCAACGGTCTGAAGGGGGCACCGGACAGTGTCCGGTGCGCCAACGGCTCCAAATCGCCAACGGTCGGCTGCGCCAAAACAGGAAAGAAATCCGCACCGGACAGTGTCCGATGGTGCGCCAGTCGACAGAAGGCAAGAATTGCCTTCCTGGAATGCTCTCAACGGCTCCTAGCTGCCTTGGGGTTATAAAAGGGACCCCTAGGCGCATGGAGGAGAATACCAAGCATCCTTTGAGCATTGTTGATCATTCACACTCCATTCTTGCGCACTTGTTCGACATTCTTAGTGATTTGAGCTCCGTTCTAGTGAGAACCTCGTGATATTCTTTTGAGCTCAAGTCTTGGCCTTGTGTGTCCGTATTTGTTGTGAATTTGAGTGTGTTACTTCCCTCCCTTACTCTAGTGCTTCATTTTGATTCTTATTGTAAGGGCGAGAGACTCCAAGTTGTGGAGATTCCTCGCAAACGGGAAAGAGTAAAGTAAAGAAGAACACAGTGGTATTCAAGTTGATCATTGGATCACTTGAGAGGAGTTGAGTGCAACTCTCGTCCGTTGGAACGCCACAACGTGGAGTAGGCAAGTTTTGTACTTGGCCGAACCACGGGATAAATCCTCGTGTCTCTTGTGCTTGTTCTTACTGTGTCTATTGTGCTTCACAAGAGCTCTTCTCTCTAATCACTTGATCTCATTGTTCTAACTCCTAATCAAGTTTGTGGTGTTAAGATTTAAGTTTACAGGATCACCTATTCACCCCCCCCCCCCCCTCTAGGTGCTCTCAAAAAGGAATTGGGAAATTCAGAATAAAAGAAAAGGGAAAAGAAGCCCAGCCACCCTCCCTCCTCGGCCTTTCGGCCCACTCAATCCACCAAGCAGCCCGCGCGCGCACCTGTGTCCGCTGACAAGCGGGCCCCACCTATCGGGCCGCGCCCCGCTTACTCGCTCGCCCTCTCCCTCTCTGGCCAGTGGGGCCGCCTCATCGGCGCCCTGGCCCGTTGCGCGCTCGTGCGCCTATGTCGCTGTTCCGCGGGCCCTGCTTGCCAGTCTCTCTCCCCTCCTTCAACTGTTCGCCTGCGCGGACTGCGCGCACGCCCACCGAGACCGTCGCGCCCACGTCACCTCCCAGCGCAAAATCGTCGTCTCGACCCCCTTCTCAAGTCCCTGCACGCACCCACTTCCCCCCTCCCACATTCACTTTGCCCTTGCGCACTCACTTGAGATGCGCGCATCCGTTCTTCAAGCTCGCTAGAGCTTCCCATCGCCATGCCTCCTGCGCCCGAATCCGCCCCCAGCAGAGCTCGCCCGCCGTCCCTGGTCGTGCTCCACCACCGCCAGGCAAAGCTTTGTCGTCGATTTCGCCTCACCCGGGGTGAATTTCCCCGTCGGACTTCTCCTTCTCTCTCCCATGTTTTCTCTGTTCTATCAATTAGCCGTCGGTGATCACCGGCACCGGCACCGGCACCATGTCGTCGTACCGAGACCCCCCGGCCAACCGCAACTGCCTCGCGCCTTCTTCGCCCGTGTGGAGTCGCTGGCTCCGGCCATGGCACTAGCGCCGAGCGTGCGGCCAAGGAGGACGGGAGCCCTAACAAGGAGGACCCGCTCGTTAGCCTCATTCTCCCCCCCCCCTCTTCTTTCCCCTCGCGTGGCTGCTGACAGGTGGACACTGGGTCCCATGCGTCAGCACAGCGCCAAACCCCTCCCCCTCCGCTCTAAGTCGCCGCCTGGTAAGCCCCGCCCGCGAGTGCGCCCTCACAGTCGCGCCCATGCTTGCCCTGTGCTGCTGACCAGCGGGCCTGGCCTTGCCGTGACCCCGCCCGTCAGGCGCTAAAGCCCTAGCACCCAGTCGTTCGCCGGCCCGAGTCGCTGGCCCGTGGGCCCCGCATGACAGGCATCCGTGCCTGTGCACCCGCGCGCCCACCCTGCTAGTTCTAATCCTGGCCATCTATCTGAGATCTGATGGTTGGGAAGGCCTGACACCCCTTTGGTTTGCCGTTTTGTAAAAAGAACCCCCAGTTATCGGATAATAGAACATGTTGTCCCTGGTTTTCGCGCGCAAGCCCCTGTAATCTGATAGATTGAACCCTGAACTTTTGTTTAATCACATAATTGGACCTAATTTTGTATTTTAAACTTCAAAACTTGTTTATTTCATATCTTTTGCATATAAACTCCAAATTGAGTGATTCAAATTGCAAAATGTTCATAGGATTATTCTATATCCAAATAAATTATGATCATTCACTGTCTGCACATTCTAATTTTATGCCTAGACTATAGGTTAGTTTATGTAATAGTTTATTTACTTAATAAGATAAATAAAAAGGAAACCATAATGGAAATTAGATGTTTAACCTTGTGAGACTAATAATATGTAATGTATGGATTTGTCCCTGGTATAACTTTTGTGTCTCATTAAAATAAGTGGGATTAAATTATGTAATCATGGAGATAGACAACACTTAGAGAATAACAAACTTCTAAATGTGTTAGTTCACCCTATAACCTAAAGTACCTCTTAAGTTTATGTTGTTCTTTTGAGATGTGTTCACTTGTTTGTACATGATTGGTGTGTTGTTCATTTGTCTTTATCCAAATGTATTGAATGCATGATCGCTTTATTTAGACGACGAGCAGCCCGTGGTTCTTGAGTGTGTTGCCGAAGACTTTCCTGCAGCAACCTGGTGAAGGAAAGTGTCCTCTGACCTATTATGTCCTACTTACTTTATAATTCACTGTTCTGCATTACATTATTGAAACCTAAGGAGTGACTAGTTTGTATTTACTTTATCCTTGTTACCTTTTTGGGTTACTATGGTTAGCTTTATGTTATTGCTTTAACTTAATCAACGAACATGATGTGAATATTTATGATACGATGATGTTATCCCGACGATGATCTTGTGATACTTTAGGAGACTCAGGCTGTTTCCTGAGTACCTCTCCGTAAGGACCTGTTAGTTGAGTGACCACCCGGGATAACCGTGCAACCATGAGGGTGGAATGGGACGCCCTTAGCTGAATAATTAGATGAACCTAGGGATGTAGTTGACTTTGCCAGAGGGCCGTCAATGGGGGTCGGGGCATAGTGCTCGCTCTGCTAAGGGTCGATGTCGAGATTCATTCGATTTGGTTTTGTTAGTCGCCCACCTTAGGGAGGTGTACTGTGTTTATACGACTAGCAAAACCTAACGAGCAGTTATGCACCAGGGGAGTCTTTGTAAAGGTTATGTAGTGATACCCTGCCAGGCCACCTAGGTAGTGGTCAATGGGGAGTAGAGCTCTCCGGGCAGAAAGAGAATCATGACTCGTGGGTAAAGTGTGCAACCTCTGCAGAGTGCCAGAAACTGGTATATCAGTCGTGCTCACGGTTAAGAGCAGCCTTGGGATCCTCTTTGATTAGAACTTTGGATACTTTTATGATGATGGTTAATCATGATGGTTATAATTATGATCTCTGGTATTTTCTCTTGGAGGGAGTACATTTGGGTCATAACTGGGTTTATTACTAAAATTTGGCTCTACTATTAGTAATAAATACTTGACCAACTAAAAGCAATTGCTTAACCTTAACTCCACATACGACAAGTCCACTTTAGCCAGACAGGACATTTGCTGAGTACGTTGATGTGTACTCACCCTTGCTTTAAAAACCACCCCCACCCTAGGTTATCCCCACTGCATTCAGTGCTCAAGAGGAGATGCAGGCAACATGGAGAACTTTGAGGAGTTCCAGGACTACGATGAGTTCTAGTTATGTTAGTGGCAAACCCCTAGTCAGCTGCCTATGAAGGCCTTATCTACTATGTTTCGTATTCCGCACTTTGATCACGTTAATGACGATGTTATGTTAATGACTTTGTGGATGTCTTGGACATCTTGATGTAATAAAGTATTATTTCCGCTATTTATTTTGAAGAATGTGTGATGATGTCTAATTATGTAATCGTTGTGTACGTGAGATTCTGATCCTGGCATGTACATGGTTCGCATTCGGTTTGCCTTCCAAAACCAGGTGAGACACAGCCTAACCACAGACACTAATGGACATCTTCGGTTGCAAGCATAATGAAAACCCCTGTAGAACTACTGACAAAGGTCCATCTAGCTGAAACCTAAAACACCAAATATCTCAAATGGATTTGTAATTCTAGTAGCAATGAACATTCCTTGAGGTTCACCTGCAAACACATGACCACAACCATAGAATTTCGCAAGATAACGGAAAAAAATATTGTGGGGCAGATGCCGATTTCTACGTGAAGAATGAGATCCAAAGGTTGAAGTTTTGCTGGGAAGCTGGCACCAAAGGGGGAAAACAATCGGCAACCGCCAAGCAATGTACCTGCCATTATTAAAAGTGAGCCATCGACACAACAAAGACAACCACTGCCAACAAACCCAAATCACGGAGGTCAAGTGAGCCTAGGGCGACCCATACATATGACTAGCACTCTATCATCCTAAAATCAGGTGCGCCATTGAAGCAAGTCAAATGTACTAATTCCCAACAAAAGATATTTTATCCTGAGCATCTTGTCTCTTTAGTTAAACATGAGCAAAGTTACTGATAAATCAAACATGTTATCAAAATGACAAGCAATCTAATCGATAAGCTCGATGTATACATCGCTCCAGTACATACAGGTAGTAAATGGAAATTTCAGCAAAACAATACATATATGGTTTTATTGTCTATCCTATCATGTTCCCATAGAACTTCAATATACAATACTATGTTTTCGCTACTTTGGCAATTTTGGGAAATGGAGCTTAACAATCATTGGGAGTTCAGACGGTGTCGCTTTGGACCTGCCCAATAATATGGTCTTCAGCTTCTCATCACACTTCAGAATGTTATTATTCGTTGGGTCCTGCAAATCAGGATACTTATTACCATCTCTAGAGAAAATTATGATGAAGCCACATAGTGCAATTTTTTATTTCTATAACAAAACATTGTTTTTAGCTTTCACAAAAATAGCTGGAAGTGGCAGCCGACAGATAGCAGGTCCTAATAAAGAATGCAAAAACTGAAAAGAAAAACAAAATATTCAGTGCTAAAATGAAAATAGGTTTCAGCCTTCGTGTCAAAATAAAGTTCCCATTCTCGTAACTATTGACACAATCTTGTATCAATAATCTACTTCCGAAGAGTTGTATATATTTGGGTTATTGATAAAATTATTCAAGAGCTTGATAATCAATTTGATGAGATTAATATGAAGTTACTTTCTTGTATGACGGTCCTCAATCCCTCCGACTCATTTGCTTCTTTTCGTGCACAGAAGGTATGCAGACTTGCTGAGTTCTACCCTAAGGATATATATTTGGTTCCGATTTACTCAAGCTTGAAATCCAACTTGATAACTATATTGATGTCACAAGACAAGATGAAAGATTCAATGGCCTCAAAACCCTTGTTGACCTCCCAAATAAGCTAGTTGACACAAATAGACACAAAGTTTATGATTTGGTCTCTTAAATTGATATTGCTTTTATCGGTGGCATCGACAAGTGTTGAGAGGGCATATTCTACAAGGAATTTAGTCAAAAACAAGCCAAGGAACAAGATGGGTGATAATCTTTTGGATGATTTCCTTGTCGCGTGCATTGAGAGAGATTTTGGATTTAGTAGATGAAGTCATGAAGATGACAATCAAGACTTCCATAACTAATAGAAAGCATGGACCTAAAAAGTAGTGATATAATCCTATTTGTTCTTTAAGATTCTATTCCATACTATTAGTCTATTAGTATGACTATTTGTATAGTAATTTAATACTTCTTGTGCACTTATATTTGTAGACCAAATTGTGGGACAATTTTTATGGTACTTTACCAAATCAGTAAATGGGTTATACTGAATTGCTAAATTAATTTGATGTATGACATGAAAATTTTGGTATAGCATACTCTATGGAAAAATCCTAGGTCCCCCACTGCACGGAGCACCAGCCATATTGCGACTAATTACATGTTTCTTTGAAAAGAAACAAAAAGGGCCATGTCTTCCCATATGCATATATGGGAAGTAGTACCTGAAGTTTGTTGTCCTTGATGTACGAGCAGACACGGAGGAAGGAGATATGTGACATTTTGGACCGGCCTCCGGTGAACTCTCACAGCTGGGTCGGCAGGTTCACCAAATCCTTCAGCCCCACAACCTTCTTAGGACATTCGGTTGCCGCCCGCCTCAGCACCATCTCCCTCCCACCCACTTTGAAGAAGTGACTCTAGATTTGAAGGAGAGTGTGCTAACTGGACTAATCGAGCCAATCACATAACGGAACAAATCAGGGCAAATTAATGCTTATACCAAGGACAGATTATGTCGAATACATCAAATAGAAACAGGGTTTCATGCACCTGATCAACACTTGCTGCACTTAGCGGAGGAGGGCGTGACGAGGTGAGGGTGGCTCCGGTGATGAGTTCTGGAGGAGAGGGTGACGTCGGTGTGAAGTACAGGCGCACAGCCGACGCTGTGGAGGTAAAAGGAGCTCCGCCTCGTTGGGTGGGGAGGAGAAGTGCAAGAGGGCCGAAGGGGTACGTATTGAGCCAAATGAAGATAAGGTCGAATTCATAATTTGGAGTTTTTGACTCAATTCACATGTTTCACTGAATTTAACATTTAAATCATGTGTCTTTCGAAAATTGCTGAATGTTCCACTTTAGGGGCGTGATTTTGGAGTAATTAGAACCTATTTAATAGAGTAGACTATTTTGACTTAAGGTTTGTCATTTCATAATTTTCCAAAGTTCTGATATAAATCTATCTTAAGTTTATAAGACAAGGAATGGAAATTGATTTTATGTATTACCACGATATTTTTGTACTATACAATTTATAACATGTTTTTCTATTCGGTCCTCTATAATGAAAATATAACACATAAATATCTCACAACTGATAAAAACATATTACATAACCATATTGGCTTAATTAGTCTATATCTAAATTATGATTATTAGAATAGAATTCAATTCAAAGATCCAAATAGGATCAGATTGTTGAATGAGGAAAATACACGAGCAGTAATTCATTCCAAATCTATAATTCATAGTCATAACGTGTATTTCAACAGGCTTCTGGTAATTTTAGTTCGATCCAGAAAACATGATAGCTAGCTATTGGGAAGAAGACTATGGAATGTTCTTAAATATAACAAGTTCTATCATTTTAAGCTATCTCCAGTAAATTCCCTATCTTATCTCATATTTTAAATTTCTCTATACAAACAATGTCAAACAGTATCGTCTACAGTTTCACATCCCTATTTTACACACTCTACCAAAGACAATCTAAGTTTATTGTGGTTGTGTACTTCGGCTTGCCAAGAGAGAAAGGATAGCTTCGTGATCACAGATGAAGTACGGAATTAACACATTGACGAAACTCACTCTCAAAGGAAACATTTGGATGGAGCTTCAAACTGGCCTATAGATGGCAATGGGTACCCGCAACCCAATACCCAATAGGTATTTACTCCATTAGGGTATGTATATGGACTAAATATTCTACCATTGGTCTTTTATTGGCCAAAAACATTCACTCAATGGGTAAACGTGTATTAGAACATTCCACCCTCACCCATACTCGTTAACTCGTATAAAATACCAAGTATAAACTTGGCTAAAAACATGAATTTGGGCTTCAGTCGTCAATCTTCTTTTGACTATTTAACAACCTTTTGAGCCATAATGCTATGAAAGGCTTCACAACTATTTGGTGAACATGTAATGTGTCATGTGGTATTATCCTAGTACCGCTACTTTATCCAATTATATATGATGATGTTGAATGGATAATCGAATGATGATAGAATTTTGTAATGGTATTTAGATGGATATACTTGATATTTGTATAATGTATTATTTTGATATATGTTTAATTTTTGTAGTACGGGTGATCCGACGGGTGACCCATACCCACACGGGTATAAGTATGGTGGTAAATCTATACCCACTAGTGAATATGGGTGACCCAATGGGGTTATTTTTTATCGTAGATATGGTTATGGAATAGTAATACCTAGTGGGTATTTATCCATTGTCATCTCTATATGAGCCTCAATCAAGTATAGGAAAACGAAGGGATCCAGGAGAGACGTACACAACACGTTTCGTCGAAGAAAAGACAGAAACATCATTTATAGTTTTCATAAGTCTAGATTGGAATCGCGGCATTGATGTAATTTTATGCGAAGATGTACAATGTCTTGCCCATATAAATAGGTGAATGGTTTCCATGCATAAGAGATTTTTTGGCAATTCATGTACTCTCACAACCTTCGAAGCTAGGGTAATCAAGCCAGTTTGGCTTGGCTTGATCGAGCTCAAGCTGGCTCGTTAAAGTAATGAGCTGTGCATATACATATACAACAATATAATCAATTGCTAGTTAATTCTACACTAATTTAACACTACAAAAGAGTAATAATACTCACAATTTTACATGCCACATCAATTCAACGCCAGATCAACATAGTTCATCACTCATCTAACACAAGTGGATGTTTTGTTTTGCTGATAAATGCTAGCTTGTTCAAGCTAACGAGCTAGCTCGTTAACAAATCGAGCTAAGATGCTAGCTCAGTTCGTGATAAAATTAAAACGAGATAAGCCTGAGTCGAGCCACGAGACAAGCGAGTTGACGAGCCACAGGTATTTTATCTTCAAAGCGCTCAACCTTCGAAGTTATCTTTGTTACGTCTTATGCTTGTTCCAAAGGTACTCCTGCAACCTAGTTGAAATGACGATAAAAATGAATGATCATAGGTTAGTTCGCTAAACAATTGTTTGTATATTCTACTCATGCAATTGTTTTCCAATATTTTCACACTTCTCTTGCTTCTTTTTATCCTCTTGCCCCTCTCTCCACTTCATTCAACAGTAGCTGGATTTTTTCCATACCTTGCAATTGTTTGCCTCATCTGGAATTACCTGATCCTGAGACTGGTGGCCTTGGTGCCGTGCGCTATTTGTAGAATGAAGTGGAGAGAGGGGTAGAGAAAAAATGACTTAGATGTAAAAATGGCACATATTCTATTACCAGAAGAGCTAAAGTGCGCTGAATTGTGCTATCCACTGTTGGCACCTTGATTAGTAGAACATCTTTAATTTTAAATGCCCACAGGTGTATACGTTTTTTGTTCTAACTGGAGCAAAAAAATACCCAGAACTGCAGTTCAATACGCTAGCTTTTGTAGAAGTAACACACAGATTAATCAATAGTGCACACAGATTTCATCTTCAGCATTCACATAATGGTATGCCTGAGACCATTGCAAGCAATCAACACGCCATTGAACCATGTAAACAAGTCACATAATGGTATGCCTGCGACCTCCGACTACACTGTGCCCATTAAACAAGTCACCAAAATCTTTGAAGGAACAAGGGCATTCATTAATTTCGGACAAGGGCAGTCGCATTCCATTCAGTGAGGGCAACACATCCACGATAAGCACGACATGAAACGAACCCGCCATCTTCAAATATTACAACGACGAACAGCAGCGCGACAGCTCAAGCCCTCTCGCCCCTGATGCGGCGGGCGAGCTGGATGTCCTTGGGCATGATGGTGACCCTCTTGGCGTGGATGGCGCAGAGGTTGGTGTCCTCGAAGAGCCCCACCAGGTACGCCTCCGCGGCCTCCTGCAGCGCCGCCACCGCCGACGACTGGAACCGCAGGTCCGTCTTGAAGTCCTGCGCGATCTCGCGGACCAGGCGCTGGAAGGGGAGCTTGCGGATGAGCAGCTCAGTGCTCTTCTGGTACTTGCGGATCTCGCGGAGCGCGACGGTGCCGGGGCGGAAGCGGTGCGGCTTCTTCACGCCGCCCGTGGCCGGGGCCGACTTGCGCGCCGCCTTGGTGGCCAGCTGCTTCCGCGGCGCCTTGCCGCCGGTCGACTTGCGCGCCGTCTGCTTCGTGCGGGCCATTCGGAGCGGAGCGTAGAGGAGTGAGCAGTCTACAGACCTGGATCCGTCGGCGGCGGCGGCAAGGGCAGATTGGAGGATTCGCGTGTCTGGATCGGGCATTCCAGGTGGGATATTTGTACTGATCGTGACTCACGGATGGTGGTGGAAGCGCGGGATGCCAAAAATTTTGGGAGGCGCCGGTGGGGAAGGGACGCTGTCCGTTGGATGGATATGGACGGTGCGGATGGCGCTGCTAGTGGTGGTGATCCACGTCTTGGATGATAGTGCGAGGCCATTGGCTGAGGCGGCTTTGGCCAGGATCACTGGCAGCATGTGGGCGTTTTCACTTTCGTGCGACGCCAGCGCGCTTGAGCTCCACCAACGCTGTAGAAACCGGCCGGTGCGGCCCAACGACAGGATGGGCGGGCGGTGTGCCGTGCTCGCTGAGTCGCTGAGAAGGTTTTGCAGGCTGCAAAAGTGGCCCAATCGGAACACATGTGAGTGGTGACCGTACTCTATTGTGTTGGACTGTTGGTGTTGACGGTGAGACCAACCACTAATCCCAAGTAGTGCCGGGAATAAGTGCCAGGCCTTTTGGGCCAGCACCACCCAAAAGTATGAGCATAAAGTACGACCGGCAAGAAATAATATGGGTCAATCTAGCATGTACAAAGTCAGGTCTAGGCTGAGCCTTAAATTCCGGTCCGCCGAGCCTTAGCACAGTCCACAAGGATGGGCTTGGCTTGGGCCTGGACCGGCACGGCCCAATAAAGCACAAGTTGTTTAATTTCTTTAATTTAGTAAGGTACCGACTTTATATTGTCGTGATATTTAGAGTTTATATGGTCGAATAATGCTAAGATTGTTTAATATCTTTAATTTAGTATGCTATGGACTTTATGGGGTTGTGATTGTTAAGAAACCCTAGTAGAGTTATGTGGGCAAATACCGAATTTACCCCTTATGGTTCTCACTTGTCTATAAAAAGAACGTGTACACCTCCTCAGAAGAGATATAGAAAGAGGTCACAGGTCCAAACCTATACCTTCTGTCTTGCGTGTTTCCTCTGTGATGCTTCTAGGAAGGGAAACGAGATCTACAGCTTCTTTGCGCCTAATCTGCTGACGGAAGGAAAGGAGTGGATCTGGCAATCCGTAGTAACATAGTTATCAACAATAATTTTTTTATTTTATGTGGACAAATATATGGGTCGGGCTTGGGCCGGCACGACCCAACAAAGGCACGACGTGGTTTAGGGTCAGGCCACGCCACTGTTTTTACACTTCGAGTTGGCACAGTACAATCAAAAAGTTTTCTGGGCTTTCCTGACCCGAACCCGTTTGGCACAAAACATGATGGGCTTGGGCCGGCCCAGACCGGTCCAATTCCCAGCACTAATTCCAAGGACTAGATTGTCGGTCAATATAGTTCTTCGAATGTTTGTGAAGCCCACGACTGTAGGATCTAGGACACCGGCTAGAGGTGGGGTGAATAGATGGTTTAGCTAAAAACAAAGACAATAGAGAAATTTAATCAAAACGGCAAGAGATATAAATTTCCTAGCTTTGATAGGCTAACAAAATATGATGAACAATTTATGTCAATACTACAAATGATAGACAATACACAAATTACTAACTACTTGCAAGTAATGAGTAAAGAGTGAGAGAATGACACCGAAATTTATCTCGTGGTATCGGTGATTTGCTGATCACCCCTAATCCACGTTGAGGTGGAATTCAAGCTCTCCCTTGCTCATCTATCAAGACATGACTTGATCTTTGAGCCAAATGGACAAGAACTCACTCGATACCTCAACTCCACTAGTGTCGTCTTTGCCGCTCTGGCAAGGTGGGTGCGAACCCCTCACAATCAACACCGTGGATCCTCCACAATCTTCACGGAGAGCTCGACAGAGACAACACCCGAGCCATCTTGGAGGCGACAACCTCCAAGAGTAACAAGTCGATGACGCTTGCCCAGTGTACCACCTAGTGCCTCAAAATATCACAATGGATGCAAATGCACTAGAAGCTCTCAAACACTCACTAGAATGCAATCTCAAGCAACGAGTGTGAGAGTATGAGTTAGAGGATCACAAATGAGCTCAATTTGTGCTAGGAATAGCCAAGAGAACCCTCACACACGAGCTCCACTTATATTTATAGCCCTAACACAAATCTAGTTGTTATGTGCAACTAGCACATGTTCTGCGCACACGCGAATAGTCCGTGCCCCATGGCCGAATGATCCGTCGTACTAGTAACGACTATAATGATCGTTTGAAACGTGTCAGCGCTGTCAGAAAAAGTCAAGCCTGGCCAATCTGGGACCTATCAATATGAAATGCAGAGCACTAACCAATTTGAACAACACGGGCGGACTGTCCGCCAACCATGGTCGGACGGTTCACCGAAGGACCACATACGGTTCAGGTAAAAACCTGGACAGTCTGTAGTACAATGACTCAAAACACATCGTCCCTGCCCAAACTCATTTTGGCTCATGCGGACGGTCCATCGACCTTGGTCGGACGGTTCGCGCAGGAACATAGAGACAGGTGCGCCAGCAGACACTTTTGGCACAGTCGCTGACGGTTCGGCCTCCTGGCCCAGACGGTCCGCCGACCCTAGAGTTAAGTAATTCTAGTTTCCGCATTAACAAAAGACTTTGACTTTTGAAAATCAAAGTGTTGTTAGTCCTCATGCAAATGCACCATGTTATACTCTATAAGGCACTAAGTTTTACACCGATCAAGTTCATTGACCCCTCTTAATAGTACGGCTATCTAGCCTACTAATCTGGTCAATTACTTCTCTAAACTCCTGATGACCGGCAAAAACAAAACATGTGTTATACTTTTGCCTTTCACTTGATCCACAACCAACGGATATAAGTCACCATGATTTTCTATTTCCTGTGGTCCAATCCTGCATTCTTATTTCTCCAAGAACTATTAGTCCACAAGTAGTTGTCATTAATTACCAAAACACCACTAAGGGGTCTAGATGATTCACAACGATCGTGTATCTGATTATCCACTCGTGGATTGTAGATTAGTAAAAGCACCTCCAATAATGCCTTAAATTAGTGTCTTAAATTGAAATATAGGGTTGTATGCTGGAAAATCACTCCAACAGTGGCTCATTTCATAAAATTTGGTCAAAAATTATAGAATGTCCTCTCAAGCGCCTCAAATAAACTACACCGTAGTGTGTTGCCGTATAATCTAGATTTGAGGTTTTACTGTTGGAGCGGGATGTTTTGTTGGTGATCTAAATTCTATAAAACATACTTATTTTAAAAGTATAGAACATTTTTATAGGTCACGTGGTTGGAGATGCTCTAATGCAGATCTTTACATCTGATGGACCAAATCCTCACTTGCATTTCGCCAATGGATGAGAAATTCAAAGACAGAGATCAATAATAAGATGACTTCAACAGTTCAACTTGATGGAGGACATCTTGATACATGCCATGAAGTATCAACTTCCACTCACCAAGTCACCAACTGGTCAACTTATCTTTCTATCCAAACTGACGCTCATTTAGCTAGCTACTCTTCTTGCTCACGCGTCATTGTGGAATGTTGTCCTTTTTGAGATGCTTGAGAGCAATGCAAGACGGAAACATTATTGTGGATTTGTAACACTATAAAACCATCAACTAAAAATAATGCATTTAGTTATTAATGGTAATTATGGCAATAAATTTTTCATTCAAGTGTTTGTTATTTATTTGCATTTGGAATAATTTTTGATTGCTTATGATTGATTTTGGATATTTAATAGCATTTCTTCTTAAATGAAAATCTAAATAAATAATATAATAATTATTAGTCCAAAAATAAATATTTTATTTATAAATAATTTTGGTATAATTATTATGAATTTTAGGGTTATTTAAAAATATATTTTGAAATTAGAAAAGAAAAAACCTTAACCTAACCCTAACGGCCCACTAGGGGCCCAACACTGCGCCCTCCCACACCCTCTCGTTCCCCGCGCCGCTGCAGCTGCCAGGGCGCCGCGCCCAAGCCGCCCCGACGCCCTGCGCCCGAGCCACCGCCACGACACGCCCCGGCCGCACCCGCGCCCGACGCATCGCGCCCCGGCCCGTTGCCAGCAGAGCCGCCCCGCGCCCGTCCTTCTCCTCGGCGTAATGGAGCTTCAACGCGACCGTTTCTCCCCTCCCCACTCTCTCCCCATTGATGCAGCCGCCATCAATGGCGTCTTGAAGAACCGACCGGTCGCCTCTCTCTCTCCCGGCGCCCTCTCCTCTCCCCTTCCTCTCTCTATAAATATTGTCGAGCTCCTCTCTCTCCTCCCTACCCGAGCTCGCCCCCTCTCACTCACTCTCCTTTAGGGATGGCAACGGGCACATTTTACCCGCGTGCCCGCGAGTAAAAACCCTATAGGGTGCGGGTTTGGGTGTGAGTTTGTACCCGCGGGTACGGGTGTGGGTTTGATTCTCAACCCGACGGGTTTTTTCTCGCGGGTATGAAAATGTTATACCCGTGCCCGCAAACCCGCGTACCCGCAATGTATATATATATATATATATATATATATATATATATATATATATATATATATATATATATATATATATATATGTGTGTGTGTGTATGTATGTATATATATGTTTGTATATATGTAATTTTATATGTGTGTATATTATATATATACATATTTGTATATGTATAGTTATATGTGTGTATAAATATATGTATATATAGATGATATATGTATAAATATATGTGTATAATTATGTGCCCGCGGGTTTGTGGCACCCGCGGGTCGCGGGTATGGGTAGCATATTGTACCCGTCGCGGGTAACGGGTACGGGTGCGGGTTTAATATTAAACCCGCGGAGGCGGGTTTGAAAACCATCTACCCGCGGGTTTCAAACCCGTTGCCATCCCTACTCTCCTTGCTCGCCCACGCTATCGCCGGAGCTCGCCCACGCTGTCGCCGAAGCTTCATGGACCACGCAACCCCGCCGGAGCCGGCCGACGCCGAACCCCTGCTCTTCTCCACTCGGCCGAACCCCGTCGAACTCTCCCCCGTCACACGAGCAAGCTCAAGGTTGAAGACGACCCAAAATAATTTTTATGTGTTTTCAAAATCACTTTTTGATTCAATTTATGAATTTTATAATTATTGTGTTGTAATATGAGAATGTTGTGATTCGGAATTCATGCGTATGTACACTATGGATTTTTGGTAGATATATGCGATAAGTTAGTGCATCGTTATTAGTCATGTTATTTGTTTACGATGACTTTTAGAATGTTGGATTAGAGAGAAGTATGACAAAAATTGGTAGACACATGTTGGTGATAAAAACACTAGATATGTAATTTTATAGTTAATTTTGTTCACAATGAATTTTGGAAATTATTTGGAAGGTTATAATCATAAGTTTATTTTAATAGATAATAGAAGCTTTAATTAACATGGAATTAGTAAATGGTATAGAATTCATGGCAATATAAATATTATAGGTTAATAGATGATTTATCTCCAAATATTTTAATGGTACTTTCTTTTAAAAAGAAAGGAGAAAACTAAAAGAATACCACTAGTCGTAATGAAAATAGATTTTTACTAGCCAAAATAAATATGTTCATGATTATAGCACTTAAATTCTTAAGATTAGTAAACACTTGTTTTTGTCATAATAACCATGGTTATGTTATTAAAAGTCTAACTAGGTGAATGCCCGTGCGATGCAACAGGAATATATAATATCACAATATCTTATAAACAAATGTGTATTATACCGTTATAAGAAAGGTCCTCGAGCATCAGGTTGGCCTAGGCGACGACGATGGAGACGTTGCCGGCGTGGCAGCACGCGAGGTCGTGCCACCAGAGTAGGCTATCACAGGCTCACAACCCTTAAGAGTTGTCCTCAGAGGAGGTGGCGGCACCAAGGACCGACGAGGTGGATCAGACACCGTCGCACACCGAGAGGAGCCTGTGGAGCAGGCCTAGCCTGCTCCCGCCACATCGTCGACGATGACGTCCTCGAGGCAGTGCGGGGGAGGGGGAGGGCAGTTTCAGTTGTGTGGGAGGCGAGGGTCGCAATCAGATGCGTGCAAGAAGAATTGGGGAACGAAACCAAACGGCGAGCGAGCCGAACGGGCGAAACTGTCGACGCGAAGTTCGCACGAGGGGCGACATCGAGGTTTCTAGGGGGACGAACAGGCGAGGACGATGGTCGAGGGGGCTTCTGGGCTAGGGCGTGGCCTCGCCCTTATGCACGCCCTCTCTGCCACTTAATAGGAGTAGAGATACGATTTTTATGAATAATTGTTAGGTGTTCGCACGTTGTTACGATTCCTATATATCACATAAATAAACCTTATTTAAATGGGATAGTGCAATCCTACACTTAAAATCAGACGGTAATATATTATGAAAGCAAAGGAGATCCATACAGACATGCTACTTGCGAAGGATGTGTTGGATGTGCATTTGTGCAAATAAATATATTGGAAATTGGTCTTGCCATTTTTATACTTGGGACACAGGTTTGCCCACATTAGAACCACGATCGTTAGGACCATGTTTATTGTTCTTTAAACCTGCTTTTGATGGCAAACTCATGCTTGTTGACACCACCTTAACAGATTCAGAAAATCCTGATGGAAGAAGCAACAATAGTAAGCCAAATTATAAAATGTTGGCTTTTCTAAATACATTGCCCTTACTATGTATCTAGACATCGTGTATATCAACATGCATAGCAAAAGCTATAAAAATAGAAAACCCGAAATTTCATATAATTTGGAATGGAGTACATTACAATACACAATCCACGTGATTGGTTACCTGCACCATTTGATCCTGAGCTATCGTATGCATTGACTTTATACAAGCACCTGTTTGGTTACCTGTATGTGGCAGACGTGAGCTACACGAGTAGATGCAAAATAATTCATCTTACTGCTATTTTTCTGCATTCGCCGGTATGTCTGAATCCTGCGTATGCAGCTGGCCAGGCTCGTGCCGGCCCGGCTTCGCACGGCCGGCCAACCAATCAGCCCAAATATGTACAACACCACCTTCATGTACAGTAGACAGTTTTAGCCTTTCTGATACAATGGCCAAAGTAGGTGATGGCAACTCTTTCAAGTTCCGTCCCACCTACGCCAAACAATAAATTCAATTGTCGGGAGAATGCTGCAACATTAAATGGAAAGATGAATGAAAGCAATAGGTGGATGAAACATACCATTTCTTGGCCACAGATCCTGAGAATTTCATTCATAAAGGATTCAGCAGCTTTGCGGACTTCAGAAGATTTATCCTTTTCAAAAAAAGGGTATAACCATTACATTCTCTCCATTGAACAACATTTATATAAATCAAACAAACAACAATAAAAAGGATGTGTTGGATGTGCATTTGTGCAAATAAATATATTGGAAATTGGTCTTGCCATTTTTATACTTGGGACACAGGTTTGCCCACATTAGAACCACGATCGTTAGGACCATGTTTATTGTTCTTTAAACCTGCTTTTGATGGCAAACTCATGCTTGTTGACACCACCTTAACAGATTCAGAAAATCCTGATGGAAGAAGCAACAATAGTAAGCCAAATTATAAAATGTTGGCTTTTCTAAATACATTGCCCTTACTATGTATCTAGACATCGTGTATATCAACATGCATAGCAAAAGCTATAAAAATAGAAAACCCGAAATTTCATATAATTTGGAATGGAGTACATTACAATACACAATCCACGTGATTGGTTACCTGCACCATTTGATCCTGAGCTATCGTATGCATTGACTTTATACAAGCACCTGTTTGGTTACCTGTATGTGGCAGACGTGAGCTACACGAGTAGATGCAAAATAATTCATCTTACTGCTATTTTTCTGCATTCGCCGGTATGTCTGAATCCTGCGTATGCAGCTGGCCAGGCTCGTGCCGGCCCGGCTTCGCACGGCCGGCCAACCAATCAGCCCAAATATGTACAACACCACCTTCATGTACAGTAGACAGTTTTAGCCTTTCTGATACAATGGCCAAAGTAGGTGATGGCAACTCTTTCAAGTTCCGTCCCACCTACGCCAAACAATAAATTCAATTGTCGGGAGAATGCTGCAACATTAAATGGAAAGATGAATGAAAGCAATAGGTGGATGAAACATACCATTTCTTGGCCACAGATCCTGAGAATTTCATTCATAAAGGATTCAGCAGCTTTGCGGACTTCAGAAGATTTATCCTTTTCAAAAAAAGGGTATAACCATTACATTCTCTCCATTGAACAACATTTATATAAATCAAACAAACAACAATAAAATCAGTTCAGTTCAGACTAATACCATCAAAGAAGATGCAGATGGCTTCAACAATGGCAAAGCCTCAGATGAATCACCCATTTTTGAAACATGCTTAGACAACCAATCAAAGAGATCTTTTCGCCCTTCTAAACTGTTTTCTGATCACCCAAAGACATTATAATATATGGAACCATCTTTTCAAGTTGGGCTGCAGCAACCAACGAATCTAGAGCAGTCAATGTGCATTCTCGCATGTGCTTCTTATTGTCACCAAGACACTTCAGCACATCTGCCAAAATACCCTTCATGACAAACAAACAGTTGTTAGTTATTGTAGTGACCAAAAATAAGCATGCAGAAAAATAGATAGCATGCGAGTGAGTTCCAAACCTTGCTTGACTTTTCAACAGAAGGTCCCATAGCAGATGCAAGACCACCAATGGTGGACAATGTTGCCATTACTAAATTTTTGTTGCTGTCGTAAAGACGACCTCTAAGCGCACTGAACAGCTCAGCTGCAGTGATAAGATGACCAAGACAATTTACTACAAGTTGAATGAATACATTTAGCTTTCACTTACGCCCAGACACGTTAAAGCCCAATGCATTCCAGATTGTTTCCAATGCAGCAATGCTTGTTCCTGCTCCATCCAAACTAATATTGTTGAAATCACATAGGACCACCAAATATGCATTTGATTGTAATGAACTAATAATAACTTAAAGGAAAAGCCCTTATAATTTAAGTCCTTTTGAATGGTCACCTTCCACCATAGAAACTCTTGCATAATAATTCTAATAATTAACTGTTATTCTGTTACCTGTACGGGTCTGAAGTTCTTGCATATTCTTTCATATGTGCCTTTTCTCTTGATGCACACACATGAGAGGCCACTCCCTATCCATCTCAGTTTTTCACACGACGCTTCGTCTGCACAAGGACAATCGTGTTACATCTCATGATCAGTGAACATGTATAGAAAAAAGGAACAGTGACCAGCATATGGGTTAGCTCTAGCTGTGGCTCTGTAGCCACTTCACATACCTCTGCTTACACTTGAGCTTCAACAAAGCGGCAACCCTGGCACTCCTTAATGGAATTATTTGCAAACTGACATGGAGAAATAGGTAATCCATGTATGGATGAAGGTGGCTCTCAATTCTTTCGAAACAGATGGGAGTGCTCATAGTTATTCAGCTTATTTTGGTAACCAAGGTTATGCAAGTCATTTTATGCTATTGCCCCATGTTCCTTTCATCAACTTTGGAGCATCAGAAGAAGTCTGTTGTATGTGCTAGTGTCTACTGTAACATAAGAACCTTTTTTTGTTGTAAAGAAGCCCATAAGTTTACCAGGTATAAATAGGTCTAAATAACTAATTATTTCATTATAATGGTATTTTGTTCCGGAATCATTCTTTCCAAACATAGACAATCCCTTCATCACCAGCATAATTTCCAAATCAATCGATAACAAAATGAGGGAATCGACAAAGTTGACATGCTTTTGCCAGGAAGAAAAAGGCCATACCATAATCCTTAGTGAACTTCTTGAGACACCATATGTGCAATTGGTACTACCTGCACCCATCGAGCTCCATTTAGATTAATCTGTCCTTCACCTATGAACACGTGGACAAGCTTCTTATTTGCCACCCTACATGATCAGTTTTATGTATAAAAAAGGTGTGGGTTACGCATTCCATCAAACAGGAAGAGGACGAATGATCTTGAGTCAGGGTTGGACAACTACAATCATCAAAAGGTGAAATCAATACAGGTTCAGAGCACAATCCTACCTTGCAGCAGCATGAGCAGCATGACATGCTGGAGCCAGTGATAAATGATCATGTGGAGCGAGCAGTAGGCATTAAAAATCTCACGCCCGGTGCCCACGTCTGGAACCACCCGCGATATGAATCGCCCGCAATCGTCGTGCGCCTGCGAAGCGATGTTGTATCTACCATGGTCAATTTAGATGACGACAAATAAGAAAAGAAACTAAAAGTGGTACCCCTTACCACTTATTCACAAACTCATTTCAAATAGGATGTTCTGCTATCTGTTGAGGAGCATGATTTTCTTTTGGTTGATAGAAGCTTGGCGAGGTCGATCTCCCAGTCCTCCCTCGGTCCCTGGTTATACGATCTGTTGTGCTTCTCCATGTCTTGGCTAGCTGTTTCTCCATTTGGATGTCTAGGCTCTTGAGGTAGATCTTGACAGCACGCATGTAGGGCTCGTTCTTCACCAGCGACGACGACGCGCCGCCAGCGCTCGACACCATCGTGGCCCGAGACCGGCTTCTGCCACCACCGCCGGTTCGGAGGCTTTTGCAAAGGATTCTTGATCCTAACAAGCAAATCACAAGCGTCAGTGTCGTGTTCGCACTGACCAAATTTCTTTAACATGCAAGTGCCTTGTTGATGCTAGCACAATGCTAGTGCAATGTTCACAGCAAGATCTTGAGATATCTGCACTTCAGGAACATCAGGAGGACTCATGAAAGTGAAATATTTATTTTTAAAGAAATTTGGTCAGTGCGAAGCGTGTATCAATATATGAATCACTTCCTTAATTTTTGATAAAGACAGATGCTCGGCAATCACCTGCAGTTTGTTCAGACTCAAACACAAACTATAGAGTTTTCACATCGAATTAAAATCATAGTAAAAGAATATTTCTAACTGTGAAGTGATGCTCGAGGCACCACTGGCAATCCTGGTTTGTGTTTGAGTCAAATATATTTTAACAAAAACCTATGTACATCAAACTAAGGTATCTATCTATAACTTACTTTCTGATTGGATGCCCAGTTCTCAAGAGAGTTTTTTGCTCTGTCCCTCCTTGCTTCAATCTCGGCAGGTTCAGTCACTGAATGAAAATAATAGGATCTCGCAGGGCGAACACGACCGATCTCCCCAAATCTGTGAAGAAAGAACCAAATCTCTCTCTTAGCTCCGCGATAGGTCGACCGATAACACAAATCCGAGCCAGCCAAGCAAGATGCCAAAATAAGTAAAGAGAGCTCACCTTAAATCAAATCCAAGGCAGATCGCGAGCACCAAATCTGCGCTCAAAGATCGCGCCCTGGAGCCCAATCCGGTCCGGGCCGACCCTCCGCTCACCAAGAAATCCTAATTTGAGATTGATCCAGAAAAAATGAAATCTTAGCTTGCTTAGCAGTCCCGTTCTTGCAATCTACAGGGGCCAAAATTGAATAGAAAGAAAGTGAGCGAAGATGAAATCAACGGGAGCCATGTAGCCGAACGAGCTGGCCACGGCGGACATGGTCTATGGCGCCCCGGCCTGCGCCAGCATCCTGGCAAGACCGAAGTCGGCGACCTTGGCCCGGAACACCGAGTCCAGCAGGATGTTGCTCGTCTTGACGTCGCGGTGAACGATGGGTGGCACGCATATGTGGTGCATGTAACACAGCCCCTGTGCGGCGTCGACGACCACCTTGAGCCTGGTCGGCCAATCCAGCGGCGCGCGGCGTGCGGACCGCGCCCTAGCCACTATTGGGTGCCCGCCGGCGGCGAGAGCGTCGCCGTGGAGCCACTTGTCCAGGCTCCCGTTGTCCATGTAGTCGTACACGAGGAGCTTGGCCTCGGTGTTGGAGAGGCAGCACAGCAGCCTGACGATGTTAATGTGCCAGACGTTGCTGAGGATGCCGGCCTCCGACTCGAACTCGCGCTCCAGCTTCCCGTCCAGTTTCCCGGCGGTTCGTATCTGCTTCACGGCCACCGCGCCTGCGGCCCC
The DNA here is from genome assembly GCF_902167145.1 of Zea mays. NCBI lineage: Eukaryota > Viridiplantae > Streptophyta > Magnoliopsida > Poales > Poaceae > Zea > Zea mays. The sequence goes on from NC_050097.1 coordinate 56,467,778, forward strand.
GTTGAGCCGGTTGGTGAAGGTGACGCGGTACACGCGGCCGGACCCGCCGCGGCCGACGATGTTGGCCTCCGTCAGGCCCTGGAGTATGGACTCCTCCCCGAAACCAAGATCCACGACGAAAGGCGTCATCTTCCAGTCGCCCCGCGCCGCGACGAAGCGCCGTTTCCTAATGTCGCGGGCCACGAAGAAGGTGATGGCCACGACGATGAGGAGGAGCGCAGCGCCGACGACGAGGAGGCCCGTGCGGAGCACATGCGAGACGCCTCCGGAATAGCCTCCGTCTTGCGACCCCGGATCCAAGGATGGCGCGGAGACGACGGGCCCTTGCGCGGACCCCGGATCCAAGGATGGCGCCGCAAACCCTAGATCCAAGGATGGCGCGGAGACGACGGGAGCAGGGGAAGGGGTGCCCTTGCGAGGCGACGGGCCCTTGCGAGACGATGTTGGCAGGGAAAGGGGCGCCGAGGACACACACGTAGGAGGGCAAGGATGGCGGGGGTGGGTGGGGGTGAGGATGCCGGAGAGCGAACGAGGGCGAGAATGGTGGCTGGAATGGCGCCCTTCCTTCGATGGAGAGCGGGGCGACGGCGAGGATGGCGGCAGAGACGCGAATCGCGGAGGAGCTGGCACGACAGAACCATGCACCAACCTAGCCTGTGGACGCCTACACTAACATCATAAGAAGTAGTAAAGATTAGTGACTTATATTGATTCTTAGAATATTAATGTTAGAAGAATCTTGAATAAACCATTTTAGCTATACGCATAAGTTCTGTTTAGAAATAAAAGGAAATAAAATCTATTAGTCTATTATTAGTAATAAAGAAAATAATTAGCCTTTATTTTCATAAAGAATGCTAATGCATATTAATACTATATAAAACTATTATTATAGCCACCTACTCATAATTTCATCTAGGGATGGATCCGGATATTTATTCGGATGTCAAATTTTTGGTCTTCTTTCTTCGATTATGAACAAATAACATATAGAATTTGCTATGTAAATTTATATTCTTGTTTTTAGCATTGAGGCTATTAATCTTCACAAAAAATAAACATTAAATTCATTCTATATATTTTTAAATAATTGATATAAAATTCGGATGTCTATTCGAATACGGATTCAGATGTTTTTTCACCTTTTTTGTTGTAGGGAGAAAATAATATACATAAAAAATTATATAAAAATTTATTTAAATACTTCATAATATTCTTAATAACATTGCCAAAAAATAGCTTTAAATTCTATGTATATCTATGCTAAAATATTATATTTATGATACAATTCGGATGTTTTAGGAACATCCCTAATTTCATCAATAATGACTCGCGGTAATAGTCATAATGAATTAATAAGTATTTACGCTTTAAGACGTATTTATGAGTGTGATAAGTGTGATGTATGAATGAGAATGTAATGGTGAATGATTACCCCTATACTGGTGTATGTTTATTTATTTGGCGTACGTATTTTTTTGTATGTGTGATACACAAATCGATGCTAGAAGTGGACTGTGAGTTAGACGAGCCTAACACGTTCGAGGACGACCCACAGGACACGTTTGAGCAAGGCAAGTGGATTCTCCCTCTGTATATTCTATTTGTACCCAATTAATGCATATAATAATGTTTACTTTTTGGATATATTGCATAATTTGAAGGGATTTGCCTAATTAAGGATTTCCTAGATTTACCAACTGTATTCCTTGATTACCCTGGAAAAATACTATGTTTTGCAAATTTGTGCTACCGCTCAACTTGATAATTTTGATGTCACTCATTATTTGATAATAATGTTCCAGAAATGAAATTGGCATTATGGTGTTAACACGATGGTTAAACAAGATTATTTCATACTAATTGGAACATGGAGTGACCGCCCAGGATAACAGTGCAACCACGAGTGCTATCATGGCTCTGGCTTTGGTAATTAGCTTTATATGCTTAGTACCTAGCAACCTTACCTCAAATATGAGCAAGAGGGGGAGCATCAGTGGTGGCAGCTCACGTTAACATGGGGACGTATTCTTGGCTAAGGTACCTCGCCTAGAGGGCCTCCACACCGACTTGGAAACCTTAGCGGGTTGCTTTGTATTAAGCATATTTTGTGAAAGCCTCATAATGGATCCCTAGCCATTCACCTCGGCAGTGTTTACGAGTCTGATCAACCCAGTCTAGATGGGATACATGGCTTGTGGGTAAAGTTGTACCACCTCTACAGAGTGTAAAATCGGTATGTCAGCCGTGCTCACGGTTAAGAGCAACCTGGACCCTCACATGATAATTGAACTTAAAGATGGACAATAAATCGAGATCTAATGATCTGTTAATGGTTTGCTTAAGTGATTTCACTTAAGTGTTTTTGATATACTCTTATACCTTTCCTTAAATGGGATACTTGGGATACACACGTATTAGTAAGACAGGTGTTGTTAATAAAATATTGACCAACTAAAATGCTTACTGCTCAACCTTAGCCTCACCTTGTTAAACTTGCATTAATTTTCCCCCACTTACTGAGCCCCGACCATAAGTGAGCTCAGCCTTGCTAATATTTTGATCAGAGGGTGATGAAGAAGACCTTGATGGAGATTTCGATGAATACTGAGTCTAACGATGTGTCGGTCATGTTCCTGTGGAAGATTACCCATGTTATTTTCATCGTACTTTGATTATGATACTTGTTAAGATACAATGATTCAGATGATGTAATAAAGTTACTCTACTCTCTTTACGCCTTTATTGCATTGTCTTTTGATATATTACACTTGTGATGTCAACATATGTGTGGAAAATGGATCCTGGCCCATATATGCTATGCATTCGGTTTTGCCCCAAAAACCGGGTGTGACAGAAGTGGTATCGAAGCTATGCTGACCCTAGGTCAGTAGATTAGTTAGATATGGAAAGCCTAGTTTGTTCAAAACTTGCTAATTTCATTCTTATAAAATTATTTTAATGGCCTTACCTCTTTAAAATTCAACTAAGTTGACACTTTCTCTTGTAGATGGTTCATACTCTCCAAATCACCCGAGTTAACACCAACTACGCCCCTCCGACATGGCAAATTCCTGTCTACCCAGTGGTAGTTGAGGAAGTTCCAGTGGATCTCCCTCGCATTCCAGTGGAGCATGGAGTCATCCTGGAGGACAGCTCGGAGGAACTTCTGCCGACGCCCACCCCGTTGGCAGAGTCACTGGCCTTCGCAGCTAGGTCATCAACCTCGGCACCGCCTGCACCAGCTGTTCAAGCTCCTACACCCAAAGGCGACGACCCAGACGGCTCTGGGGATGATGATGAAGATGACGACGGCGAGGAGGATAACGAGGAAAACATCAACAAGGAGGCCAACGATGCCCAGCAGGACTACTTAATGGGGTTTGGGCCTGTCCCCGAACATTACACATCAATGTTCGAGACATGGCACTTCCCCAACCTGCTGCAAGACGTGCTGCACGCGTTGGAAACCTACGTCTGACCCTTGTACAAGACAAGGCAAGTGTGCGAGCCTCCCCGGGCTTGCTACTACATCACTCGCATCCATGTCAGGGTGATGGATGCAGGGGTTAGGGGGTTCAGGACTATCAGCTCATGAGTCCCTGACACCGTTATCCACCTATGTTGCTTCGGTCAGTGATGCTACCAGACGGACTCTGTGGTCTCTCAGGCACACCTACCAGTAGCTGCTGCATGACACGAGGTTCAGACATCTTCCTCTGCGTCTGAGTGGAGGAAGCCAGACCAGCATCGTTCTAGGTGGAGCTAGTGAGGATCACCTCCACACCCTAGCTGGTGTAGTGGCCGATCTTAACACCGACCTGGACAGTGCCACCCTAGATCTCTCTAGGGTGCACTTGGAGCTGGAGGATGCCCATGCCAGGATTGCAGCCCTGGAAGCCCTACTTCAAGACGGGATCCGCCTGAAGCCCAGGTCCCCGCCATGGCGTTGTCCCCTCCCCGCAAGAGGATTCGCTATGGGGAACCCGGATCCATCACCAGGCTGCTCTAAAAAATTTAAGTTATGTTGTAAAATGATAGTCTTTGCGTCAGACGATGAATACTCTTCTTAAGTTATCTTTATAATAATAACAACCATGTGATGGTGTTGGTTGCTATGGTTGAGTTGGATTTTTGTTTGAGTGCAATGGTCTTATGGAATGATGGCCATAAGAGCATATAAAAAACATAAACTTAAGCTATTCTGGAAGGGAAATAGGGTTAAACCTTTTCCCAAATGATTTTCTTGGTTGAATTGCCCAACACAAACAATTGGACTAACTAGTTTGCTCTAGATTATAAGTTCTACAGGTGCCAAAGGTTCAACACAAACCAATAAAAAGTCCAAGATAGGGTTCAAAAAGAAAGGAGCAAAACTAACCGAAGGCTGCCCTGGTCTGGCGCACCGGACTGTCTGGTGTGCCACCGGATAGTGTCTGGTGCACCAGGGTGAATCAACATGAACTCGCCACCTTCGGGTTTTTGGAAATGCCACTCCGCTATAATTCACCAGACTGTCCGGTGGGCCACCGGACTGCCCGGTGTGCCAGCGGAGCAACGGCTACAGCGCAAGGTCGACTCCAACGGAAACCTGTAAAAGCGCTACAGTGCACGAACAGTGCGCGCAGAGTCAGAGCAGGCGCTAGAAGGCGCACCGGACAGTGAACAGTGACTGTCCGGTGCACCACCGGACTGTCCGGTGGTCCCACCTATCAGAGCTCCAACGGTCGAACCCTAACGGTCAGGTGACGTGGCTGGCGCACCGGACAGTGTCCGGTGGCGCACCGGACTGTCCGGTGCGCCCATCGACAGACATCCTCCCCAACGACCATTTTGGTGGTTGGGGCTATAAATACCCCCCAACCACCACACTTCAAGGCATCCAAGTTTTCAGACTTCACATTCAATACAAGAGCTAGTTCAATCAATACAAGACACAAGTCCAATAGAATCAAAGCCTCTCCAAGTCCCATTTCCACTCCAATCAAATAGTGACTAGAGAGAGAGTTTTTGCTCGTGTTCTTTGAGCTCTTGTTCTTGGATCGCTTTTCTTCTTCCTTCATTCTTGTTCTCAAACAACTTGTAATCAAGCAAGAGACACCAAGTTGTGGTGGTCCTTGTGGGGTCTAAGTGACCCAATTGATTGAGGAGAAAAGCTCACTCGGTCTAAGTGACCGTTTGAGAGAGGGAAAGGGTTGAAAGAGACCCAGTCTTTGTGACCACCTCAAAGGGGAGTAGGTTTGCAAGAACCGAACCTCGGTAAAACAAATCACCGTGTCATCCGCTCAATTTCTTTGGTTGATTCATTTTCGCCCTCTCTTTTGGACTCGACTTTATTTCTAACGCTAACCCGACCTGTAGATTGTGCTTAAAGTTTATAAATTTCAGATTTGCCTATTCACCCCCCTCTAGGCGACTTTCAATTGGTATCAGAGCCTGGTACTTCATTAGAGCCTAACCGCTCGAAGTGATGTCGGGAGATCACGCCAAGAAGGATATGGTGATCGGCGAGAAGCCCGCCACAAGCCATGGGAAAGCTCCATCGGGGGAGTCCGCTAACAAGGTGAAGGGAACCCCTTCACACAACAAGTCACATCGGAGCAGCAAGAAGAAAAAGAAGATGAAGAAAGTGGTCTACTACGAGATCGACTCTTCGTCGCCATCCACCTCTGGCTCCGACACGCCGTCCGTCACTTCTAAGCGCCATGAGCGCAAGAAGTTTAGTAAGACCCCCTACGCTACCCTCGCATTTCTAAACATACTCCTTTACTTTCCATCCCATTAGGAAAACCACTAGTTTTTGATGGTGAATATTATAGCATGTGGAGTGATATGATGAGGCATCACCTAACCTCACTCCACGCAAGCATATGGGATATTGTTGAGTTTGGAGCGCAATACCATCCGTAGGGGATGAAGATTATGATGCAGACGAAGTTGCCCAAATCCGGCACTTTGACTCCCAAGCCACTACTATACTCCTCGCCTCTCTAAGTCGAGAGGAGTATAATAAAGTGCAAGGGTTGAAAAGTGCCAAAGAGATTTGGGACATGCTAAAGACCGCGCACGAAGGAGATGAGGTGACCAAGATCACCAAGCGGGAGACAATCGAGGGGGAGCTTGGTCGATTCATGCTCAACCAAGGAGAGGAGCCACAAGCCATGTACAACCGGCTCAAGACTTTGGTGAACCAAGTGCGCAACCTCGGGAGCACAAAATGGGATGACAATGAAACGGTCAAGGTTATTCTAAGATCACTCGTTTTTCTTAACCCTACTCAAGTTTAATTAATTCGTGGTGATCCTAGATACAAGCTAATGTCTCTCGAGGAAGTTATAGGAAAGTTTGTGAGCTTTGAATTGATGATGAAAGGCTCCAAAAAAATCATCGAGCGAGGTGCCACCTCCACACCCGAGGTGCAACCTATCGCATTCAAAGCGACGGAGGAAAAGAAAGAAGAGTCTACGTCAAGTAGGCTTCCCATCGACGCCTCCAAGCTCGACAACGAGGAGATGGCGCTAATCATCAAAAGCTTTTGCCAAATCCTCAAGCAAAGGAGGGGGAAGGATTACAAGCCCCGCTCCAAGAAAGTTTGCTAGAAGTGTGGTAAGCCCGGTCATTTTATTGCTAAATGTCCATTATCTAGTGATAGTGACAGGGGCGACGACAAGAAGGGAAAGAGAAGAGAAAAGAAGAGATACTACAAGAAGAAGGGCGGCGATGCCCATGTATGTCGGGAGTGGGACTCCGGTGAGAGCTCCACTGACTCCTCCGACGAGGACACCGCAAACATCGCCGTCAACAAGGGTCTCCTCTTCCCCAACGTCGGCCACAAGTGCCTCATGGCAAAGGACAGCAAAAAGAAGGTAAAATCTAGAGCCTCCACTAAATATGCGACATCTAGTGATGAGGATAACTCTAGTGATGATGAAGATAGTTTGCTTGCTCTTTTTGCCAACCTAAACATGCAACAAAAAGAAAAAATAAATGAATTGATAGGTGCTATTCATGAGAAGGATGAACTCTTGGATAGCCAAGAGGACTTCCTTATTAAGGAAAACAAGAAGCATGTTAAGGTTAAAAATGCTTATGCTCAGGAAGTAGAAAAATGTGAAAAATTAACTAGTGAGCTTAGCATATGCCATGACACTATCTCCAACCTTAGAAATGAGAATGCAAAATTAATTGCTAAGGTTGAGAAATTAAATGTTTGTGATGATTCTCTTGTCAAACTTAAAAATGATAATGCTAGCTTGATTGCTAAGATTGACAAGTTGAATGAATCTCTCTCTAGCCTTAAGATTGAGAATGATAAATTAATTTCTAAGGCTAAAGAATTAAATGTTTGCAATGATTCTATTTCCAATCTTAGAAATGAGAATGCGATGTTACATGCTAAGTGAGAGCACCTAGAGGGGGAGTGAATAGGTGATCCTGTAAAAATCAAACACTAAATAGCCACACACTTGATTATCAAGGTGTTAGTGTAGTCAAGTGGCTAAGAAATGTTCTCGTGCAAACAAAGCAATCACAATAAGCAGCACACGAGACACGTGATTTTTATCTCGTGGTTCGGCCAAGTAACACTTGCCTACTTCCACGTTGTGGCGTCCCAATGGACGAGGGTTGCACTCAACCCCTTTCAAGCGATCCAATGATCAACTTGAATACCACGGCTTTCTTTCTTAGTTTTTCTCCCGTTTGCGAGGAATCTCCACAACTTGGAGCCTCTCGCCCTTACAATGATGATCACAAAAGAAGCACAGAAGTAAGGGAAGGGAGAGCAACACACTCAAGACTCATTTCCACAGCACAACCACGCACACAAGTCACAACCTGAGCTCAAAGAACAACACACGGAGTTCGCAACTCAAATGGAGCTCAAATTGCTAACACAAAGAATCAAATGCGTGGGAGCAGAGTCTGGATGCTTTAGAATACTCAGAGAATGCTTGGGTGACTCCTCCATGTGCCTAGGGGCCCCTTTTATAGCCCCAAGGCAGCTAGGAGTCGTTGGAGGCCAAACTTGCCTTTTGTCGGGTGGTGCACCGGACAGTCCGGTGCACCACCGGACAGTCACTGTAGCTGTCCGGTGCGCGATCTCCTTCCTTTTCTGGCGCAACCGACCGTTGGTCCTTGGGATCGGTTGGCGCACCGGACACTGTCCGGTGCACACCGGATAGTCCGATGTGCCCAACCGACCGTTGCGCTGGCGACCGTTGGCTCACCTGACAGTCCGGTGAATTATAGCCATGTCGCCCCTTTGCTTTTCCCGAGGGCGACGAGTTCGCTGAGGATGCATCACCGGATGGTCTGGTGAATTATAGCCATATGTCGCCGTCAAGTCCCGAGAGCGGCCTTTTCACGCGGACCAGCCCGGTGCACCGGTCACTGTCCGGTGCACCACTGGACAGTCCGGTGTGCCAAGCCGAGCTAGAGTTTGTTGCATATAGCCAACTCTTTTTCCAATTCTTTTCTCACTGTTTCTAGCACTTAGACAAAACACATTAGTACTCAAAACAATGTATTAAGTCTAGAAACGTACCTTTCTCTTTGATTTGCACTTCTCACTTTACTTGGCACATTAGAACTTACTTAAATGTGTTGGGCACTTAATCACCAAAACATTATAGAAATTGCCCAAGGGCACATTTCCCTTTCAATCTCCCCCTTTTTGGTGATTTATGCCAACACAACCAAAAGCAACCAAAAGAAGTGCAACATCAATGCAATTGAAGACCGAATTGTTTTTTGACTATAATTTGGCATATTTGGATCGCTCTTTGCCACCACTTGGTTTGTTTTTGCAAATCAAATTCATTTTCCTATCTCTAAGTCAAACACACTTGTTTGGGCACATAAAGAGTTATTCCAAGAGTAAAATTGATCAAGTGCCAAAAACTCCCCCTTTTTCCCATAATAAAAAAATTCTCCCCCATAAGAGACCAAATTTTGCAATTAGAGTATTTTGACAAAAATCAAATTCTAACTCTACTCTTTTCAAAATTCTCAAGTGGTTGGCTGATCCGGTTGCTTTGGCCTTAATTTCTCCCCTTTGGCATTGAGCACCAAAACGGGATCATTTTTGGCCTTTTAACCCCATTGCCTTACCAAAAATGTCAATTAAGAGCAAAAAAGGCAAATAGAGTGTAAGTATGAACTTGGAAGTGAGTACACTAAGACTAGAGTGTAGTGGAAGTCTTTGCATCGTCCAAGTTCACCTTTCCCTTTCAATGCACCTTTGAGACTACATCAAGTATACTCAAACAGACAGATTACTCTCAAAGGGTCAAGTTGTAGCACATCTCTCCCTAAATATGCGCATCATTCACACATGGACTTGTGAGGTCTGGGGATCCCTTGCACAACTTGAGCACCATAAATAAGCAACAAATCTCATAAATGCATAAAGTAACATGATCAAAGGCATAGAACACATGTATGCTATAGATCAATCCAAGTTACACGAATCTAAGACATTTAGCTCACTACGCAACCTGCAAAAGGTTTTCTCATCTAACGACTTGGTAAAGATATCGGCTAGCAGGTTCTCAGTGCTAACATGGTACACTTTGATATCTCCCTTTTGCTGGTGGTCCCTTAGAAAGTGATGTCGGATGTCTATGTGCTTAGTGCGGCTGTGTTCAACAGGATTATCCGCCATGCGGATTGCACTCTCATTGTCACATAGGAGTGGGACTTTGCTTAGATTATAGCCAAAGTCCCGGAGGGTTTGCCTCATCCAAAGTAGTTGCATGCAACATTGTCCCACGACAACATACTCGACCTCAGCGGTGGATAGGGCAATGGATGTTTGTTTCTTTGAACTCCAAGACACCAGGGACCTTCCTAGGAATTGGCACGTCCCTGATGTACTCTTCCTATCAACCTTGCATCTAGCATAATCGGAGTCTGAATATCCAATCAAGTCAAAGGTAGACCCCTTTGGATACCAGATCCCGAAGCAAGGCGTAGAAACTAAATATCTAAGAATCCGCTTAACGGCCACAAGGTGACATTACTTGGGGTCGGATTGATATCTAGCGCACATGCATACACTTAGTGTCGGCGTTTCAGACCCGCGAGAATCGTCAACCGACCAGTAAATTTGTTGCTGCGTGTCCCTGCCCAGATGGGTTGATGCAAGATGGAACACAAGAGGGAAATGAGGCTTATGTTATCTCGTACCGGGGTGCTACAAGCGTCGCGAGGGAGCGAGGGCGAGAGCGAGAGAGAGGGAGAGAGTCCCTGCGTGTGTCCGTCTCTGTCTGTCTCGTCTGCCCCGCCTAGACGTGTGTTAACGTGAACGTCAACCCCCCGTCGTCCCTCGTCAACCTGCCTTAGGAAGGCCCTGGACATCCCCTTTTATAGACACAAGGAGATGCCCAGCTGTACAATGGGGTGTAGCTATGTGCTAACGTGGCTGGCGGAGAAGCGCCTTGAGCCCTGTACACGAGCTATCGTGGCCGTCGGAGAAGTGCCTTGAGCCCTGTAGAAGCACAGCTGTCGGTGCGACATGGATCCTGCTGACGTTGTCTTGCTTCCGTAGGAGATTGAGAGCAATCCGACGTCATGGGCGCACCCGGGGAACCATCATTACCTGTTACCGGAGTAACCTTAGATGGGACACCGGTCTTGTTCCTTCATAGCCTGAGGCAGCTAGCTAGGAGTAGGGTAATGATGTATCCCCTGTAGCGTAGTCGGTCCGAGGCTGAGGTCGGGCGAGGCGAAGACTTCTCCTGAGGCCGAGGCCTGGGGTCGGGCGAGGCGGAGACCTTCTCCCGAGGCCGAGGCCGAGGCTGAGGCCTAAGGTCGGGCGAGGCGAAGCTCCCTGTTGCGCCCGAGGCCAAACTTGTGGGAGATCGTGACTCAGTTCTACCCTGGTGGTTGGCATAGTAGCCGGAGCGGGGCGAACAGTGCTGTTTTCCTGTCAGATCGGTCAGTAAAGGGGCGAAGTGACTGCGGTCACTTCAACCTTGCCGACTAGGGCACGCGTGTCAGGATAAGGTGTCAGAAGATCCCCGCATTAAATGTGCATGCGATACGATCGGTTGGTAGGGCGATCCAGCCGAGGTCGCTGCACGACAAAGTCTGCCCAAGCTGGGCTTCAGGCGAGCCAAGGGTGCGCTCACTGCCTGAGGAGGCCCTCGGGCGAGGCGTGAATCCGCCCGGGACTACTGTTCCCGCCCGAGGCCGAGGCTGGGCTCGGATGAGGTTGCGTCCCTTGGTAGACGAGGCCTTGACTTGAACCACGCCTTATCAGATGTGTATGGTTTGTTCTAAAGATGTTTTCCAGCCGGATTAAGGATCATTGGGGGTACCCCTAATTATGGTACCCGACAGTAGCCCCCGAGCCTCGAAGGGAGTGCATGCACTCGCTTGGAGGTTCTGCCGGATTTTTGCGAGGGGACCAGCCTTCTCGGTCATGTTTTGTTCCGGTGGGTGCGCGCGAGCGCACCCGCCGGGTGTAGCCCCCGAGGCCTCGGAGGAGTGGTTTGACTCCTCTGAGGTCTTAATTCTTTTTCACGATGCCTCAGTCGGCCTTGTTGTTCCCTCATGCGGCCTGGCTGTAGCCCGGGTGCACGGTCAGGCTCCGAGTTTTCACGCTGGTTTGTTGACGTGGTCAACGGTTCGGCCATAGCCTAGTGCAAGAGCAGCCCCCGAGCCTCTGCACGGAGCGAGAGGACGATCAAGGACTGTCTCGACTTTTATTGTACGCCCCTTCGTCGCCTTCCCGCAAGGAGGAAGGGGGGAAAGCGCCATGTTACCCTCGGAGGGCACCGAACATGGTGTCTCCAGTGAGTTGCTAGCGGGTGATCCGAGTGGACGCCCGAGCCCCGTTCGATAAGGGTCGGCTAGTGGCCTAGAGGCGCACTCCAAAAGTACCTGCAGGTGTTTTGCCGGACCCGGACCCATTCGATAGGGTCCAAGGGCTCGATGCCTCCCTTCGGTGGGATTCCGTTACAAATCGTTCTTGCTGGTCTCGGAAATGTCCTAGGGTACCTCGGGAGCGTAGCCCAAGCCTCGACCATGTAACAGACGTACCCAGGGTCATCCCTGACTCTGCGTGTTCTGGGGCGGCTGTCGAACCCTTTCGAGGGGCCAGCCTTCGAACCCCTGATCAGTAATGGGCTCGGAGCCCGAGTGCTCTGGGGCGGTTGCCGAACCCTGGAGGGCGCAACCTTCGAACCCCTGATCAGTAGGAGGGCTCGGGGCCCGTTTCCTTCGCTAGGAAGGATCCTTTTTCGAAATACCCCCTTTCCCGGTCCCTGTGGCAAGAGAGAGAGAGGGAAAGAAAAAGGACATGAATTTAAATAAGGTGGCGCACCTTTTTTGATGCGGTCATCATGACGGAGGCGAAACGGCGCCCGCTTCTCCTGCCGGAGGTGTCGCTTGCCCTGCCAAGGAGTTAACGCGACGGGACGGGCGATTCGCGGGGCGTCTGTTGCGCGTGCGCGAGCCGTTCGAGGGGCGGAACACAGACATGTCGTCTTTACTCCGTGGGAGAGGGCTCCCCTGCCGTTTCAGGAGAGGGTGTGAGCCTGTAGGTGATTGGACCGCTGCTTCCGCCCATCTGTTGCTGCAATTACTGCCAGCCCACCTCTGGTCATATCAACCGTCATGCCTATCCCCGCGGCTGACTGACCCGTGATCGTTGCACTCAATTGGCACTGTTGGGTCACGTGGGCTGCCTCGAGTCGTGGCACTGGTTCTGCAGTCGAGAAGACGCGGCATTGGCGCGAGTGGCGGTGTGGTTTCCTTGCATGTAGTAACCGTTGCGCCGGTTACATGACATGTGGGCCTGGGCCCCCATGCTGGACTACTGGATGCGACGAAGCCGAAAGGGCGCACAACCGTGGTGTGGTTGCATGCTTCCTGCGTGGCGGTCTGCCCTTTCGACCGCTGATTTCGGCAAGGATGGGGGAATGCTTATAACCGCGGGGCGGTTACAGGCTTCGTGTGCGGCGATTTGGCTTCTTCCGTTTCGGGTTAGCTCGCATGACGTGTGGGACCCAGCCCTCGCGTCAGAGGGTGAGAACCCTAGAGCGCGTTGGTGGAGACTTTGCCCGTGACGCTTGGGGGTGCGAGTGAGGAGATCTGCCTTTTAAAAAGGGGTCGATCCCCGGGCAGTAGCCATGCCTTCACACTTCTCGCATTCATCGTGCCCTTCCACCTTCCGAGCCCCCAGATGGGGTGCACCTGTGTTGCCTTCTTTTTGCTGCTGTTTGAGGAGCACGACCCCGTGGGGGTTGGCGCTCTTCAGTCACCGCTCGGCTTCAAGGATTTTCATCATGCAGCCCGGCTGTAGTCCCTCACCAATGGTCATCCGTAGGGATGATCACCAGCCTTGTGGTGGGGAGAAGCAAGCCGGGCTGCGGCCTCTGCCCCGCCCTCAGCTTCAAGGATGTTCATCATCTGGGCTGGGGAGGAGGGCGCTCCGAGTTGGGGCCTGCCTCCATGTGGGCCGGCGACCCGCTTCTTCCTCTAGCATTCGGGGGAGAAGGGCATCCTCCAGCTCTGCGGAGGAAGCATCCTCCAGCCATGCGGAGGAAGGCGAACTGCTGCTGCCTGGCCAGGGTGCAGCTGTCTGTCCTCCATCTGGGCGATGGTCATGCCGTGCGCAGGTGGCTGCTGTCGCTGGTGCTGAAGTGGTGGTCGCCGCTGGTGAGGCTTCCCACCGCAACGGTTGCCTCCGCCGACGAGACCATCACTGCCACCTGCGCTCGGGGCCTCCGGCTCTTTGGCTTTAATGGCTGGTTCTCGTCCCCCATGAGGGGATGCGAACGAGGGCCTTTCAGCAGTAGTGTTTGCCCTGAGGCCATCGTTGCTGCTGTCTTGCCGCCCGAGACGGAGGTCGTTGTCGTGCTGCTGGTGCAGTGGTCATCGGCAAGCCACCTGGAGTTGGTTATCCTGCAGGCCTTCTGGTGTGGAGGTTGTTCATTCCTGCGGGAATGGACACGAAGTCTCGTTTGTAATGGTACCCTCTTGAGGGCGAGATGTAATAGCTTTAAGTACTAAGACATCTGCCGTAGGTCGGGACAACCGCCGAGGGCACTGCCGACGTCTCAGTCTAGGTACCATTGTTACCCCAAGTACGTGTGTTTGTTCTTTGTGGCCGCTGAGGCCTAAACATTTGGGTATAAAGTCGTGCTTCTTTCCTCTTGTTTCGAGCATTAGGACTTGTTCGGTAGCAGAATCCCTTGTCCGAGCGTGAGTCACTTTTCGCGGAAGGTGATGAGTGAGGTATCTGTATCCCGGAGGCGTAGGAGTCCCTTGCCTCGGTCGGCCTTCCCGCTTACGTGTTCTCTCGTCGTTTTTGGGATTCTGTTACCGATATAGTCAAAAAGCACGAAAGTCGTTTTGGCGGAAAACTTTTCCGAGGAAAGTTTGACGCAGAGGGGGCTTCCCCCTTTCTAGACCCGAGGCGACTGCTCGGGCCGGGACCCTTGCGGAGGGCCTGGCTGTTGTCGTCGGGTCTGCCCGGTCTGCCCGAGCCATGGCCTCACAGCAGCGTGCCCGAGCCGAGGGTATGTTTTGCCCGCTCTGTGACTTTGTTTTTGTCTCCATTCTTCACCTTTCGTCTGAAGAAAGTTGTCCTGCTGTCTGCAGGGTTCGAGACGACTCTTAACGAAGCCGTCAAGAACTGCAAGGCGCTTCCCGAGGTGGCTGAGCAGAAGGAGGACGATCGTGTGGCCATGTCCGAGGCCATCTCGGCTCTCTGCCAGGCCTTCGGCCTCGACGGCGTCCCCTCGGGTAGCTCCCCCCAGAGTCATCTACGGGCCTTGGGCGGCCATGTGCGCGACAGACTCCACGGGGCGCTGCACCACGGTGTTAGGCGGGCCTTCGCCGTGCTCGCTTCCCACTACGACGTGGATCTGGAGCGGGTTAGCGAGGGGTACTGCCTACCCGACGATGAGGAGGCTACCTTAGCCGAGGTCCAGAGGCTTGACGCGGCTGTCGAGGGCCCGAGTGCGGTGCTGGCTTCCTCCTTTGAGGTGGAGATCCTTCCGCCCGTGTCGCCGTCTGAGGCCGTGCCGAACTCTGCCGAGGGTGGAAACGACGCCGAGAGTGCCGCTCCTCCCCCTGCCGATGTCTGAGCCTGCAAGAACAGTTTGCTTGAAGTATGCGTATGTTTTTTGCGGCCGCTGAGGCCTAAACATTTTAACGTCGGATTATAAAGCTGTCTTTCGTTTCCTCTTGTTTCAAGCGTTAAGACTTGTTCGGTAGCAGAATCCCTTGTCCGAGCGTGAGTCACTTTTCGCGGAAGGTGATGAGTGAGGTATCCGTATCCCGGAGGCGTAGGAGTCCCTCGGCTCGGTCAGCCTTGCCGCTTATGTGGTCCCTCGTCGTTTTTAGTATTCTGTTATCGACGCAGTCGAAACGACACGAAAGTCGTTCTGGCAGAAAAGTTTTCGAGCATTAGGACCTGTTCGGTAGCAGAATCGCTTATCCGAGCGTGAGTTACTTTTCGCGGAAGGTGATGAGTGAGGTATCCGTATCCCGGAGGCGTATGAGTCCCTCGGCTTGGTCGGCCTTGCCGTTCAATGTCTCTCTCGCTCGTCTTTAAGATTCTGTTATCGACGCAGTCGAAAAGCGCGAAAGACGTTATGGCAATAGACTTTTCCGAGGAAAATTTTGATGCAGAGGGGGTTCCCCCCTTCTAGCCTCGAGGGAGGTCGGGCTTTGCCGAGGCAAGGCTGATCCTTCCTTGATGGTTAGACTTTATTTATGTATGTATAGAAAGCGAGGTACATAAACGACCTGAAACATTTTAAGGGTAAAAGCGACGTAGCTATTGGATGTTCCAAGCGTTGCTGTAGACCTCGCCTTGATCGTTGGCCAGCTTGTATGTCCCGGGCTTCAAAATCTCGGCGATGATGAAGGGCCCTTCCCAGGGAGGAGTAAGCTTGTGGCGCCCTCGGGCATCTTGTCGCAGCCGAAGTACCAAGTCTCCCACTTGGAAGCCTCGGGGCCGAACCCTTCGGGCGTGGTAGCGTCGCAGAGACTGCTGATATCGCGCCGAGTGTAGTAAGGCCACGTCCCGAGCCTCTTCCAGCTGGTCCAACGAATCTTCTCGGTTGGTCTGGTTGCTTTGGTCATTGTAAGCCTTTGTCCTCGGGGAACCGTATTCTAAGTCCATGGGTAGGATGGCCTCGGCCCCATAGACTAGAAAGAACGGCGAGAAACCCGTGGCCCGGCTCGGCGTCGTCCTCAGACTCCAAACCACCGAGGGTAGATCTTTTATCCACCGCTTGCCGAACTTATTGAGGTCGTTGTAGATCCTCGGCTTTAGTCCCTACTGAAAGTCGCCTAGAGGGGGGGTGAATAGGGCGAAACTGAAATTTACAAATATAAACACAACTACAAGCCGTGTTAGCGTTAGTAATAAAGAAACGAGTCCGCGAGAGAGGGCGCAAAACAAATCCCAAGCGAATAAGCAAGTGAGACACGGAAATTTGTTTTACCGAGGTTCGGTTCTTGCAAACCTACTCCCCGTTGAGGAGGCCACAAAGGCCGGGTCTCTTTCAACCCTTCCCTCTCTCAAACGATCCCACAGACCGAGTGAGCTTTCTCTTCTCAATCACTTGGAACACAAAGTTCCCACAAGGACCACCACAAGTTTGGTGTCTCTTGTCTCAATTACAAGTGAGTTTGATCGCTATGAAAGAATCAAGAACGAAGAAAGCAATCCAAGCGCAAGAGCTCGAAAGAACACAAGCAAATCACTCTCTCTAGTCACTATTGTGTTGTGTGGAATTTGGAGAGGATTTGATCTCTTTGGTGTGTCTAGAATTGAATGCTAGAGCTCTTGTAGTAGTTGGGAAGTGGAAAACTTGGATGCCATGAATGGTGGGGTGGTTGGGGTATTTATAGCCCCAACCACCAAAAGTGGCCGTTGGGAGGCTGTCTGCTCGATGGCGCACCGGACAGTCCGGTGCCCCCTGCCACGTCATCACTGCCGTTGGATTCTGACCGTTGGAGCTTCTGACTTGTGGGCCCACCTGGGTGTCCGGTGCACACCGGACAGGTACTGTTTGCTGTCCGGTGTGCCAGTATGGGCGTGCCTGCCATCTGCGCACGCAGAGCCCGCATTAAATGCGCGGCAGAGAGCCGTTGGCGCGAAGATAGCCGTTGCTCTGGAGTCGCACCGGACAGTCCGGTGCACACCGGACAGTCCGGTGAATTATAGTGGACGAGACGTTGGCTTTTCCCGAAGCTGGCGAGTTCCTGAGGCTGACCTCCCTTGGCGCACCGGACACTGTCCGGTGTACACCGGACAGTCCGGTGAATTATAGCGCGAGTGCCTCTGAAAATTCCCGAAGGTGGCGAGTTTGAGCTGGAGTCCTCTGGTGCACCGGACACTGTCCGGTGGTGCACCGGACACTGTCCGGTGTACACCGTACAGTCCGGTGCTCCCAGACCAGAGAGCCTTCGGTTGCCACTTTGCTCCTTTGTTGAATCCAAAACTTGGTCTTTTTATTGGCTGAGTGTGAACCTTTTACACCTGTATAATCTATGCACTTGGGCAAACTAGTTAGTCCAATTGTTTGTGTTGGGCAATTCAACCACCAAAATTAATTAGGGACTAGGTGTAAGCCTAATTCCCTTTCAATCTCCCCCTTTTGGGTGATTGATGCCAACACAAACCAAAGCAAATATGGAAGTGCATAATTGAACTAGTTTGCATAATGTAAGTGTAAAGGTTGCTTAGAATTTGAGCCAATATGAATATTTACAAGATATGCATGGATTGTTTCTTTCTTATATAACATTTTGGACCACGTTTGCACCACATGTTTTGTTTTTGCAAACTCTTTTGTAAATCATTTTCAAAGTTCTTTTGCAAATAGTCAAAGGTAAATGAATAAGAGTTTTGCAAAGCATTTTCAAGATTTGAAATTTTCTCCCCCTAAATGAGATCCTCCTCTTAGTGTTCAAGAGGGTTTTGATATATCATTTTGAAATACTACTTTCTCCCCCTTTTTAACATAATAGGATACCAATTGAAAATATTCAACACTTAAGTTTTTGAAATTGGTGGTGGTGGTGCGGTCCTTTTGCTTTGGGCTCTTACTTTCTCCCCCTTTGGCATGAATCGCCAAAAACGGAATCATTAGAGCCCTCAAAGTGCTATCTTCCCCTTTGGTCATAAATAAATGAGTTAAGATTATACCAAAGACGAAGTCCCTTTGCTTGGTGCTCATGTTTTCTCCCCCTAGAACGGAGAGTAGCTTGGAGCGACGGCGATGGATGAGTTACGGAGTGGAAGCCTTTTTGTCTTTGCTGAAGACTCCAATTTCCTTTCAATACACCTATGACTTGGTTTGAAATAGACTTGAAAACACATTAGTCATAGCATATGAAAGAGATATGATCAAAGGTATATAAATGAGCTATGTGTGCAATCTAGCAAAAGAAGTTTCTAGATTCAAGAATATTTAGCTCATGCCTAAGTTTGTTAAAAGATTGTTCATCAAGCGGCTTGGTAAAGATATCAGCTAATTGATCTTTAGTGTTAATGTATGAAATTTCGATATCTCCTTTTTGTTGGTGATCCCTAAGAAAATGATACCGAATGGCTATGTGCTTAGTGCGGCTATGCTCGACGGGATTGTCGGCCATTTTGATTGCACTCTCATTATCACATAGCAAGGGGACTTTGGTCAATTTGTATCCGTAGTCCCGCAGGGTTTGCCTCATCCAAAGCAATTGCGCGCAACAATGGCCTGCGGCAATATACTCGGCTTCGGCGGTGGAAAGAGCGACCGAATTTTGCTTCTTTGAGGCCCAAGACACCAAGGATCTTCCCAAGAACTGGCAAGTCCCCGATGTGCTCTTTCTATTGATTTTGCACCCCGCCCAATCGGCATCGGAATAACCAATTAAATCAAATGTGGATCCCTTAGGATACCAAAGCCCAAACTTAGGAGTATAAGCCAAATATCTCAAGATTCGTTTTACGGCCGTAAGGTGAGCTTTCTTAGGGTCGGCTTGGAATCTTGCACACATGCATACGGAAAGCATAATATCCGGTCGAGATGCACATAAATAGAGTAAAGAACCTATCATCGACCGGTATACCTTTTGATCTACGGACTTACCTCCCGTGTCGAGGTCGAGATGCCCATTAGTTCCCATGGGTGTCTTGATGGGTTTGGCATCCTTCATCCCAAACTTGGTTAGAATGTCTTGAGTGTACTTTGTTTGGCTGATGAAGGTGCCTTCTTGGAGTTGCTTCACTTGGAATCCTAGAAAATACTTCAACTCCCCCATCATAGACATCTCAAACTTCTGTGTCATGATCCTACTAAACTCTTCACATGTAGACTCGTTAGTAGACCCAAATATAATATCATCAACATAAATTTGGCATACAAACAAGTCATTTTCAAGAGTTTTAGTAAAGAGTGTAGGATCGGCTTTACCAACTTTGAATCCATTTGCAATAAGAAAATCTCTAAGGCATTCATACCATGCTCTTGGGGCTTGCTTGAGCCCATAAAGCGCCTTAGAGAGCTTATAGACATGATTAGGATACTTACTGTCTTCAAAGCCGGGAGGTTGCTCAACATAGACCTCTTCCTTGATTGGTCCATTGAGGAAGGCACTTTTCACGTCCATTTGATAAAGCTTAAAGCCATGGTAAGTAGCATAGGCTAATAATATGCGAATTGACTCAAGCCTAGCTACGGGTGCATAGGTTTCACCGAAATCTAAACCTTCGACTTGGGAGTATCCCTTGGCCACAAGTCGAGCTTTGTTCCTTGTCACCACACCATGCTCGTCTTGCTTGTTGCGGAAGACCCATTTGGTTCCTACAACATTTTGATTAGGACGTGGAACTAAATGCCATACCTCATTTCTAGTGAAGTTGTTGAGCTCCTCTTGCATTGCCACCACCCAATCCGAATCTTGGAGTGCTTCCTCTATCCTGTGTGGCTCAATAGAGGAAACAAACGAGTAATGTTCACAAAAATGTGCAACCCGAGATCTTGTAGTTACCCCCTTATGAATGTCGCCGAGGATGGTGTCGACGGGGTGATCTCGTTGGATTGCTTGGTGGACTCTTGGGTGTGGCGGCCTTTGTTCCTCATCCACCTTGTCTTCCTCATTTGCATCTCTCCCTTGATCAATGCCATCATCTTGAGGTGGCTCATTGTCTTGATCTTTTCCTTCATCAGCTTGAGCTTCATCCTCATTTTGAGTCGGTGGAGATGCTTGCATGGAGGAGGATGGTTGATCTTGTGCAATTGGAGGCTCTTCGGATTCCTTAGGACACACATCCCCAATGGACATGTTCCTTAGCGCGATGCATGGAGCCTCTTCTTCACCTATCTCATCAAGATCAACTTGCTCTATTTGAGAGCCATTAGTCTCATCAAACACAACGTCACATGAGACTTCAACTAGTCCAGTGGACTTGTTAAAGACCCTATATGCCCTTGTGTTTGAGTCGTAACCAAGTAAAAAGCCTTCTACAGTCTTAGGAGCAAATTTAGATTTTCTACCTCTTTTAACAAGTATAAACCATTTGCTACCAAAGACTCTAAAATATGAAATGTTGGGCTTTTTACCGGTTAGGAGTTCGTATGATGTCTTCTTGAGGATTCGGTGTAGATATAACCGGTTGATGGCGTAGCAAGCGGTGTTGACCGCCTCGGCCCAAAACCGATCCGAAGTCTTGTATTCATCAAGCATGGTTCTTGCCATGTCCAATAGAGTTCGATTCTTCCTCTCCACTACACCATTTTGTTGAGGTGTGTAGGGAGAAGAGAACTCATGCTTGATGCCCTCTTCCTCAAGAAAACCTTCGATTTGAGAGTTCTTGAACTCCGTCCCGTTGTCGCTTCTTATTTTCTTGATCCTTAAGCCGAACTCATTTTGAGCTCGTCTCAAGAATCCCTTTAAGGTCTCTTGGGTTTGAGATTTTTCCTGTAAAAAGAACACCCAAGTGAAGCGAGAATAATCATCCACAATAACAAGACAATACTTACTCCCGCCGATGCTTATGTAAGCAATCGGGCCGAATAGATCCATGTGGAGTAGCTCAAGTGGCCTGTCGGTCGTCATGATGTTCTTGTGTGGATGTTGGGTTCCAACTTGCTTTCCCGCCTGGCATGCGCTACAAACCCTGTCTTTCTCAAAATGAACATTTGTTAATCCTAAAATGTGTTCTCCCTTTAGAAGCTTGTGAAGATTCTTCATCCCAACATGTGCTAGTCGTCGATGCCAGAGCCAGCCCATGTTAGTCTTAGCAATTAAGCAAGTGTCGAGTTCAGCTCTATCAAAATCTACCAAGTATAGCTGACCCTCTAACATTCCCTTAAATGCTATTGAATCATCACTTCTTCTAAAGACAGTGACACCTATATCAGTGAATAGACAGTTGTAGCCCATTTGACATAATTGAGATACAGAAAGCAAGTTGTAATCTAAAGAATCTACAAGAAAAACATTGGAAATGGTATGGTCAGGTGATATAGCAATTTTACCCAATCCTTTGACCAAACCTTGATTTCCATCCCCGAATGTGATCGCTCTTTGGGGATCTTGGTTTTTCTCATATGAGGAGAACATCTTCTTCTCCCCTGTCATGTGGTTTGTGCACCCGCTATCGAGTATCCAACTTGAGCCCCCGGATGCATAAACCTACAAAACAAATTTAGTTCTTGACTTTAGGTACCCAAACCGTTTTGGGTCCTTTGGCATTAGAAACAAGAACTTTGGGTACCCAAACACAAGTCTTTGACCCCTTGTGTTTGCCCCCAACAAACTTGGCAACGACCTTGCCGGATTTGTTAGTCAAAACATAGGATGCATCAAAAGTTTTAAATGAAATGCTATGTTCATTTGATGCATTAGGAATTTTCTTCTTAGGCAACTTAGCATGGGTTGGTTGCCTAGAACTAGATGTCTCACCCTTATACATATAAGCATGATTAGGGCCAGAGTGAGACTTCCTAGAATGAATTTTCCTAATTTTGTCCTTGGGATAACCGGCAGGGTATAAAATGTAACCCTCGTTATCCTGAGGCATGGGAGCCTTGCCCTTAACAAAATTTGACAATCTTTTAGGAGGGGCACTAATTTTGACATTGTCTCCCCTTAGGTAGCCAATGCCATCCTTAATGCCAGGGCGTCTCCCATTATAAAGCATGCTACGAGCAAATTTAAATTTCTCATTTTCTAAGTTGTGCTCGGCAATTTTAGCATCTAGTTTTGCTATATGATCATTTTGTTGTTTAATTAAAACCATATGATCATGAATAGCATCAATATCAACATTTCTACATCTAGTACAAATAGTGACATGCTCAATGGTAGATGTAGATGGTTTGCAAGAATTAAGTTCTACAATCTTAGCACGAAGTATATCATTCTTATCTCTAAGATCGGCAATTGTAACTTTGCAAACATCAAAATCTTTAGCCTTAGCAATCAAATTTTCATTCTCTAATCTAAGGCTAGTAAGAGAAATGTTTAATTCTTCAATGCTAGCAAGCAAATCATCATTATTATCTCTAGGATTGGGAATTGAAACATTACAAACATGAGAATCAACCTTAGCATTTAAACTAGCATTTTCATTTCTAAGGTTGTCAATCATCTCACGGCAAGTGCTTAGCTCACTAGACAATTTTTCACATTTTTCAACTTGTAGAGCGTAAGCATTTTTAACCTTAACATGTTTTTTATTTTCCTTGATTAGGAAATCCTCTTGGGAGTCCAAGAGATCATCCTTCTCATGGATGGCACTTATTAGTTCATTTAATTTCTCCTTTTGTTCCATGTTAAGGTTGGCAAAAAGAGTACGCAAATTATCTTCCTCACCACTAGCATTATCATCACTGGAAGACTCATATTTAGTGGAGGAGTTGGATTTGACCTTCTTCTTTTTGCCGTCCTTTGCCATGAGGCACTTGTGGCCGACGTTGGGGAAGAGGAGTCCCTTGGTGACGGCGATGTTGGCGGCGTCCTCGTCGTCGGAGGAGTCGCTTGAGCTTTCGTCGGAGTCCCACTCCCGACAAACATGGGCATCACCGCCCTTCTTCTTGTAGTACCTCTTCTTCTCCTTTCGCCTCCCCTTCTTGTCGTCGCCTCGGTCACTGTCACTAGATATAGGACATTTAGCAATAAAATGACCGGGCTTACCACACTTGTAGCAAACCTTCTTGGAGCGGGACTTGTAATCCTTCCCCCTCCTTTGCTTGAGGATTTGGCGGAAGCTCTTGATGACGAGCGCCATTTCCTCATTGTCGAGCTTGGAGGCGTCTATTGGTTGTCGACTTGGTGTAGACTCCTCCTTCTTTTCTTCCGTCGCCTTGAATGCGACGGGTTGAGCCTCGGATGTAGATGGATCATCAAGCTCGTTGATCTTCCTCGAGCCTTCGATCATGCACTCAAAACTTACAAAATGCCCGATTACTTCCTCGGGGGTCATTTTAGTATATCTACGATTACCACGAATTAATTGAACTTGAGTAGGGTTAAGGAAAATAAGAGATCTTAGAATAACCTTAACCACTTCGTGGTCATCCCACTTTACGCTCCCGAGGTTGCGCACTTGGTTCACCAAGGTCTTGAGCCGGTTGTACATGTGTTGCGGCTCTTCCCCTTTGCGAAGCAGGAACCGACCGAGCTCCCCCTCGATCGTTTCCCGCTTGGTGATCTTGGTGAGCTCATCTCCTTCGTGCGCGGTTTTGAGCACATCCCAAACCTCCTTGGCGCTCTTCAACCCTTGCACTTTGTTATACTCCTCTCTACTTAAAGAGGCGAGGAGTATTGTTGTTGCTTGAGAGTTGAAGTGCTCGATTTGGGCCACCTCATCCTCATCATAATCCTTATCCCCTACCGATGGTACCTGTGCACCAAACTCAACAACATCCCATATACTTTTGTGGAGTGAGGTTAGATGAAATCGCATTAAATCACTCCACCTAGCATAATCTTCACCATCAAAAGTTGGTGGTTTGCCTAATGGGACGGAAAGTAAAGGTGTATTTTTAGAAATGCGAGGGTAATGTAGGGGGATCTTACTAAACTTCTTACGCTCTCGGCGTTTAGAAGTTACGGAGGGCGCATCGGAGTCGGAGGTCGATGTTGATGAAGTGTCGGTCTCGTAGTAGACCACTTTTCTCATCCTTTTGTGCTTGTCCCCTCTCCGATGTGGCTTGTGGGAGGAAGATCTCTCCTTCTTCTCTTTGTGGTGCGAAGAAGATTTCTTCTCCTTCCCTTTGTTGGAGGAGCTCTTCTTCTTCTCCTTCCTCTTGGTGCGGGACTCTTCCGATGAAGTGCTCCCGTGGCTTGTAGTGGGCTTTTCGCCGGTCTCCATCTCCTTCTTGGCGTGATCTCCCGACATTACTTCGAGCGGTTAGGCTCTAATGAAGCACCGGGCTCTGATACCAATTGAAAGTCGCCTAGAGGGGGGGGGGGGGGGGTGAATAGGGCGAAACTGAAATTTACAAATATAAACACAACTACAAGCCGTGTTAGCGTTAGTAATAAAGAAACGAGTCCGCGAGAGAGGGCGCAAAACAAATCCCAAGCGAATAAGCAAGTGAGACACGGAAATTTGTTTTACCGAGGTTCGGTTCTTGCAAACCTACTCCCCGTTGAGGAGGCCACAAAGGCCGGGTCTCTTTCAACCCTTCCCTCTCTCAAACGATCCCACGGACCGAGTGAGCTTTCTCTTCTCAATCACTTGGAACACAAAGTTCCCACAAGGACCACCACAAGTTTGGTGTCTCTTGTCTCAATTACAAGTGAGTTTGATCGCTATGAAAGAATCAAGAACGAAGAAAGCAATCCAAGCGCAAGAGCTCGAAAGAACACAAGCAAATCACTCTCTCTAGTCACTATTGTGTTGTGTGGAATTTGGAGAGGATTTGATCTCTTTGGTGTGTCTAGAATTGAATGCTAGAGCTCTTGTAGTAGTTGGGAAGTGGAAAACTTGGATGCCATGAATGGTGGGGTGGTTGGGGTATTTATAGCCCCAACCACCAAAAGTGGCCGTTGGGAGGCTGTCTGCTCGATGGCGCACCGGACAGTCCGGTGCACACCGGACAGTCCGGTGCCCCCTGCCACGTCATCACTGCCGTTGGATTCTGACCGTTGGAGCTTCTGACTTGTGGGCCCACCTGGGTGTCCGGTGCACACCGGACAGGTACTGTTTGCTGTCCGGTGTGCCAGTATGGGCGTGCCTGCCATCTGCGCACGCAGAGCCCGCATTAAATGCGCGGCAGAGAGCCGTTGGCGCGAAGATAGCCGTTGCTCTGGAGTCGCACCGGACAGTCCGGTGCACACCGGACAGTCCGGTGAATTATAGTGGACGAGCCGTTGGCTTTTCCCGAAGCTGGCGAGTTCTTGAGGCTGACCTCCCTTGGCGCACCGGACACTGTCCGGTGTACACCGGACAGTCCGGTGAATTATAGCGCGAGTGCCTCTGGAAATTCCCGAAGGTGGCGAGTTTGAGCTGGAGTCCTCTGGTGCACCGGACACTGTCCGGTGGTGCACCGGACACTGTCCGGTGTACACCGTACAGTCCGGTGCTCCCAGACCAGAGAGCCTTCGGTTGCCACTTTGCTCCTTTGTTGAATCCAAAACTTGGTCTTTTTATTGGCTGAGTGTGAACCTTTTACACCTGTATAATCTATGCACTTGGGCAAACTAGTTAGTCCAATTGTTTGTGTTGGGCAATTCAACCACCAAAATTAATTAGGGACTAGGTGTAAGCCTAATTCCCTTTCAATCTCCCCCTTTTGGGTGATTGATGCCAACACAAACCAAAGCAAATATGGAAGTGCATAATTGAACTAGTTTGCATAATGTAAGTGTAAAGGTTGCTTAGAATTTGAGCCAATATGAATATTTACAAGATATGCATGGATTGTTTCTTTCTTATATAACATTTTGGACCACGTTTGCACCACATGTTTTATTTTTGCAAACTCTTTTGTAAATCATTTTCAAAGTTCTTTTGCAAATAGTCAAAGGTAAATGAATAAGAGTTTTGCAAAGCATTTTCAAGATTTGAAATTTTCTCCCCCTAAATGAGATCCTCCTCTTAGTGTTCAAGAGGGTTTTGATATATCATTTTGAAATACTACTTTCTCCCCCTTTTTAACATAATAGGATACCAATTGAAAATATTCAACACTTAAGTTTTTGAAATTGGTGGTGGTGGTGCGGTCCTTTTGCTTTGGGCTCTTACTTTCTCCCCCTTTGGCATGAATCGCCAAAAACGGAATCATTAGAGCCCTCAAAGTGCTATCTTCCCCTTTGGTCATAAATAAATGAGTTAAGATTATACCAAAGACGAAGTCCCTTTGCTTGGTGCTCATGTTTTCTCCCCCTAGAACGGAGAGTAGCTTGGAGCGACGGCGATGGATGAGTTACGGAGTGGAAGCCTTTTTGTCTTTGCCGAAGACTCCAATTTCCTTTCAATACACCTATGACTTGGTTTGAAATAGACTTGAAAACACATTAGTCATAGCATATGAAAGAGATATGATCAAAGGTATATAAATGAGCTATGTGTGCAATCTAGCAAAAGAAGTTTCTAGATTCAAGAATATTTAGCTCATGCCTAAGTTTGTTAAAAGATTGTTCATCAAGCGGCTTGGTAAAGATATCGGCTAATTGATCTTTAGTGTTAATGTATGAAATTTCGATATCTCCTTTTTGTTGGTGATCCCTAAGAAAATGATACCGAATGGCTATGTGCTTAGTGCGGCTATGCTCGACGGGATTGTCGGCCATTTTGATTGCACTCTCATTATCACATAGCAAGGGGACTTTGGTCAATTTGTAACCGTAGTCCCGCAGGGTTTGCCTCATCCAAAGCAATTGCGCGCAACAATGGCCTGCGGCAATATACTCGGCTTCGGCGGTGGAAAGAGCGACCGAATTTTGCTTCTTTGAGGCCCAAGACACCAAGGATCTTCCCAAGAACTGGCAAGTCCCCGATGTGCTCTTTCTATTGATTTTGCACCCCGCCCAATCGGCATCGGAATAACCAATTAAATCAAATGTGGATCCCTTAGGATACCAAAGCCCAAACTTAGGAGTATAAGCCAAATATCTCAAGATTCGTTTTACGGCCGTAAGGTGAGCTTCCTTAGGGTCGGCTTGGAATCTTGCACACATGCATACGGAAAGCATAATATCCGGTCGAGATGCACATAAATAGAGTAAAGAACCTATCATCGACCGGTATACCTTTTGATCTACGGACTTACCTCCCGTGTCGAGGTCGAGATGCCCATTAGTTCCCATGGGTGTCTTGATGGGTTTGGCATCCTTCATCCCAAACTTGGTTAGAATGTCTTGAGTGTACTTTGTTTGGCTGATGAAGGTGCCTTCTTGGAGTTGCTTCACTTGGAATCCTAGAAAATACTTCAACTCCCCCATCATAGACAGTCCGGTGCACACCGGACAGTCCGGTGAATTATAGTGGACGAGCCGTTGGCTTTTCCCGAAGCTGGCGAGTTCCTGAGGCTGACCTCCCTTGGCGCACCGGACACTGTCCGGTGTACACCGGACAGTCCGGTGAATTATAGCGCGAGTGCCTCTGGAAATTCCCGA
Source organism: Zea mays (assembly GCF_902167145.1). Classification (NCBI taxonomy): domain Eukaryota; kingdom Viridiplantae; phylum Streptophyta; class Magnoliopsida; order Poales; family Poaceae; genus Zea; species Zea mays. Next base: position 56,495,363 of record NC_050097.1, read on the forward strand.
AGGTGGCGAGTTTGAGCTGGAGTCCTCTGGTGCACCGGACACTGTCCGGTGGTGCACCGGACACTGTCCGGTGTACACCGTACAGTCCGGTGCTCCCAGACCAGAGAGCCTTCGGTTGCCACTTTGCTCCTTTGTTGAATCCAAAACTTGGTCTTTTTATTGGCTGAGTGTGAACCTTTTACACCTGTATAATCTATGCACTTGGGCAAACTAGTTAGTCCAATTGTTTGTGTTGGGCAATTCAACCACCAAAATTAATTAGGGACTAGGTGTAAGCCTAATTCCCTTTCACCTACAAAATCATACCGTTGGCGCGCTCCACCAGCCCATTTGTCATTGGGTGAGTTACGACGGCCCAGTCCACACGGATGTGGTGGCCTTCGTAGAAGTCCAAGAACTTCTTCCCAGTGAACTGCATGCCATTGTCGATGATGATGGAGTTCGGGACCCCAAAGCGATGGACAATATTTGTGAAGAACGCCACTGCCTGCTCGGACCTGATGCTGGTTAAGGGTCGGACCTCGATCCACTTGGACAATTTGTCGATGGCGACCAGCAGGTGCTTGAAGCCCCCGGGTGCCTTCTGCAAGGGATCGACGAGGTCCATACCCCATACGACAAACGACCAAGTGATGGGTATTGTTTGCAGGGTCTGAGCGGGCAGGTGCGTCTGTCTCGCGTAGAATTTACACCCTCGGCAGGAGCGTACAATCCTAGTGGCGTCGGCCACCGCGGTCGGCTAGTAGAAACCTTGTCGGAAAGCGTTTCCGACGAGGGTCCGAGGCGCTGCATGATGACCGCAAGCCCCCGAGTGTATTTCTTGTAACAGATCTTGTCCTTGGGCGACGGATATGCATCGTTGGAGAATGCCTAAGGGGCTGCGGTGGTACAACTCCTTTTCATCACCCAGTAAAACGAACGACTTGGCACGCCGAGCCAGTCGGCGAGCTTCGGCCTTGTCGAGGAGCAGCTCTACTCGGAGGAGATATTGCAGGTACATGGTCTGCCAGTTTTGGTTTGGCGCAACCCCATTCCGCTCTCCCTCGATGCGCAAGGCCTCACCCTCAGCGGCCGAGGGTACCTCGGGCTGGGCCGAGGTCTCGTCGGGTTCAGGCGCGTCGTCGAGTTTCACGGATGGTTGATATATGTCCCTGGAGAAGACGTCCGGGGGAACTGTTGTTCGCCCCGAGGCTATTTTAGCCAGCTCATTTGCAGTCTCGTTGTACCGCCGAGCAACATGGTTGAGTTCCAGCCCATGGAACTTATCTTCCAAGCGCCGAACTTCGTCGCAGTAGGCCTCCATTTTTTTATCGCGGCAGTGGGAGTTCTTCATGACTTGGTCAATGAGAAGCTACGAGTCGCCCTGAGCGTCGAGGCGCCGAACCCCTAGCTTGACAGCGATGCGCAACCCGTTAACCAAAGCTTCATACTCGGCCACGTTGTTTGACGCCGAAAAATGGAGGTGCAACACGTAGCACACATATTTTCCGAGGGGTGAGATGAAGAGCAAGCCAGCACCTGCTCCTATTTTCATCAGCGACCCATCGAAGTACATGGTCCAAAGTTTGGCCTGGATTGGAGCTATCGGCAATTGGGTGTCGACCCATTCAGCCAGGAAGTCCGCCAAGACTTGGGATTTTATGGCCTTCCGAGGGGCAAATGAAATTGTTTCGCCCATGAGTTCCACTGCCCATTTTGCTATCCTACCCGAGGCCTCTCGGCACTGGATGATCTCTCCCAGGGGGAAGGATGACACCACAGTCACTGGATGAGACTCGAAGTAGTGTCGCAATTTTCGCCGCGTCAGAATTACTGCGTACAATAGCTTCTGGATTTGTGGGTAGCGGATCTTGGTCTCGGATAGCACCTCACTAATGAAGTAGACCGGCCTCTGGACGAGCAGTGCATGCCCTTCTTCTCGTCTCTCGACTACGATCGCGGCGCTGACCACCTGAGTGGTTGCGGCTACATAGATCAAGAGGGCTTCTCCCGCAGCAGGGGGCACCAAGATGGGCGCGTTAGTAAGGAGTGCCTTTAAGTTTCCGAGGGCTTCCTCAGCCTCGGGGGTCCAAGTGAAGCACTCGGCCTTCCTTAAGAGGCGGTACAAGGGCAATCCTTTCTCGCCAAGGCGCGAGATGAAGCGGCTCAGAGCCACAAGGCATCCCATGACCCTTTGTACTCATTTTAAATCTTTGATAGGTCCCATGTTGGTGATGGCTGCGATTTTCTCCGGGTTGGCCTCGATGCCTCTTTCGGAGATGATGAACCCCAGGAGCATGCCTCGGGGGACTCCGAAGACACACTTCTTGGGATTGAGTTTTACGCCCTTCGCGCGCAGGCACCCGAAAGTCACTTCGAGGTCGGAGAGGAGGTCGGAGGCTTTTCTTGTCTTGACAACGATGTCATCGACGTAAGCCTCGACCGTTCTGCCGATGTGCTCTCCGAACACATGGTTCATGCACCTTTGGTAGGTTGCACCTGCATTCCTGAAGCCAAATGGCATAGTAATATAACAATACATGCCAAAGGGTGTGATGAAAGAAGTCGCGAGCTGGTCGGATTCTTTCATCTTGATTTGGTGATAACCTGAATAGGCGTCGAGGAATGACAGGGTTTCGCACCCAGCAGTGGAGTCCACAATTTGATCGATGCGAGGCAGAGGGTAGGGAACCTTCGGACATGCTTTGTTTAAACCAGTGTAGTCTACGCACATCCTCCATTTCCCACCTTTTTTCTTCACAAGCACAGGGTTAGCTAACCATTCAGGATGGAATACCTCTTTGATGAACCCTGCAACCATCAGCTTGTGGACCTCCTCGCCTATGGCCCTGCACTTCTCTTCATCAAAACAGCGCAGGTGCTGCTTCATAGGTCGGGCACCGGCTCGGATATCCAGCGAGTGCTCGGCGACAACCCTCGGTATGCCTGGCATGTCCGAGGGACTCCACGCAAAAATTTCGGCATTTGTGAGGAGAAAGTCGACGAGCACTGCTTCCTATTTGGGGTTGAGCTCGGAGCCGATCCTGACTTGCTTGCAGGCGTCGTTGCTGGGGTCGATGGCGACGGTCTTAACCGCCTCGGCTGGTTCGAAGTTGCCGGTATGGCACTTCGCATCAGGCGCCTCCTTGGAGAGGCAATCCAGGTCGGCGATGAGGGCCTCGGACTCGGCGATGGCCTCAGCGTACTCCACGCATTCCACGTCGCATTTGTAAGCGTGGTGGTACGTGGATCCAACGGTGATGGTTCTGTTGGGGCCTGGCATCTTGAGCTTGAGGTACGTGTAGTTGGGGACGACCATGAACTTGGCGTAGCACGATCTTCCCAACATCGCGTGATAGGTTCCTCGGAACCCGACCACCTCGAACGTGAGGGTTTCCCTACGGAAGTTGGAGGGAGTTCCGAAGCAGACGGGCAAATCAAGTTGCTCAAGGGGCAAGACGCGCTTACCGGGGACGATCCCGTGAAAGGGTGTTGCACCGGCCCGGATTGTGGACAGATCTATCCCCAAGAGCCCTAGGGTCTCGGCGTAGAAGATGTTGAGGCTGCTGCCTCCATCCATGAGGACCTTGGTGAGCCTGGCGTTGCCAATGACGGGGTCGACGACGAGCGGGTACCTTCCTGGGCTCGGCACATAGTCGGGGTGGTCGCCTTGGTCGAAGGTGATGGGCTTGTCGGACCAGTCTAGGTAGACTGGCACCGCTACCTTCACCGAGCAGACCTCCCGGCGCTCCTGCTTGCGGTGCCGAGCCGAGGCGTTCGCCACCTGTCCACCATAGATCATGAAGCAGTCGCGGACCTCCGGGAACTCCTCTTCCTCGTTGCCCCCTTCTTGTTGTTGCCTTGGTCCTTGCCACCTTCTGCCGAGGGTCCCGCCTTGATGAAGTAACGCCGGAGCATGTCGCACTCCTCAAGGGTGTGCTTGACAGGACCCCTGTGATAGGGGCACGACTCCTTGAGCATCTTGTCAAACGTGTTGACTCCTCCGGGAGGCTTCCGAGGATTCCTGTGCTCGGCAACAGCGATGAGATCCGCGTCAACGGCGTTGCACTTTGCTTGCGCCTTCTTCTTGGCCTTCTTTTTCGAGCCACGCTGGACGGACGCCTCGGGGGCGTCTTCCTTCTGTCTTCCTTGAGGCTGCTTGTCCTTCCGGAAGATGGCTTCGACCGCCTCCTGACCAGAGGCGAACTTGGTGGCGAAGTCCATCAATTCGCTCGCCTTGGTGGGAGTCTTGCACCCCAGTTTGCTCACCAGGTCCCGACACGTGGTGCCGGCGAGGAATGTCCCGATGACGTCTGAGTCGGTGATGTTAGGTAGCTCGGTGCGCTGCTTTGAAAACCGCCGGATGTACTCTTGCAGGGATTCCCCTGTTTGCTGGCGGCAGCTTCGGAGATCCCATGAGTTCCCAGGGCGCACATACGTACCTTGGAAGTTTCCCGCGAAGGCCTTGACCAGGTCGTCCCACTCGGAGATCTGCGCAGGAGGCAGATGCTCCAGCCATGCCCGGGCAGCGTCGGAGAGGAAAAGGGGGAGGTTGCGGATGATGAGGTTGTCATCATTTGTCCCTCCCAACTGACTTGCCAGTCGGTAATCCGCAAGCCACAACTCCGGCCTTGTCTCCCCTGAGTACTTGGTGATGGTAGTCGGGGCTCGGAACCAGGCCAGGAACGACGCCCGTTGTATGGCCCGGCTAAAGACCCTCGGACCTGGCGGTTCGGGCGAGGGGCTCCGGTCGTCCTCACTGTCGCAGCGTCCTCCACGCCTGGGGTGGTAGCCTCGGCGCACCATCTCTTCGAGGCAGGCTCGACGGTCGCGGCGGTGGTGCTCGTCGCCGAGGCGATCCAGGGCTGCAGGCGTCCCGTCCCGCGTGCGCCCGGTGCGGACCGAGGCCTCCCGCGTGAGTCGGGAGGACGTTGCGCGATGCTCCGAGGTGCACCCTTGCCTTCGGGAGGCAGAGCTCTTGGCTCGTCGGACCGCTGCGTTTTCCAGGAGACCCTTGAGTTCACCTTGGATACGCCGCCCCTCGGTGGTTGATGGCTCCGGCATCGCTCGGAGTAGCATCGTTGCTGTGGCTAGATTCTGGCCGACCCCGCTGAAGGCCGGAGGCAGCCCTGCCCTGGCATCATCAACGATACGGCGCTGGACGTCTCGGGCCCGATGAGGAGCTCCTCCGGCAAGTGCTCGGCCTGCCCACTCCTGCTTGATGTTTTGTCAGAGCTGCACAAGCCGCCCCGCTTCTTCGTCGAGCTTGGCCTGCATCTCGCGAAATTTCTCGAGTTGTGTGTCCTGACCCCCACAGGGACTGAGACCACAGCTAGCTCCTGCGGGATGTCAACGCGAGACGCAGGCACAGGGGCGTTGTCATCTTGCGGCATGCCGAGGTGGTTGTCCTCGCTGTGATCCCCCTGATCAATGTGGAAACACTCGCGACTTGGGTCGCAACCCTCGTCGCCGAGGCTGTGGCCATCGTCAGAGCAGCCAGAGAGGCAGTAGTCACATGCAGACATGAAGTCTCGCATGGCACTGGGATCACTGAGTCCGGAGAAATCCCAACCGAAGTCGGAGTTGTCATCTTCCCCGGAACCTGCGGGTTCGGAGGTTGAGACGGTCGTAAGTCGGTCCCAAAATGACCACATATGATACCCTGGAAGGTCAGGGTATGCCCTTGCGAAAGCGCTCACCAAAGCGGGGTCGCTTGGTGGATCGAAGCTGAATCTAAAAGGGACATGGTGGAAAACGGACGATACCTTTCAGTCGATGGACGGTGGTGAAGTCGCGTCGGGGACGGAATGCACCGACATCTTAGGTATGAGGCTAACGCCCAGCAAGCCCTTCGTGAGGGTGCTGGCGTCATCAGTCCGCTTGGGGTTGGCATGTAGTGGGGAAGCGACACCCGTCGTTGTCTCAGGTGCGAGCACAACACCCGACATGTCCCCTGCAGGGGTGCCGACATCGTTGACTCGCTCTGATCTGACAGCCGACGAGGTGCCGCCTCCTGCCTGGCCACGGTTGCCCCGTCTCCTCCTCCTCCGGCGAGGAGGGTGGCGGGGCAAACCCGGGTGTTCCTCTTCTGCCACGGTGGGAAGTCATCGTCGAGTTCGCCACCGCTGGGCGAGTCGACGACCGTTGTTGCTATCGTGCTGTGGGGGGAGGAGTACCATGTCGTAGCTGCCGTCAAGGGACATGAACTCGAGACTTCCAAAGCGGAGCACCGTCCCCGGCTGAAGAGGCTGCTGGAGGCTACCCATCTGGAACTCAACAGGAAAGTGTTTGCTAACACGCAGCGAGCCCCTACCCGGCGCGCCAACTGTCGGCGTTTCGGACCCGCGAGGACCGTCAACCGACCAGTAAATTTGTTGCTGCGTGTCCCTGCCCAGATGGGTTTATGCAAGATGGAACAGAAGAGGGAAATGAGGCTTATGTTATCTCGCACCGGGGTGCTCGTAGTAGGGGTTACAAGCGTCGCGAGGGAGCAAGGGCGAGAGCGAGAGAGAGGGAGAGAGTCCCTGCGTGCGTCCGTCTCTGCCTGTCTCGTCTGCCCCGCCTAGACGTGTGTTAACGTGAACGTCAACCCCCCGTTGTCCCTCGTCAACCTGCCTTAGGAAGGCCCTGGACATCCCCTTTTATAGACACAAGGAGATGCCCAGCTGTACAATGGGGTGTAGCTATGTGCTAACGTGGCTGGCGGAGAAGCGCCTTGAGCCCTGTACACGAGCTATCGTGGCCGTCGGAGAAGTGCCTTGAGCCCTGTAGAAGCACAACTGTCGGTGCGGCATGGATCCTGCTGACGTTGTCTTGCTTCCGTAGGAGATTGAGAGCAATCCGATGTCATGGGCGCACGCGGGGAACCATCATTACCTGTTACCGGAGTAACCTTAGATGGGACACCGGTCTTGTTCCTTCATAGCCTGAGGTAGCTAGCTAGGAGTAGGGTAATGATGTATCCCCTGTAGCGTAGTCGGTCCGAGGCTGAGGTCGGGCGAGGTGGAGACTTCTCCTGAGGCCGAAGTTGAGGCCGAGGCCTGGGGTCGGGCGAGGGGGAGACCTTCTCCTGAGGCCGAGGCCGAGGCTGAGGCCTAAGGTCGGGCAAGGCGGAGCTCCCTGTTGCGCCCGAGGCCAAACTCATGGGAGGTCGTGACTCAGTTCTACCCTGGTGGTTGGCATAGTAGCCGGAGCGGGGCGAACAGTGCTGTTTTCCTATCAGATCGGTCAGTAAAGGCGCGAAGTGACTGCGGTCACTTCGACCTTGTCGACTAGGGCACGCGTGTCAGGATAAGGTGTCAGGCGATCCCCGCATTAAATGCGCATGCGATATGGTCGGTTGGTAGGGTGATCCGGCCGAGGTCGCTGCACGACAAAGTCTGCCCAAGCTGGGCTTCAGGCGAGCCGAGGGTGCGCTCACTGCCTGAGGAGGCCCTCGGGCGAGGCGTGAATCCGCCCGGGACTACTGTTCCCACCCGAGGCCGAGGCTGGGCTCGGATGTGGTTGCGTCCCTTGGTAGATGAGGCCTTGACTTGAACCACGCCTTATCAGTTGTGTATGGTTTGTTCTGAAGATGTTTTCCAGCCGGATTAAGGAGCATTGGGGGTACCCCTAATTATGGTACCCGACACTTAGCATAATGTCTGGTCTACTAGCACATAAATAAAGCAAGGAACCTATCATAGATCGGTATGCCTTTTGAATTTTGATCAACGGACTTACCTCCTTTGTTGAGGTCGACATGCCCGTCGGTTCCCATCGGTGTCTTTGCGGGCTTGGCGTCCTTCATCCCAAACCTCTTGAGAAGATCTTGAGTATACTTCGTTTGGGAGAGGAAGGTGTCGTCCTTGAGTTGCTTCACTTGGAACCCAAGGAAGTAGGTCAACTCGCCCATCATTGATATCTCGAGCTTTTGTGTCATCACCCTGCTAAACTCCTCACAAGACTTTTGATTAGTAGAACCAAATATTATGTCATCGACATAAATTTGGCACACAAAAAGATCACCATCACAAGTCTTAGTAAAAAGAGTGGGATCGGCTTTCCCAACCTTGAAAGCATTAGCAATTAAAAAATTTCTAAGGCATTCATATCATGCTCTTGGGGCTTGCTTAAGTCCATAGAGCGCCTTAGAGAGTTTGAACACATGGTCGGGATACCTGTCATCCTCAAAGCCAGGGGGTTGTTCCACGTATACCTCCTCCTTGATTGGCCCGTTGAGGAAAGCGCTCTTTACATCCATTTGAAACAACCTAAAAGAGTGGTGAGCGGCATAGGCTAATAAAATTCGAATAGACTCTAGCCTAGCCACAGGAGCAAAGGACTCCTCGAAATCCAAACCTACGACTTGGGCATAACCTTTTCCCACAAGTTGAGCTTTGTTTCTTGTCACCACCCCGTGCTCGTCTTGCTTGTTGCAGAACACCCATTTGGTTCCCACAACATTTTGCTTTGGATGTGGCACCAGGCTCCAAACTTCATTCCTCTTGAAGTTGTTGAGCTCTTCCTGCATGGCCAACACCCAGTCCGGATCCTGCAAGGCCTCTTCTACCCTGAAAGGCTCAATAGAAGAGACAAACGAGTAATGCTCACAAAAATTGGCTAAACGTGAGCGAGTAGTTACTCCCTTGCTTATGTCACCCAGAATCTGATCGACGGGGTGATTTCTTTGGATCGTCGCTCGGACTTGAGTTGGAGGGACCCGTGGTGCTTCTTCCTCCATAACTTGTTCTTCTTGTGCTCCCCCTTGATCACGCTCCTCTTCTTGAGGTACCTGTTCATCATCTTGGGTTGGGGAATGCACCTGCGTCGAGGAAGAAGACTGATCTTGCTCTTGTTGTTCCTGTGGTCGCACATCACCTATCGCCATCGTGCGCATTGCGGTCGTTGGAACATCATCTTCATCTATGTCATCAAGATCAACTTGCTCTCTTGGAGAGCCATTAGTTTCATCAAATACAATGTCGCTAGAGACTTCAACCAAACCCGATGATTTGTTGAAGACTCTATACGCCTTTGTATTTGAGTCATACCCTAGTAAAAACCCTTCTACTGCCTTGGGAGCAAATTTAGAATGTCTACCTTTCTTCATCAGAATGTAACATTTGCTTCCAAATACACGAAAGTAAGAAACGTTGGGTTTGTTACCGGTAAGGAGTTCATACGAGGTCTTCTTGAGAAGGCGATGTAGGTAGAGCCGGTTTATGGCGTGGCAAGCTGTGTTCACAGCTTCCGACCAAAACCGCTCGGGCGTCTTGAATTCTCCAAGCATCGTTCTCGCCATGTCGATGAGCGTCATGTTCTTCCTCTCTACCACACCGTTTTGCTGTGGTGTGTAGGGAGCGGATAACTCGTGCTTGACGCCTTCTTCCTCAAGATACTCCTCCACTTGCAGATTCTTGAACTCGGACCCGTTGTCGCTTCTTATCTTTTTCACCTTGAGCTCAAATTCGTTTTGAGCCCTCCTTAGAAAGCGCTTTAGTGTCCCTTGGGTTTCTGATTTATCCTGCAAAAAGAACACCCAAGTGAAGCGGGAAAAATCATCAACAATTACAAGACCATACTTACTTCCCCCAATGCTAAGGTAGGCGACGGGTCCGAAGAAGTCCATGTGAAGAAGCTCCAGTGGTCTTGATGTTGTCATCACATTCTTTCTGTGATGAGTGCTTCCCACCCGTTTCCCTGCCTGACGAGCTGCACAAGGTCTATCTTTCTCGAAACATACATTGGTTAGTCCTAACACATGTTCTCCCTTTAGAAGTTTATGAAGGTTCTTCATCCCAACATGTGCTAGACAGTGATGCCACAACCAGCCCATACTAGTCTTAGCTATTAAGCATGCATCTAGATCGGCCTCCTCTTTCGAAAAATCAACTAAGTAGAGTTTGTCGTCTAATACACCCTTAAAGCTAATGAACCATCACTCCTTCTAAAGACAGATACATCAACATTTGTAAACAAACAATTGTAGCCCATGTGGCACAATTGACTTATAGATCGGAGGTTATACCCTAATGACTCTACTAAAAATACATTTGAAATAGAGTGCTCGCTTGTGATGGCTATCTTTCCCAAACCTTTGACCTTGCCTTGGTTCCCATCTCCAAAAATAATCGTATCCTAGGAATCCTTGTTCTTGACGTAGGAGGTGAACATCTTCTTCTCCCCCGTCATGTGGTTTGTGCATCTGCTGTCGATTATCCAGCTAGATCCCCCAGATGCATAAACCTGCAAGGCAATTTAAGCTTGGGTTTTAGGTACCCAACTCTTGTTGGGTTCTACAAGGTTAGTCACAATAACTTTTGGAACCCAAATACAAGTCTTGTCTCCCTTGCATTTGGATCCCAGTTTCCTAGCCACTACTTTTGCATTCTTACATGAAAGAACAAAAAAAGTGTTGCAAGCACGGAAAACAACGGTAGATTCATTACACACTTTCCTAGGCACATGATGCACATCATGATTTCTCCTATGCCTTCTTCTACCGTGAACAAAAGTAGAACTAGAGGCAAACATAGCATGTGAATCAAAAGCATCATGATCATAACTCCAATTATAATTGGAATGACTAGCAATTTTCCTATTATAAATGAAAGCATGATTCCTTTGAGTACTACTAGCCATAGGGGCCTTCCCTTTCTCCTTGGTGAGAATGGGAGCCTTTTGGCTTGTTAAGTTCTTGGTTTCCCTTCGAAAACCAAGTCCATCCTTAATTGAGGGGTGTCTACCAATAGTGTAGGCATCCCTAGCAAACTTTAATTTATCAAAATCATTTTTGCAAGTCTTAAGTTGATCATTAAGACTTGCCACTTCATCATTCAATTTAGTAATAGCAATAAGATGTTCATCACAAGCATTAACATCATAGTCATTGCATCTATTGCAAATAACTACATGTTCTACACAAGATCGAGTTGCATTTGCCTCCTCTAGCTTAGCATTTAATTCATCATTTAAATTCTTTAAACTAGAGACATATTCATGGCATGCGGACAACTCAGAGGATAACATTTCATTTCTTTTAATTTCTAGAGCAAGAGATTTTTGAACACTAACAAATTTATCATGTTCTTCATACAAAATATCCTCTTGCTTTTCTAAAAGTCTATCCTTTTCATTTAGAGCATCAATTAATTCATTAATTTTTCTACCTTAGCTCTATCTAAACCTTTAAATAAACTAGAGTAATCTACTTCATCATCATAAGATTCCTCATCACTAGAAGAACCGTACTTAGGTGTATCTCGAATACTTACTTTCTTCTCCTTGGCCATGAGACACATATGGCGTTCGTTGGGGAAGAGTGAAGACTTGTCGAAGGCTGAGGCGGCCAGTCCCTCATCATCGGAGTCGGATGAGGAGCAGTCAGAGTCCCACTCCTTTCCAAGGTGCGCCTCGCCCTTCGCCTTCTTGTAGTTCTTTTTCTTCTCCTTCTTGCCGTGTCTTTCTTGTGCCTGGTCATTCTCATTATCGGGACATTGAGCAATAAAGTGACCAGTCTTACCGCATTTGAAGCAGGAGCGATTTCCCTTTGTTTTGTTATTGTTGGGGTACTCCTTGCGTTCTTTAAGTGCGGTCTTGAAGCGCTTGATGATAAGCGCCATCTCATCCTCATTGAGGCCAGCAGCCTCCACTTGTGCCACCTTGCTTGGGAGCGCCTCCCTGCTACTAGTTGCCTTAAGAGCAACAGGTTGAGTGTTGGGGACTTGTTCTCAAATGCTATGAGTTAAGAACAAGGCAACATAGAAAATATTAATCGTTAAAGTCCTTCGTCCTTCGAAACATTATCTCCTTTGGGGTATAATGATTTTCGGACGAAGGTTATGAAGAGTATGCCTTCATAAAATCATTACATAATGACGAAGGATGAAATGTAAGGAATATAAATGGCATCATGAACAGTTATGTATTAACATTAAGCATAAACAGAAATATCATTGAATTACAAGTGTACCTTCAACTGGAAGGAGATGATAATACAAGCGTGACGCAAAAAGCGAATGCCAAGTCAGCGTGAACAGTACGGGGCTACTGTTCACCTATTTATAGGCACGGGACGCAGCCCGTGCAAAATTACATTAATGCCCTTTACACTCGATAATAATTCTATAGTAATCTGTCGAGGTCTAAATAGCCTTTTCATCTTTAATTCGGTTTCATCTGCTGCTGTCACGCCGAAGCTTTCCTGCTTACACCTTCGGCGGTTCACCAACCTTCGTATTATTCTGGTCTACTGTAATGCCTGACTTGAGTCCGAAGATACCTGTTCACACATTATACTCCAGAAACACTATTAAATCCTGTTTTTGAGGACCTTCGGATGCCGAAGGTCCCCAACAGTAGCCCCTCGCAATATTAATTTGTTCAAAATAATAAATTTAGATTGCGACCTGGACGAAGGCTTTACGCCGAAGGTCCGAAAAAACACCTTCCCTTTGCTAGAATAGCAATATTCACTGACAAGCGGGGTCTTTCAATTTTCAACGCACTTGGCGTATAAATACGGCCATACCACAAACGCATTTGACGCTCTCTCTGGCCAACTGCTCCCGCTCACTCAATTTTTAGCTCGTGTGCACTACGATTTGCTAAGCTTTTAGTTTTGAAGCTTCGGCTTTGAAAATAGTTTTTAGTGTCTCCGAAGATGTCCGAAGATAAGAAGACTGCTGCTGAGACGAAGCTAAGCCTCGACGAAGAGAAAAATTTGGGGTTTCTTATAGCGATGTCAAAGACCAACACAGAAAAAATCACCAAGGAGATTCTGGAAGGTTTGTCTGAGGATACTGGTGACAGTGACAGCTATGATGTGGACAGTGGTGGTGAAGACTCCGAAGATCGTCCATGGCGACCAAGTCATTCAGTTTATGGTAAATCAACTATCAAAGAGAATCATCTTATCAACATGAGAGGAAGGTATTTTCGGGATTTGTCCATTGTGAGGGCCGACGAAGGGGAGAAAACTTGCCCCCACCCTGAAGAGAATGAAGTCGTAGTTTACCGAAGCTTTTTGAAAGCTGGACTGCGATTTCCTTTAAGCAGCTTCGTTGTGGAGGTGCTGAAAATATTCGAAATCTATCTCCATCAACTTACCCCCGAGGCAATTATAAAGCTGAATATCTTCGTGTGGGCCGTGAGAAGCCAAGGTCTGAAGCCTGACGCAAAAAGCTTCTGCAATATACATGAATTATCATATGAAACAAAACCTTGGGGTAAGGAACAGTATCACAACAATTTTGGCTGCTACAGTTTTGTTTCTCGGTCCGGGTCAAGTTGCCCCGTGCCAACCTTTCGGAAAAGATGGCCCGGAGACTGGATGACAGAATGGTTTTATGTGAAGAGTGATCTGACAATACGAGAAGATATCAAAGGTATAATTATGCGCCCTATTTGGCAAAGCTTCGGCCTTCGAAGGCCGAAGATTGAAATGAATGAAGTTGCCGAAGAATGCCAGAGGGCCTTCGGCGCAGTCTGTTCTTTCATTGGGACAAGAGACTTAGTACAAGAGCATATTGCCTTCAGGGTATGGTCGCTCGCGAAGAATTGGGAAATGCCACAAGAAACCGTAAAAGAGGCCGACGAAGGTGGACTTATCAGGTTGAAGTACACTTTTAAATTTGGAGATAAATTCGTTGAGCCAGATGATGACTGGTTAAAAAGTATTGAAAATTTAAGCGATGAACTGCTTGGGGCTTATTCGAAGGCCGAAGACACTGCAATGTCAGCAGCCTTCGGAGGCCGAAAAAAGAAAAGGCTGAATCGGGTATTTGATGCAATCGGGTTTGTCTACCCTGACTATTGCTATCCCATTCGAAGGCAGAAGAGAAAAAGCACAACCTCTGCAAAGGAAGAAACTGCAATTGCTCCTAGCGAGCCAAAACCGAAAAGAAAGAAGATAAAGGTCCTCACACATCGGCCGCGCTATATTGAACCAGCTTCGGTGCCCGAGTTTACCGGAGAAACTCCTTCGGCCGCCGAAATTGAAAAACCAGCCGAGCCAACCTTACTGCCAGAAGTCGCAGAAACGGCCGAAGTGCCAACAAAGATAGAATTGGAACAATCGAAGATTTTGTTATCAGAAATGAAAGAGAAGGCCGAAGCGCCGTCCACAGAAAAATGGAAGAGGTAAAAGAAGCAACTGAGGGATCCAAAACATCAGAAGTTTTGAGTCCCACAGCAAACATTGATACAGTAAAAAATCAAAAAGTGCCAGCAGTGACTCCAAAAAGAAAGAGAATGGCTAATGTGCTGGATGTACTGGAAACGATCAAATCTTCAAGCACACCTCCGAAGAGGGTTGCTGTCATTCCTGAAATAACAACTGAAATTTCTGGTTCTAGAGCTCCAGGGCAAGAGACTGAAGCCGAAGCTGGGCCCTCAGAGCCTGCAAAGATAAAATCCTTGGAAAGTGAGGCAGAAAAAATAACAAAGCCAACTTTTGTTGAAGAAACCGGTGTCATTGCCCCCGAAGCATCCCCGAAAGTTCGTGATTATATTCTTCGTCATGCTTCGGGGAAAAAATTATCAGAAAAAGAAGAGCAAGAGGCCCAGCACTACGCCCAAAAACTGAAATATCCAAAGGGGGCGTTAATATTCAATGGCAGTGGAGAAGAAGACTTCTTGTATTGTCTCCCCGACAGCAAGGAAATTTCTGTCTGTCGGGAGATGAGCAAGAGCTTCAGATTCCCAACTTTAGAAGATGGACTTTCGGTGCTGTCAAAGAACGATCTGGCCGACAGCCTAGCTTACAATAGCTTAAAGGTGCGACAAATGAAATCCTTGAATTTTTTGTTGAGTTCAAAATTTTTCGTTTGTTTAAACCTATTGACGCAGACATATTTCTCTTTGCAGGGCCTGATACTCAGCAATGCCCTCAGGGCACAGAAAGATGCTGAAGACGAAGGGTGTTCTATAGCCCTGAGCAACCTTCGTTCCGAAGTTATTGAACTGAGGAACGAAGGTCTCGAAAAAGATAAAATGTTGTACTCATTGATAAATAAAATAAAGGAGGACGAAGCTGCTTTTAAAGGCCAAGCTGAAGCTCAGAAGCGGGAAATTGAAGATCTTCGGAAACAACTGGCCAGAGCCAAGGAAGAACGCATACTTGAAGAAACAAAGCGAGAACTCAGCGACCAATGGGCCGATCACCTAGAAATAACTGTTGAAGAGCTTCGTTCGTCCAAAAAGAGATGCTATAACAAATCTATAGAGTGTGTTAAAAAGTTAAAAGCTAGCTTCGCCAGGGTTGGCGCCTTTTCAAGCGAAGAAAACTTTACGAGAGGCAATCCCGAAGGTCCCATCGAATGGATCGACCACGAAGCTGAGGCCTTCGAAGAAATTTTAAATAGCCGAGGAGATATATGTGCCTTCTCTGGTGCCAGAGGGATTGCCGCCATCTTAGAGAAGAAGGGCTGCGAACATGTAAAAATTTTAGCACAGTCCGAAGCTGCTTTGTCTTTTGAAGATGCAAGAGATCCTTCGGCCGAAGCTAGTATAATTGGTGGAAAATTTTTTACCGATATCTGGGATAATGGTGGCCGAGAAATGGCCGGAGAAATTATTCAAAGAAGTGAAAAGGGCATTCACGATGCTAGAGAAGTAGCTGAGGCTGCTGAAAAGAGCGCAGAGGCCGAAGGTCAATTAGGTATTAATTAATAGTTTTTATTGTGTTGTAATCTTTGGACTTTAAGATTTGTTTGCGATTTGTAATAGCAATGTAGCCGTATCCTGTCTTACTTCAGATCCTGCTAAAACGTCTTCGGGCCCTCAGCCGAAAGGAGACGACGAAATTAAAAAGATGGCTGAAGATATTATGGACGAAGTCGTCAATCGGCTCCTGAACGAGGCTGCAGAAGTCGTTTTGAGAGAGGATTAAGTATTTTTGTGAAAACTTCTGAAATGTAATATACTGTAACATTTTGTAACCCCAAATGTAATATACCTATTTTTGTTAGTCAATTCTTTAAGATGCATGAAACTTTACACGTACCGCTTTTGAGTCTTTGACGAAAAAACACCTTCCCTTCTTTTCATGCTTCGTGAAGAAGAATTTTTCTTTGTCACAACAATATCCAATATTCTGATGAATAATATCCAGGCTTCGTGAAAATATTTTCCGAAGCTACACTTCCGAAGATCAATGATGTATCTTTTTGTGACTATGATTTCTCCCTTTTTTCAAAGCGTTCTTCTGTAGATTGATAATGTGTCCACCTCTTATGCCATGTGCAAAATGATGTATGATGCTTATGCTATGCGAAATGATGCGATGATGTTATGTCATGTGAGATGATGTTTATTCCGAAGGTACATACGCATCCCTGCAATAAAACACAATCTTTTATAAGCCTCCCTTAGGAGCTTCTTCGCCTTTTACTTTAGCGGAATCAGCGTTTATTTTTCGCTGTAAGCCTCCCTTAGGAGCTTCTTCGCCTTTTACTTTCAGCGGTATTCGCGTTGACTTTTCGCGCTTCGCCTTTTACTTAGGCGGTATCAGCGTTTATTTTTCGCTGTACGCTCTGCATTCCCTTTGGAACGACTTTGGAGCAGAAAACTTACACTGCGCTCCCTTTGGAACGACTTTTTGTGACTTCGGCAAACTTACTCTGCGTTCCTTAGAACGACTTTTTGTTGCTTCGAAGAATTTTCGATAGTTCGAAGGTCCTCTTTGTTATCATAAGCCTGTGAAGAAAATATATTTTCCTTGTAGGATTCAACGAAACTAATTACATGAAATCTAAACAATGTCCTTTATTACAGAAAATAAAACTGAATGAAAAAGATTGCTATTAAGGTAAGATATTTGTCAATAGATGTGCTTTGACTCTGGCACAGTGCTATTGACTGTACGAGCTTCGGACTGCTCTCTGAAGTCCCTCTGGTGTGGAGCATACTGGCTCCCTTCTGGCTGCTGGCCTTGTTGCAACGGAGGTGGAGGCGGAGGCTGTTGCCAAGAAGCTTGAGGCTGACTCGCCGAAGCAACAGAAACTGCAGGATGATTGCCCACATATTCTGGAATGTAGGGCGAATGATACGAAGCTGTATGCATGACCTGCTTCGGCTGAGCTTGTTGTGCTGCTGCTTCAGCTATTTCCTTTTGCTTCTGAATAGTAACATGGCACATCCTGGTAGTATGGCCTTTGTTCTCACCGCAGAATAAGCAAAAGATTCTTCTCGGTTGATCGCCAAATCTTCCTCCAAAGCCCCTGGCGCCTCTGCCTCTTGGAACTGGTGGTCGGAAGGAGCTTTGCTGTTGTCCCGAAGCCTGTGAGGAGCATTGTGGCCTTTGCTGTTGGCTTCCTCTGTCATCATTTTGTGTAGAGTTATGAATTGATCTCACGTGCCTTGGGTAGAACCTCCCTCCGAAGCCCCTGGTCATTTCAGAAAACCTGAAAGCCTCCTCCCTTCTTTGGCGAAAATCATTATCGGCCCGAATGTACTCGTCCATCTTCTGGAGCAGCTTCTCCAAAGTTTGAGGAGGCTTCCTGGCGAAGTACTGAGCTGACGGTCCTGGCCGAAGCCCCTTGATCATGGCCTCGATGACAATTTCATTGGGCACCGTTGGTGCCTGTGCCCTCAAACGCAAGAACCTTCGGACATACGCCTGAAGGTATTCTTCGTGATCCTGGGTGCACTGGAACAGAGCCTGAGCAGTGACCGGCTTCGTCTGAAATCCTTGAAAGCTGGTTAACAACAAATCCTTCAGCTTCTGCCATGAAGTGATCGTCCCTGGTCGAAGGGAGGAATACCAGGTTTGAGCAACACTTCTGACAGCCATAACGAAAGATTTGGCCATGACTGAAGCATTGCCGCCATACGAAGATACTGTTGCTTCGTAGCTCATTAAAAACTGCTTCGGGTCTGAGTGGCCATCAAATACGGGAAGCTGAGGCGGCTTGTAGGACGGAGGCCAAGGTGTAGCCTGCAGCTCAGCGGACAGAGGAGAAGCATCATCAAAAACAAAATTCCCATGATGGAAATTGTCATACCAGTCATCTTCGTTGGGAAAACCCTCCTGATGAAGGTCTTGGTGCTGAGGCCTTCGGTGTTGCTCATCCTGAGCAAGATGACGAACTTCTTCAGAGGCTTCATCTATCTGCCTCTGCAGTTCAGCTAGCCTGGCCATATTTTCTTTCTTCCTCTGTACTTGTTGATGAAGCATCTCCATATCTCTGATTTCTTGATCTATCTCGTCCTCTGGTGGTGTCGGGCTGACAGCCTTCCTTTTCTGGCTTCGGGCCTCCCGCAGGGAGACTGTCTCCTGATTGTGGTCCAGTGGTTGCAGAGCTGCAGCCCCAGTCGCTGAAGCCTTCTTCGGCGCCATAACGAAGGTTTACGATCGCCGAAGGTGTTCAAAAAACTCAGAGTGGAAGTGAGTTCACCGGAGGTGGGCGCCAATGTTGGGGACTTGTTCTCAAATGCTATGAGTTAAGAACAAGGCAACATAGAAAATATTAATCGTTAAAGTCCTTCGTCCTTCGAAACATTATCTCCTTTGGGGTATAATGATTTTCGGACGAAGGTTATGAAGAGTATGCCTTCATAAAATCATTACATAATGACGAAGGATGAAATGTAAGGAATATAAATGGCATCATGAACAGTTATGTATTAACATTAAGCATAAACAGAAATATCATTGAATTACAAGTGTACCTTCAACTGGAAGGAGATGATAATACAAGCGTGACGCAAAAAGCGAATGCCAAGTCAGCGTGAACAGTACGGGGCTACTGTTCACCTATTTATAGGCACGGGACGCAGCCCGTGCAAAATTACATTAATGCCCTTTACACTCGATAATAATTCTATAGTAATCTGTCGAGGTCTAAATAGCCTTTTCATCTTTAAGTCGGTTTCATCTGCTGCTGTCACGCCGAAGCTTTCCTGCTTACACCTTCGGCGGTTCACCAACCTTCGTATTATTCTGGTCTACTGTAATGCCTGACTTGAGTCCGAAGATACCTATTCACACATTATACTCCAGAAACACTATTAAATCCTGTTTTTGAGGACCTTCGGATGCCGAAGGTCCCCAACATTGAGGCTCGTAGATGGGTAGTGGACCGTTTAGAGCATCGTCCACATATCGAGCCTCCTTCACCATCATACGCCCGCTTACAAACTTTCCAAGGATCTCCTCGGGCGTCATCTTTGTGTACCTGGGGTTTTCACGAATAAAATTCGCAAGATGGGGGTCAATTACAGTAAATGACCTTAGCATGAGTCGGACGACATCATGATCCGTCCATCTTGTGCTTCCGTAGCTTCGGATCTTGTTGACCAGGGTCTTGAGCCTGTTGTAAGTCTGAGTTGGCTCCTCTCCCCTGATCATGGCAAATCTCCCCAGCTCGCCTTCCACCAGTTCCATCTTGGTGATCATGGTGGCATCATTTCCCTCATGTGAGATCTTGAGGGTGTCCCAGATTTGTTTGGCGTTGTCCAAGCCGCTAACCTTGTTGTATTCATCCCTACACAAAGATGCTAGCAAAACAGTGGTAGCTTGTGCATTCTTATGAATTTGTTCATTTATCATCACAGGATTATCCGTACTATCGAAATACATTCCATTTTCCACAATTTCCCAAATGCTAGGATGGAGAGAAAATAGATGACTACGCATTTTATGACTCCAAAATGAGTAATCCTCTCCATCAAAGTGTGGGGGTTTTCCAAGAGGAATAGAAAGTAAATGGGCATTTGAATAGTACAGGATACGGGAATAATCAAAGGAATAGTTTTGATTAACCGTCTTTTTCTTTGATGAAGAATCATCATCGTCGTCGTCTCTTGGTGAAGAAGAAGATGCATCGCTGTCGTAGTAGATGATCTTCTTGATGCGCCTCTTCTTCTTCCCGCCCTTCTTCTTGTGACTCGAGCCAGAGTCAGTGGGCTTGTCATCTCTTGGCTCGTTAAAGATGGACTCCTTCTCCTTGTCGTTGACCACCATCCCCTTTCCCTTAGGATCCATCTCTTCAGGTGATTAGTCCCTTATGTGAAGAGTACGGCTCTGATACCAATTGAGAGCACCTAGAGGGGGGTGAATAGGTGATCCTGTAAAAATCAAACACTAAATAGCCACAAACTTGATTATCAAGGTGTTAGTGTAGTCAAGTGGCTAAGAAACGTTCTCGTGTAAACAAAGCAATCACAATAAGCAGCACATGAGACACATGATTTTTATCCCGTGGTTCGGCCAAGTAACACTTGCCTACTTCCATGTTGTGGTGTCCCAATGGATGAGGGTTGCACTCAACCCCTTTCAAGCGATCGAATGATCAACTTGAATACCACGACTTTCTTTCTTAGTTTTTCTCCCGTTTGCGAGGAATCTCCACAACTTGGAGCCTCTCGCCCTTACAATAATGATCACAAAAGAAGCACAGAAGTAAGGGAGGGGAGAGCAACACACACAAGACTCAATTCCACAGCACAACCACGCACACAAGTCACAACTTGAGCTCGAAGAACAACACAAGGAGTTTGCAACTCAAATGGAGCTCAAATTGCTAACACAAAGAATCAAATGCGTGGGAGCGGAGTCTGGATGCTTTAGAATACTCAGAGAATGCTTGGGTGACTCCTCCATGCACCTAGGGGCCCCTTTTATAGCCCCAAGGCAGCTAGGAGTCGTTGGAGGCCAACTTGGAAGGCCAAACTTGCCTTCTGTCGGGTGGTGCACCGGACAGTCCAGTGCACCACCAGACAGTCATTGTAGCTGTCCGATGCGCGATCTCCTTCCTTTTCTAGCGCAACCGACTGTTGGTCCTCGGGATCGGTTGGCGCACCAGACACTGTCTGGTGCACACCGGACAGTCCGGTGTGCCCAACCGACCGTTGCTGCGGGCCACACGTCGCACGCGGATTGCGCTGGCGACCGTTGCGCTGGCGACCGTTGGCTCACCGGGCAGTTCGGTGCACCACCGGATAGTCCGGTGAATTATAGCCACGTCGCCCCTTTGCTTTTCCCAAGGGCGACGAGTTCGCCGAGGAGTCCCGAGAGCGGCCTTTTCACGCGGACCAGCCTGGCGCACCGGACACTGTCCGGTGCACCACCGGACAGTCCGGTGTGCCAAGTCGAGCTGGAGTTTGCTGCATATAGCCAACTCTTTTTCCAATTCTTTTCTCACTGTTTCTAGCACTTAGGCAAAACACATTAGTACTCAAAACAATGTACTAAGTCTAGAAACGTACCTTTCTCTTTGATTTGCACTTCTCACTTTACTTGGCACATTAGAACTTACTTAAATGTGTTGGGCACTTAATCACCAAAACATTATAGAAATTGCCCAAGGGCACATTTCCCTTTCACTAAGATTGATGAATTAAATACTTGCAAACCATCTACATCTACTGTTAGTCATGTTTCCATTTGTACTAGATGTAGAGACATTGATGTTGATGCTATCCATAATCACCTAGCTTTAATTGAACAACAAAATGATCACATAGCTCAACTTAGTGCTAAAATTAACGAGCATGACTTAGAAAATGAAAAATTTAAATTTGCTAGAAGTATGCTCTATAGTGGGAGACGCCCTGGCATTAAAGATGGCATTGGCTTCCAACAGGGAGACAATGTCAAGCTTAATGCCCCTAAGGAATTGTCTAATTTTGTTAAGGGCAAAGCTCCCATGGTTCAGGATAACGAGGGCTATATTTTATATCATGTTGGTTATCTCGAACATAAGATTAGGAGAATTCATTCTAGGAAGTCTCACTCTGGCTCTCATCATGCTTTTATGTATAAGAGTGAGGTATCTAGTTCTAGGCAATCCACTCATGTTAAATTGCCTAAAAGGAAATCTCCTATTGCATCAAATGAACCTAATGTTTCATTCAAAACTTTTGATGCTTCTTATGTGCTTACTAACAAATCAGGCAAGGTAGTTGTCAAATATGTTGGAGGCAAACACAAGGGACCAAAGACTTGTGTTTGGGTACCCAAGGTGCTTGTTTCTAATGTCAAAGGACCCAAGACCGTTTGGGTACCTAAGAACAAGGCCTAAACTTATTTTGTAGGTTTATGCATCTAGGGGCTTAAGATGGATCATTGATAGCGGGTGCACAAACCACATGTCTCGGGAGAAAAGGATGTTCTCCTCCTACGAGAAAAACCATGATCCCCAAAGAGCTATCACATTCGGGGATGGAAATCAAGGTTTGGTCAAAGGACTTGGTAAAATTGCTATATCTCCTGACCATTCTATTTCCAATGTTTTCCTTGTAGATTCTTTTGATTACAATTTGCTTTCCGTTTCTCAATTATGTAAAATGGGCTACAACTGTCTTTTTACAGATTTAGGTGTTACTGTCTTTGGAAGAAGTGATGATTTAGTAGCATTTAAGGGAGTGTTAGAGGGTCAGCTATACTTAGTTGATTTTAATAGAGCTGAACTCGACACTTGCTTAATTGCTAAGACTAACATGGGTTGGCTCTGGCACCACCGACTAGCCCATGTTGGGATGAAGAATCTTCATAAGCTTCTAAAGGGAGAGCACATTTTGGGACTAACCAATGTTCATTTTGAGAAATACAGGGTTTGTAGCGCATGCCAAGCCGGAAAGCAAGTTGGTGTTCATCATCCACACAAGAACATCATGACGACCGACAGGACGCTTGAGCTACTCCACATGGATCTATTCGGCCCGATCGCTTACATAAGCATCGGCGGGAGTAAGTATTGTCTTGTGATTGTGGATGACTATTCTCGCTTCACTTAGGTGTTATTTTTGCATGATAAATCTCAAACCCAAGAGACCTTAAAGGGATTCTTGAGACTGGCTCAAAATGAGCTCGGCTTAAGGATCAAAAAGATTAGAAGCGACAATGGAATGGAGTTCAAGAACTCTCAAATCGAAGGCTTCCTTGAGGACGAGGGTATCAAGCATGAGTTCTCTTCTCCCTACACACCACAACAAAATGGTGTAGTGGAGAGGAAGAATAGAACTCTACTTGACATGGCGAGGACCATGCTTGATGAATACAAGACTTCGGACCGGTTTTGGGCGAAAGCAATCAACACTGCTTGCTACGCCATCAACCGACTCTACCTTCACCAAATCCTCAAGAAGACATCATATGAACTCCTAACTGGTAAAAAGCCCAATGTTTCATAATTTAGAGTCTTTGGTAGCAAATGTTTTATTCTTGTTAAAAGAGGTAGAAAATCTAAATTTGCTCCTAAGGCTATAGAAGGCTTTTTTACTTGGTTATGATTCAAACACAAGGGCATATAGAGTCTTTAACAAGTCCACTGGACTAGTTGAAGTTTCTTGTGACATTGTGTTTGATAAAACTAACGGCTCTCAAGTAGAGCAAGTTGATCTTGATGAGCTAGATGATGAAGAGGCTCCATGCGTCGCGCTAAGGAACATGTCCATTGGGGATGTGTGTCCTAAGGAATCCGAAGAGCCTCCACAAGCACAAGATCAATTGTCATCTTCCATGCAAGCATCTCCACCAACCCAAGATGAGGATCAAGCTCAAGATGATGAAAATGAAGATCAAGAGAATGAGCCACCTCAAGAGGAGGACAATGATCAAGGGGGAGATGCTAATGATCAAAACAAGGAAGATGATCAGGGTCCAAGACCGCCACACCTAAGAGTCCACCAAGCGATACAACGAGTCACCCCGTGAACTCCATTCTCGGCGACATTCATAAAGGGGTAACCACTCGATCTCGTGTCGCTCATTTTTGTGAACATTACTCTTTTGTGTCTTCTATTGAGCCATACAGGGTGGAAGACGCATTAAGAGATTCGGATTGGGTGTTGGCAATGCAAGAGGAACTCAACAACTTCACGAGGAATGAGGTATGGCATCTTGTTCCATGTCCTAATCAAAATGTTGTAGGAACCAAGTGGGTTTTCCGCAACAAGCAAGATGAGCATGGTGTGGTGACAAGGAACAAAGCCTGACTTGTGGCCAAGGGATATTCACAAGTCGAAGGTTTGGATTTCGGTGAAACCTATGCACCCGTAGATAGGCTTGAGTCAATTCGTATATTACTTGCCTATGCTACTTACCATGGCTTTAAGCTCTATCAAATAGGCGTGAAAAGTGACTTCCTCAATGGACCAATCAAGGAGGAGGTCTATGTTGAGCAACCTCCCAGCTTTGAAGATAGTGAGTACCCTAATCATGTTTACAAACTCTCTAAGGCACTTTATGGGCTCAAGCAAGCCCCAAGAGCATGGTATGAATGCCTAAGAGATTTCCTTATCACTAATGGCTTCAAAGTCGGCAAAGCCGATCCTACTCTCTTTACTAAAACAATTGCAAATGATTTGTTTGTATGCCAAATTTATGTTTATGATATCATATTTGGGTCTACTAACAAATCTACTTGTGAAGAGTTTAGTAGGATTATGATTCAAAAATTCGAGATGTCTATGATGGGGGAGTTGAAGTATTTTCTATGATTTCAAGTGAAGCAACTCCAAGAGGGCACCTTCATCAGCCAAACTAAGTACATTCAAGACATACTCACCAAGTTTGGAATGAAAGATGCCAAGCCCATCAAGACACCCATGGGAACAAATGGGCATCTCAACCTCAACACGGGAGGTAAATCCGTAGATCAAAAGGTATACCGGTCGATGATAGGATCTTTACTCTATTTATGTGCATCTCGACCGGATATTATGCTTTCCGTATGCATGTGTGCAAGATTCCAAGCCGATCCTAAGGAAGTTCACCTTAGGGCCGTGAAAAGAATCTTGAGATATTTAGTTCATACACCTAAGTTTGGTCTTTGGTACCCCAAGGGATCCACCTTTGATTTAATAGGTTATTCAGATGCTGATTGGACAGTGTGTAAAATTGATAGGAAGAGCACATCAGGGACTTGTCAGTTCTTGGGAAGATCCCTGGTGTCTTGGGCTTCAAAGAAACAAAATTCAGTAGCTCTTTCTACCGCCGAAGCCGAGTATATTGCCGTAGGCCATTGTTGCGCGTAATTGCTTTGGATGAGGCAAACCCTTAGGGACTATGGTTACAAATTGACTAAAGTCCCTCTCCTATGTGATAATGAGAGTGCAATCCGCATGGTGAATAATCCTGTTGAGCATAGCCGCACTAAGCACATAGCCATTCGGTATCACTTTTTGAGGGATCACCAACAAAGGGGGGATATCGAGATTGCTTATGTTAGCACCAAAGAACAATTAGCCGATATCTTTACCAAACCACTAGATGAGAAAACCTTTACCAAACTTAGGAATGAGCTAAACATACTTGATTCTAGGAATTTTGATTGATACTTTGCACACATAGCTCATTTATATACCTTTGATCGTATCTATTTCATGGGCTATGACTAATGTGTTGTTTAAGTGTATTTCATGCTAAGTCATAGATTGAAAGGGAAATGGAGTCTTTGGTGAAGACAAGGCTTCCACTCCACTCTACCGGTATTATTTACCCTTCGCCGTCACTCTGCATCGCTCTCCACTTTGGTATAATCCTTCACTCCTATATTGTTTGCCAAAGGTGGAGAGAATTTAATAAGGGCTCTAAAGACTCCGTTTTGTCAATTAATGCCAAAGGGGGAGAGAGTATTAGCCCAAAGCAAAAGGACCGCACCACCATGCCAATTTCAAAAATTTTCAAAACAAGTTTAAGTTTTTAAATGTTTTTCAATTGGTATCTTTAAAATTAGTATTCCTCTAAGAAATTCTATCTCAATTAATATCTATATTCTAAGGAGGAGTTTTTCCAAAATTAGTATCTAAAATATTTGATCTTCTTACAAACGGTAAAAACCCTCTTGAACACTAAGAGGAGAATTTTATTAAGGGGGAGTTTTGTTTAGTCAAAGGAAAAGCATTTGAAACAGGGGGAGAAAATTTCAAATCTTAAAAATGCTTCTCAAAATCTTATTCATATACCTTTGAATATTTGCAAAAAGACTTTGAAAAAGAATTTCCAAAAACATTTGCAAAAACAAAACAAGTGATGCAAGCGTGGTCCAAAATGTTAAATAAGAAGAAAGCAATCCATGCATATCTTATGAAAATGTAAATTGGTTTAATTCCAAGTAACCTTTGCACTTACCTTATGCAAACTAGTTCAATTCTGCACTTATATATTTTCTTTGGTTTGTGTTGGCATCAATCACCAAAAAGGGGGAGATTGAAAGGGAAATAGGGTCAAACCTTTTCCCAAATGATTTTGGTGGTTGAATTGCCCAACACAAACAATTGGACTAACTAGTTTGCTCTATATTATAAGTTCTACAGGTGCCAAAGGTTCAACACAAACCAATAAAAAGTCCAAGATAGGGTTCAAAAAGAAAGGAGCAAAACCAACCGAAGGCTGCCCTGGTCTGGCGCACCGGACAGTCCGGTGTGCCACCGGACAGTGTCCGGTGCACCAGGGTGAATCAACTCGAACTCGCCACCTTCGGGTTTTTGGAAATGCCACTCCGCTATAATTCACCGGACTGTCCGGTGGGCCACCGGACTGTCCGGTGTGCCAGCGGAGCAACGGCTACAGCGCAACGGTCGACTCCAACGGAAACCTGTAAAAGCGCTACAGTGCGCGAACAGTGCGCGCAGAGTCAGAGCAGGCGCACCGGACAGTGAACAGTGACTGTCCGGTGCACCACTGGACTGTCCGGTGGTCCCACCTGTCAGAGCTCCAACAGTCGAACCCTAACGGTTGGGTGACGTGGATGGCGCACCGGACTGTCTGGTGCGCCCATCGATAGACAGCCTCCCCAACGACCATTTTGGTGGTTGGGGCTATAAATACCCCCCAACCACCACACTTCAAGGCATCCAAGTTTTTAGACTTCGCATTCAATACAAGAGCTAGTGCAATCAATACAAGACACAAATCCAATAGAATCAAAGCCTCTCCAAGTCTCATTTCCACTCCAAGCAAATAGTGACTAGAGAGAGAGTTTTTGCTCGTGTTCTTTGAGCTCTTGTTCTTGGATCGCTTTTCTTCTTCCTCCATTCTTGTTCTCAAGCAACTTGTAATCAAGCAAGAGACACCAAGTTGTGGTGGTCCTTATGGGGTCTAAGTGACCCAATTGATTGAGGAGAAAAGCTCACTCGGTCTAAGTGACCGTTTGAGTGAGGGAAAGGGTTGAAAGAGACTCGGTCTTTGTGACCACCTCAACGGGAGTAGGTTTGCAAGAACCGAACCTCGGTAAAACAAATCACTGTGTCATCCGCTCTATTTCTTTGGTTGATTTGTTTTCACCCTCTCTTTCGGACTCGACTTTATTTCTAACGCTAACCCGGCTTGTAGATTGTGCTTAAAGTTTATAAATTTCAGATTTGCCTATTCACCCCCCTCTAGGCGACTTTAATATTCCCCTCTAGAATCTTTATTACTCCTCACACCTCTAAGAAGTTCACTTTCTAACCAATAAGATGGTGAACGCTCATTCAGGAACCAGCGTGGTCAACAGATACCACCACCACCATCGAACCCTAACATGGAACAGTTTATCGCTGCTCAGATGCAGCTTCTGTAGAGACTCACTGCATCTGTGCAACAGATTCAACAAAACCAGCGGAATCAACAGCACCAGCAACAACAGCAGAATGCACCCCCGGCTAGAGATAAGCATCGGGACTTTATGAGCCATCACCCGCCAACTTTCTCTCACGCAGTTGATCCTTTGGATGCCGATGACTAGCTCAACATTATCGGAAAGAAGTTGGATATCACCCAGTGCAACGACCGGGAGAAGGTCTTGTACGCCTCGGGAAGACTCGAGGGTTCCACGTCCGATTGGTGGTATGCCTTCACAGTGGCACACACCAATGCAGACACTATAACCTGGCAGGAGTTCCAAGTGAACTTCCGCGCTCATCATATTCCCTCGGAATTATGAAACTGAAGAAGAAGAAGTTTCTTTCCCTTACTCAAGGGAATATGACTGTCAGTGAGTACCGTGATCGCTTCACCCAGCTTTCACGCTACGCCCCAGAGGAAGTGGATACTGACGAGAAGCGCTAAGAGCGTTTCTTAGAAGGATTGATTGGACCTTTGAACTATCAACTACAAAGTCATACCTTTCCCAACTTCCAGACTCTACTGAACAAGGCAATTGGCCTTGAAAGCAAAAGAAGGGAATTGTCTGACCACAAAAGTAAGTTTCTAGGTCAGTCTAGCAGGAACACACCTCTGAACAACTCGCAAGGTTCTCAGTTCCGCTTTAGAAATCAGGGTGGAAATAATTATCAGATGCAATGCTCTGGACAACAAGGCCAGAAGAACAATCAAAGTCAGAATCAGCAGAGGAACAACTCTCAGACCAACAAAAGGTCTGGTGGTAGTTCATAGACTCGTCACGGTGGCGCCGTGAACATGCAGGCCAAAAGCAACAACGCACCAGTCCAACTCAATGGCTGTTTCAAGTGCGGTGAGCTTGGCCAGTATGCTAACAACTGTCCTAGGCGCAACCAACAGACACCTCAAAAGAACAGCGGACAAAGAACTGACCAGAACACCCCCGCTCGTGGATCTGCGCAGAACAAAACGCCGCAGAACCAGAATAGAGGAAGGGTCAATCACGTCATAGCAGAATCAGTGCCTGAGGATGCTGACGTGGTGTGTGGTATGTTTCTTATCAACTCCATACCTGCTTCAGTTTTATTTGACTCTGGAGCATCACATTCATTTATAACTGAGTCATTCATGGAAAAACATAACATACCAAAGCACCCTCTTAAGAAGATGTTACAAATTAGTTCACCGGGAGGTGACATGAAGGCCACACATTCATGCCTCCATGTTAATCTCAATATTCAAGGAATAAATTTTCTAGTCAACCTAGTGGTCTTAGGATCCAACGGTATTGATGTGATTCTTGGATGCGACTAGTTGAAAAGTTGTGGAGTGATACAATGTGCCAAAGGAACAATTATGCTAACAAGTCCTCTGGGTGAAATAATCCAAGTTATCATAGATATGTCAACAAATACAAAAGGAAAGACAGTGGTGAATCACTTGGAGGAAAAGCCCCTGGAAAATATCAAGGTAGTGTGTGAATACCCAGACGTATTTCTAGAGGAATTACCAGGTATGCCACCTGACCGTGATATAGAGTTTTCTATTGAATTATTACCCAGAATTGCACCTATCTCAAAAAGACCTTATAGAATGGATGTCAAAGATTTAGTTGAACTAAAGAAACAAAAAGAAGAATTACTAGAAAAAGGTTTCATTCGCCCAAATTCATCCCCTTAGGGAGCCCCAGTTCTATTTGTGAGCAAGAAAGATGGTTCGAGAAGAATGTGTGTTGATTATAGAAGTTTGAATGAAGTAACAATTAAGAATAAATACCCATTACCTCGGATTGAAGATTTATTTGATCAGATGAAGGGAGCTAAGATATTCTCAAAGATAGATCTAAGGTCAGGATATCATCAGTTAAAAATTCGAGCAGAAGATGTACCCAAGACAACCTTCACTATGAGATATGGATTATATGAGTTTTTTGTCATGTCGTTTGGACTGACTAATGCACCAGCATACTTTATGAACCTGATGAATAAAGTATTCATGGAATACCTAGATCAGTTTGTGGTCGTATTCATTGACGACATACTGATATACTATCTGAATGAAGAAACACATGAAGATCATCTAAGGCTAGTCCTACAAAAGCTTCGTGACAACCAATTGTATGCAAAGTTCTCGAAGTGTGATTTTTGGCTGAAGGAAGTTAATTTCCTAGGACATATTGTTACTTATGGAGGAATTAAAGTAGATCCAGGAAAGATAAGCGAAATACTAAATTGGAAGCAACCA
Organism: Zea mays; assembly: GCF_902167145.1. Taxonomy (NCBI): domain Eukaryota; kingdom Viridiplantae; phylum Streptophyta; class Magnoliopsida; order Poales; family Poaceae; genus Zea; species Zea mays. The sequence goes on from NC_050097.1 coordinate 56,525,115, forward strand.
AAGGATGCGTCCAAGATCAGAAGTTTTCTTGGATTGGCAGGATACTACAAAAGATTTATTGAAGGTTTTTCCAAGTTAGTGAAACCTCTTACCTCACTACTGGAGAAAGGTAAATAGTTTAAGTGGGATGAAGCATGCTAAAAATGTATTGAAGAACTCAAGAAAAGGTTAACCACTGCACCAATATTGGTAATGCCAGACATTCACAAGGGATTTGATTTGTATTGCGATGCATCACACCTTGTACTTGGATGTGTGCTAATGCAAGAAGGAAAAGTAATAGCCTATGCTTCAAGGCAGTTGAGGAAGCATGAGAAGAATTATCCTATGCATGATTTGGAACTAGCTGCCGTAGTACATGCTTTGAAGATTTGGAGACACTATATGATTAGAACCAAGTGCAAAATCTTCACGGATCACAAAAGGTCGAAATACATATTCACTTAGAAAGAACTCAACCTAAGACAGAGAAGATGGCTTGAGTTGATCAAAGACTATGATTAGGAAGTACAATATCACCCAGGAAAAGCAAATGTAGTGGCTGATGCTTTGAGCCGTAAGCAAGTGAACAACATCACTACTCATTTGATGTCACAGGAATTGTGCTGGGAAATGGAACAACGCAACCTTGGTATGCCCAATAATATGGAAGCAACAGTTATGGAAGTTGAATCTACTTTGGAACAAGAGATTCGTAAAGGACAAGAAGTCGATGAGGAAATTAAAGAAATTAAAACTTTGATTGGGTTGGGTAAAGCCCCAGATTTCACGGAAGATGATCAAGGCACAATATGGTTTGAAAAGAGAATCTGTGTACCGGAAATCGAACACCTACGCCAACTTATTTTGAGAGAAGCTCATGATTCGGCTTACTCTATTCACCCTGGAAATACAAAGATGTACCAGGATTTGAAGGAAAAGTATCGGTGGTACGTTTTGAAAAGAGATGTTGCTACCCATGTTGCATTGTGTGACGTGTGTCAGCAAGTTAAAGCCGAACACCAAAGACCAGCAGGATTACTACAACCTCTCAAGATACTAGAATGGAAATGGGAAGAAATCGGTATGGATTTCATAGTTGGATTACCCCGCACTCGGGATGGCTATGATTCGATATGGGTCATAGTAGACAGGTTGACTAAAGTGGCACATTTTATACCTGTGAAGACAACTTACTCGGGAGCCCAGTTAGCAGAGTTATACATGTCGAGGATTGTTTGTCTGCATGGAGTACCGAAGATCGTATCAGATCGAGGAACCCAATTTACCTCGCGCTTTTGGAAAAGACTACATGAGTCCATGGATACCAAGCTAAACTTTAGTTTAGCTTATCATCCGCAAACGGATGGGCAAACGAAAACAACAAACCAAGTGTTGGAAGATATGCTAAGAGCTTGCGCTCTAAAGCATGGTAGAAGCTGGGATAAAAGTTTGCCTTATGCAGAATTCTCGTATAACAAAAGTTATCAAGCAAGTCTAAAAATGGCACCGTTTGAAGCACTTTATGGACAAAAATGTAGAACACCGCTTTATTGGAATCAGATCGGAGAAAGTCAAGTATTTGGTCCAAAAGTTCTCCAAGAAGCAGAAAAGCAAGTGCAGATTATCAGAGAGAATTTGATAACAACACAGTCAACACAGAAAAGCTATGTTGATAATAGAAGAAGAGAGTTGATATTCGAAGTAGGAGACTTCGTATACCTTAATGTTTCACCGATGAGAGGAATGAAAAGATTTAAGGTTAAGGGAAAATTATCTCCTCGCTACATTGGCCCATTCAAGATTTTGGAGAGAAAAGGTGAAGTAACGTACCAGTTAGAGCTACCCGATAGTTTATCGGAAGTGCAAGACGTATTTCACGTGTCACAACTCAAGAAGTGCTTGAGAGTACCGGAGGAACAGTTACCCATGGAAGAATTGAATGTTAATGAGGATTTGACTTATTCGGAGTACCCTGTCAGAATTCTGGAAACATCTCGCAGAATTACACGGAGTAAAGTCATTAACATGTGCAAAGTTCAGTGGAGTCATCATTCTGAAGATGAGGCCACTTGGGAAAGAGAAGATGAACTTAGGGCAGAATTTCCTCAGTTATTCTCAGAAGGTCCTTAATCTCGAGGACGAGATTCTTTTAAGAGGGTAGGTTTGTAACACTATAAAAATCATCAACTAAAAATAATGAATTTAGTTATTAATGGTAATAATGGCAATAAATTTTTCATTCAAGTGTTTGTTATTTATTTGCATTTGGAATAATTTTTGATTGCCCATGATTGATTTTGGATATTTAATAGCATTTCTTCTTAAATGAAAATTCAAATAAATAATATAATAATTATTAGTACAAAAATAAATATTTTATTTAAAAATAATTTTGGTATAATTATTATGAATTTTAAGGTTATTTAAAAATATATTTTAAAATTAGAAAAGAAATAAAAAAATAAAAAAAACTTAACCTAACCCTAACGACCCACTAGGGGCCCAACACAGTGCCCCCCCTTCCCCGCGCCCAAGCCGCCTCGACGCCCTGCGCCCGAGCCACTGCCGCGCCACGCCCCGGTCGCACCCGCGCCCGATGCACCGCGCCCCGGCCCGCCGCCAGCCGAGCCGCCCCACGCCCGACCGCGCGCCACCCGCGCCCGTTCTTCTCCTCGGCGTAATGGAGCTTCAACACGACCATTTCTGCCCTCCCCACTCTCTCCCCATTGATGCCGCCACCATCAATGGCGTCTTGAAGAACCGACCGGCCGCCTCTCTCTCTCCCGACGCCCTCTCCTCTCCCCTCCCTCTCTCTATAAATACCGCCGAGCTCCTCTCTCTCCTCCCTACCCGAGCTTGCCCCCTCTCACTCACTCTCCTTGCTCGTCCACGCTGTCACTGGAGCTCGCCCACGGCGTCGCCGGAGCTTCGTGGACCACGCAACCCCACCGGAGCCACCGGACGCCGAACCCCTGCTCTTCTCCACTTGGCCGAACCCCCGTCGAACTCTCCCCCGTCACACGAGCAAGCTCAAGGTTGAAGACGACCCAAAATAATTTTTATGTGTTTTTGAAATCACTTTTTGATTCCATTTGTGAATTTTATAATTATTGTGTTGTAATATGAGAATGTTGTGATTCAGAATTCATGCGTATGTACACTATGGATTTTTGGTAGATATATGCGATAAGTTAGTGCATCGTTATTAGTCATGTTATTTGTTTACGATGACTTTTAGAATGTTGGATTAGAGAGAAGTATGACAAAAATTGGTAGACACATGTTGGTGATGAAAACACTATGTATGTAATTTTATAGTTAATTTTGTTCACAATGAATTTTAGAAATTATTTGGAAGGTTATAATCATAAGTTCATTTTAATAGATAATAGAAGTTTTTCTTAACATAGAATTAGTAAATGGTATAGAATTCATGGCAATATAAATATTATAGGTTAATAGATGATTTATCTCCGAATATTTTAATGGTACTTTCTTTTAGAAAGAAAGGAGAAAACTAAAAGAATACCACTAGTCGTAATGAAAATAGATTTTTACTAGCCAAAATAAATGTGTTCATGATTATAGCACTTAAATTCTTAAGATTAGTAAAACACTTGTTTTTGTCATAATAACCATGGTTATGTTATTAAAAGTCCAATTAGTGATTTATATTGATTCTTAGAATATTAATGTTAGAAGAATCATGAATAAACCATTTTAGCTATACGCATAAGTTCTATTTAGAAATAAAATCTATTAGTCTATTATTAGTAATAAAGAAAATAATTAGCCTTTATTTTCATAAAGAATGCTAATACGTAGTAATACTATATAAAACTATTATTATAGCCACCTACTCATAATTTCATCAATAATGACTCGCAGTAATAGTCGTAATGAATTAATAAGTATTTACACTTTAAGACGTATTTATGAGTGTGATAAGTGTGATGTATGAATGAGAATGTAATGGTGAATGATTACACCTGTACTGGTGTATGTTTATTTTTTTGGCGTACATGTTCTTTTGTATGTGCGATACGCATATCGATGCTAGATGTGGACTGTGAGTTAGACGAGCCTAACACGTTCGAGGACGACCCGCAGGACACGTTCGAGCAAGGCAAGTGGATTCTCCCTCTGCATATTCCATTTATACCTAATTAATGCATATAATAATGTTTATTTTTGGATATATTGCATAATTTGATGAGATTTGCCTAATTAAGGATTTCCTAGATTTACCAATTGTATTCCTTGATTACCCTGGGAAAATACTATGTTTTGCAAATTTGTGCTACCGCTCAACGTGATAATTTTGATGTCACTCATTATTTGATATTAATGTTCTGGAATTGAAATTGACATTATGGTGTTAACCCGATGGTTAAACAAGATTATTTCATACTAATTGGAACATGGAGTGACCACCCAGGATAACAGTGCAACGACGAGTGCTATCATGGCTGTGGCTTTGGTAATTAGCTTTATATGCTTAATACCTAGCAACCTTACCTGAAATATGAGCAAGAGGGGGGCAGTGGTGGCAGCTCACGTTAACATGGGGACATATTCTTGGCTAAGGTACCTCGCCTAGAGGGCCTCCACACCGACTTGGAAACCTTAGCGAGTTGTTTTGTATTAAGTGTATTTTGTGAAAGCCTCATAATGGATCCCTAGCCATTCACCTCGGCAGTGTTTACGGGTCCGATCAACCCAGGCTAGATGGGATACATGGCTTGTGGGTAAAGTTGTACCACCTCCGCAGAGTGTAAAACTGATATGTCATCCATGCTCACGGTTAAGAGCAACCTGGATCCTCACATGATAATTGAACTTAAAGATGAACAATAAATCGATATCTGATGATCTGCCAATGGTTTGCTTAAGTGGTTTCACTTAAGTGCTTTTGATATACTCTTATACCTTTGTTTAAATGGATACTTGGGATACACACGTATTAGTAAGACAGGTGTTGTTAATAAATTATTGACCAACTAAAATGCTTACTGCTCAACCTTAGCCTCACCTTGTTAAACTTGCATTAACTTTTCCCCCACTTGCTGAGCCCCGACCATAAGTGAGCTCACCCTTGCTAATATTTTGATCAAAGGGTGATGAAGAAGACCTTGATAGAGATTTCGATGAATACTGAGTCTAACGATGCGCCGGTCATCTTCCTATGAAAGATTACCCATGTTATTTCCGTTGTACTTTGATTATGGTAGTTGTTAAGATATAATGATCCAGATGATGTAATAAAGTTACTCTACTCTCTTTACGCATTTATTGCATTGTCTTTTGATATATTACACTTGTGACGTCAACATATCTGTGGAAAATGGATCTTGGCCCACATATGCTATGCATTCGGTTTTGCCCCCAGAACCGGGTGTGACAGGATTCCAGCAGCAACATCAAGGCAAGTGGTTCTAGATAGGGATGTAATCGGATCGAATACGGACGGATATCACTGAAACTATATTTGTTTGTACATTTTTATTCGGATTCGAATTCGAATACGGATAGCTTCGGATACAAATACGAATGTTCTCGGATACAAATACAGATAGTTGTGTGTCGAATACGGAACTAGTCGGACACGGATATTGTCGGTAACGATTTTTTGTCGAATACCGTGTAAGACATCATTCCACACATACCATGGTTGTAATCATGTATCCACTTCTTGAATCCAAACTTTTTTAGCATTATATGTATATATATGTCGCGTTTTTGTAAAATTCATGATTTTTAGGCTATGTGTGTATTATTAATTTATTTTGCGTAATTATCAGTTGTTTCTTTCCCATCTTCTTGTACTATCAGCCAACGGAACGTGGTTGACGTTCGAAACAGCTACAAAACTCATTTTCTAGTCAATTAAAAAATGTCATTTCCAGTGCGTTGCTAGCGGAGCTCGGCCAGTCAACTGAAAAATTATGAAGGCGTCGGAGAGAATGGCACGCATAATCTCTGGCGAACCAGAGATAGAGCTTATTTTCTAGTGCGTTGCTAGCAGCCCGGACAGAATCACACAGATAATGGTGACCAACTGCAAAGGCGTCCATGCAAGTAGTTGACAGAAGCGTGCTCCAATCAACGTTAGTTAGCCCACAATCATTCAGTATGCAACATCAAGCTAGGACTGCTGGAATGAACTTCTATCGTCACTAAGGAAATGTATTGGTCATTCTATATGCCCTTTTAATCATATTATAATTTCTGAGTTTGGACAAGTCAATAACCACAACAGTAATATATATAACTTTTGTCAGTTAGAGATTGATGGAAATTAGAGTTTATTAACAGAAATTAGCTATTTTTTGCCGGTTTGGGCTAAATTTTGTATGTTCGGTCAACGCCCGCTAGACGATGACAATATTAACTTTCGTCGACTAGTCGATGGAAGTTAGCTAATTTTTATCGGCTACAAACAACAAAGAGAAATTACCTCTATCCACACTAACTTATGTCGGCTAGGCAGAACTGGATGAAAAATATCTAATTTCTGTCGGGCAACAATCTAGCCTACCGAACTTATCTTTCGTTGGATGCCTATTTAGCCGACAGAAATTAATGGTTTCAACAACCGAAAATATATAGATAGTTTATATTTATTTCCTTATATGAAATCACGTAAAAAAACATTCATTCACAGCACATAAAATGATTCAAGTACCATTTTATTCATAATTAACTTATACAATGTCGACATAAACAACCACAAATATCCATAGTTTAAATTTCTTACTATTCACACATCTCAGATATATTATCACACATCACACATAAATGTCAATAGTCTAACTTAAATTACTAGTCATATGTATTACATGAAATAGAAAGTTCAATAGACATCAGTCATATTATTGGAGTTTTGGTTGGTGCCTTGGGAAGGGTTGCCAAAAATTGCATTTACATATACGGTTCCAGGCTTCCAGCAACCCAAGCCTAGCTACATAGACCAAAATATACTATTAGCAACAAGCCAACAATTATATGTAGATATAGAAAGATTAACAACTTTTGAATATGACAATCACTAAACACACTTGCTCTTTACTTGCTGGTATCTGTGCAGATGGAGTACGGTAAATCTGAGGCCCTTGTGCGAGCAACTTATGTGTGTAATATACAAATAAGGTTAAATGAGCAAAATTAGTTTGAATAGGTAAATTTTAGATGTAGTATGCTATACTTTTCTAGTTTGAGTAAGTTTTGCTAGAATACATCAAGTAGTAGGACAAATATCAAAAAATAGTTAGAATTGGCCAAATTAAAAAAAGTTTTATATTTCATTAGTTTGAGTAGACTTTGCTAGAATTTATCAAGCAAGAGGTTAATTGAGCAAAATTAGTTTGCTTGAACCAAATTTAAACTTCATCAAGCACGGCGGCGTGGTTACGACGAGCAATGAGAGTTGGACAGGCAGGGCGTGGGTAGGATGGGTCGCTCCTAGAGGCTAGCACAGGTATGGATAGTGAAAGGGAATTAGGCTTACACCTAGTTCCTAAATAATTTTGGTGGTTGAATTGCCCAACACAAGTAATTGGATTAACTAGTTTGCTCAAGTGTGTAAGTTATACAGGTGCCAAAGGTTCACACTTAGCCAATAAAAAGACCAAGTATTGGGTTCAACAAAAGAGCAAAGGGGCAACCGAAGGCACCTCTGGTCTGGCGCACCGGACTGTCCGGTGTGCCACCGGACAGTGTCCGGTGCACCAGAGGACTCCAACTCAAACTCGTCGCCTTCGGGAAAATCCAGAGGCGCTCCGCTATAATTCACCGGACAGTGTCCGGTGCTCCAAGGAAGAGCGGCCTCAGGAACTCGCTAGCTTCGGGAATCTCCAACGGCTAGTCCACTATAATTCACCGGACATGTCCGGTGTGCACCGGACTGTCCGGTGGGACAACGGAGCAACGAATATTTCGGCGCCAACGACTACCTGCAGCGCATTAAATGCGCGCCAGCGCGCGCAGAAGTCAGGCACGCCCATACTGGCGCACCGGACACTCTACAGTACATGTCTGGTGCGCCACCGGACATCCAGGCGGGCCCAGAAGACAGTGCTCCAACGGTCGGAACCCAACGGTTTTGGTGACGTGGCTGGCGCACCGGACTGTCCGGTGCACCATACGACAGTCAGCCCCACCAAACGGTTAGTTTGGTGGTTGGGGCTATAAATACCCCCAACCACCCACCATTCATTGCATCCAAGTTTTCCACTTCTCAACCACTTACAAGAGCTAGGCATTCAATTCTAGACACACTCAAGTGATCAAATCCTCTCCAATTCCACACAAGGCTTTAGTGATTAGCGAGAGAGATTTGTCGTGTTCTTTGAGCTCTTGCGCTTGGATTGCTTCTTTCTTTCTCTCTTGTTCTTGTGATCAAAACTCAATTGTAACCAAGGCAAGAGGCACCAATTGTGTGGTGGCTGTTGGAACTTGCTCTCTGCTGCAAGTGGGCCAACGGGGGTGAACAATGGCGACAACAGGGTTACGTGCACGGGGGCAATAGCTCTGTTGATCTAGCCTCTCACGGGCACTGTGCGGGGGTATTTATAGGTGTCTGAGTGCCCAGCGTCTTGTGTTAAGGACGCATGTGCCCTCAGACGCCTAGTTTATCCCCGGAATATTCCCATAAAGCAGGGTTACAAGCTGTAATTACAAGTTTGCCTTTACAAGTCAGGCCCGTAATACAGAGGCGGCCACGCGGGGCCCGTTACAATGGGCCGGATCACACGTGGGCCTTGGGGCTGAACGAGGCCGCGCCGTGTGAGGTCGTCGCCGCAGGCCTTCGTCAAAGCGCCGAGTCCTGCGAAGGGTGTCCCTGCCCGCTTTGCCTCCGGCGGACCAGCGGCTGCAGCGAAGGCCTCGAGCGAAGGGTGGCGTCTTTGCCTTCGCTCCAACAGTGGCCCTTGCGGGGAAGCTTTGTTCCCGTTTGATTGAGAAGGAGAAGCTCACTCGGTCCGAGGGACCGTTTGAGAGAGGGAAAGGGTTGAAAGAGACCCGGCCTTTGTGACCACCTCAACGGGGAGTAGGTTTGCAAAAACCGAACCTCGGTAAAACAAATCCGCGTGTCTTACCGCTTCACTCGCTTGCGATTTGTTTTTACGCCCTCTCGCGGACTCGTTTATATTTCTAACGCTAACCCGGCTTGTAGATGTGATTATTTTTGAGAATTTCAGTTTCGCCCTATTCACCCCCCCCCCCCTCTAGGCGACTATCAATTGGTATCAGAGCCCGGTGCTTCATTAGAGCCTAACCGCTCGAAGTGATGTCGGGAGATCACGCCAAGAAGGAGATGGAGACCGGCGAAAAGCCCACTACAAGCCACGGGAGCACTTCATCGGAAGAGTCCCATACCAAGAGGAAGGAGAAGAAGAAGGACTCCTCCAAAGGGAAGGAGAAGAGATCTTCTTCACACCACAAAGAGAAGAAGGAGAAATCCTCTTCCCACAAGCCGCATCGGAGTGGGGACAAGAAAAAGAGGATGAGGAAGGTGGTCTACTACGAGACCGATTCTTCATCGGCATCCACCTCCGGCTCTGACGCGGTGTCCGTCACTTCTAAGCGCCAAGAGCGTAAGAAGTATAGTAAGATTCCCCTACGCTACCCTCGCATTTCTAAACATACACCTTTACTTTCCGTCCCATTAGGCAAACCACCAACTTTTGATGGTGAAGATTACGCTAGGTGGAGTGATTTAATGCGATTTCATCTAACCTCGCTCCACAAAAGTATATGGGATGTTGTTGAGTTTGGTGCACAGGTACCATCCGTAGGGGATGAAAACTATGATGAGGATGAAGTAGCCCAAATCGAGCACTTCAACTCCCAAGCCACAACCATACTCCTTGCCTCTCTAAGTAGAGAGGAATATAACAAGGTGCAAGGGTTGTAAGAATGCGAAGGAGATTTGGGATCTACTCAAGACCGCGCACGAGGGTGATGAACTCACCAAGATCACCAAGCGGGAAACGATCGAGGGGGAGCTCGGTCGCTTTCGTCTTCGCCAAGGGGAGGAGCCACAAGATATGTACAACCGGCTCAAAACCTTGGTGAACCAAGTGCGCAGCCTCGGAAGCAAGAAATGGGATGACCACGAGGTGGTTAAGGTTATTCTTAGATCACTCATCTTCCTTAACCCCACTCAAGTTCAATTAATTCGTGGTAATCCTAGATATACACTAATGACTCCCGAGGAAGTTATCGGGAATTTTGTGAGCTTTGAATGTATGATCAAGGGCTCAAATAAGATCAACGAGCTTGATGATCCCTCCACATCCGAAGCACAACCGGTGACATTCAAGGCGACGGAGGAGAATAAGGAGGAGTCTACATCAAGTAGACAACCAATCGACGCTTCAAAGCTCGACAACGAGGAGATGGCTTTAATCATCAAAAGCTTTCGCCAAATCCTCAAGCAACGGAAGGGGAAGGATTACAAATCCCGTTCCAAGAAGGTTTGCTACAAGTGTGGTAACCGGTCACTTTATTGCTAAATGTCCATTATCAAGTGACAGTGACAGGGATAACGACAAGAAGGGCAAGAGGAGAGAAAAGAAGAGGTACCACAAGAAGAGGGGCGGCGATGCCCACGTGTGCCGCGAGTGGGACTCCGACGAGAGCTCCACCGACTCCTCCGACGACGAGGACGCCGCCAACATCGCCGTCACCAAGGGACTCCTCTTCCCCAACGTCGGCCACAAGTGCCTCATGGCAAAGGACGGCAAGAGCAAGAAGGTTAAATCCAAATCATCCACTAAATATGAGTCTTCTAGTGATGATAATGCTAGTGATGAGGAGGATAACTTGCGTACCCTTTTCACCAACCTTAACATGGAGCAAAAGGAAAAATTAAATGAATTAATTAGTGCTATTCATGAAAAGGATGACCTTTTGGATTCCCAAGAGGACTTCCTAATCAAGGAAAACAAAAGGCATGTTAAAGTTAAAAATGCTTATGCTCTAGAAGTTGAAAAATGTGAAAAATTATCTAGTGAGCTAAGCACTTGCCATGAGACTATAGACAACCTTAGAAATGAGAATTCTAATTTATTAGCTAAGGTTGATCCTATTGCTTGTAATGTTTCAATTCCCAATCTTAGAAATGATAATGATGATTTGCTTGCTAAGATTGAAGAATTAAACATGTCTCTTGCTAGCCTTAGGATTGAAAATGAAAAATTGCTTGCTAAGGCTAAAGAATTAGATGTTTGCAATGCTACTATTTCCAACATTAGAACTAAGAATGATATATTGCATGCTAAGGTTGTAGAATTGAAATCTTGCAAACCCTCTACATCTACCGTTGAGCATACTACCATTTGTACTAGATGTAGAGATGTTAACATTGATGCTATACATGATCACATGGCTTTAATTAAACAACAAAATGATCATGTAGCAAAATTAGATGCTAAAATTGCCGAGCATAACTTAGAAAATGAAAAATTTAAATTTGCTAGAAGTATGCTCTATAGTGGGAGACGCCCTGGCATCAAGGATGGCATTGGCTTCCAACAGGGAGGCAATGTCAAACTTAGTGCCCCTCCTAAGAAATTGTCCAACTTTGTTAAGGGCAAGGCTCCCATGCCTCAGGATAACGAGGGTTACATTTTATACCCTGCCGGTTATCCCAAGGACAAAATTAGGAGAATTCATTCTAGGAAGTCTCACTCTGGCCCTAACCATGCTTTTATGTATAAGGGTGAGACATCTAGCTCTAGGCAACCAACCCGTGCTAAGTTGCCTAAGAAGAAAACTCCTAGTGCATCAAATGAACATAGCTTTTCATTTAAAACCTTTGATGCATCATATGTGTTGACTAACAAATCTGGCAAAGTAGTTGCCAAATATGTTGGGGGCAAGCACAAGGGATCTAAGACTTGTGTTTGGGTACCCAAAGTTCTTGTTTCTAATGCCAAAGGACCCAAAACCGTTTGGGTACCTAAAGTCAAGAACTAAACTTGTTTTGTAGGTTTATGCATCCGGGGGCTCAAGTTGGATCATCGATAGCGGGTGCACAAACCACATGACTGGGGAGAAGAAAATGTTCTCCTCCTACGAGAAAAACCAAGATCCTCAACAAGCAATCACATTCGGGGATGGAAACCAAGGTTTGGTCAAAGGATTGGGTAAAATTGCTATATCTCCTGACCATTCTATTTCCAATGTTTTTCTTGTAGATTCATTAGATTACAATTTGCTTTCTGTATCTCAATTATGCAAAATGGGCTGCAACTGTCTCTTTACTGATATAGGTGTCACTGTCTTTAGAAGAAGTGATGATTCAATAGCATTTAAGGGTGTGTTAGAGGGTCAGCTATACTTAGTAGATTTTGATAGAGCTGAACTCGACACATGCTTAATTGCTAAGACTAACATGGGTTGGCTCTGGCACCGCCGACTAGCCCATGTTGGGATGAAGAATCTTCATAAGCTTCTAAAGGGAGAGCACATATTAGGACTAACCAATGTTCATTTTGAGAAAGACAGGGTTTGTAGCGCATGCCAAGCAGGAAAGCAAGTTGGTGCCCATCATCCAAACAAGAACATCATGACGACCGACAGGCCGCTTGAGCTACTCCACGTGGATCTATTCGGCCCGATTGCTTACATAAGCATCGGCGGGAGTAAGTATTGTCTTGTAATAGTGGATGATTATTCTCGCTTCACTTGGGTATTCTTTTTGCAGGAAAAATCTCAAACCCAAGAGACCTTAAAGGGATTCTTGAGACGGGCTCAAAATGAGTTCGGCTTAAGGATCAAGAAAATTAGAAGCGACAACGGGACGGAGTTCAAGAACTCACAAATTGAAGGCTTCCTTGAGGAGGAAGGGATCAAGCATGAGTTCTCTTCTCCCTACACGCCACAACAAAATGGTGTAGTGGAGAGAAAGAATAGAACTCTATTGGACATGGCAAGAACCATGCTTGATGAGTACAAGACTTCGGATCGGTTTTGGGCCGAGGCGGTCAACACCGCTTGCTATGCCATCAACAGGTTATATCTACACCGAATCCTCAAGAAGACATCTTATGAACTCCTAACCGGTAAAAAGCCCAACATTTCATATTTTAGAGTCTTTGGTAGCAAATGCTTTATTCTTGTTAAAAGAGGTAGAAAATCTAAATTTGCTCCTAAGACTGTAGAAGGCTTTTTACTAGGATATGATTCAAACACAAGGGCATATAGAGTCTTTAACAAGTCCTCGGGACTAGTTGAAGTTTCTTGTGACGTTGTGTTTGATGAAACTAACGGCTCTCAAGTAGAGCAAGTTGATCTTGATGAGATAGGTATTGAAGAGGCTCCGTGCATCGCGCTAAGGAACATGTCCATTGGGGATGTGTGTCCTAAGGAATCCGAAGAGCCTCCAAGTGCACAAGATCAACCATCCTCCTCCACGCAAGCATCTCCACTGACTCAAAATGAGGATGAAGCTCAAGTTGATGAAGTAGAAGATCAAGCTAATGAGCCACCTCAAGATGACGGCAATAATCAAGGGGGAGATACAAATGATCAAGACAAGGAGGATGAAGAACAAAGGCCGCCACACCCAAGAGTCCACCAAGCAATCCAACGAGATCACCCCGTCGACACCATCCTCGGCGACATTCATAAGGGGGTAACCGCTAGATCTCGTGTTGCACATTTTTGAGAACATTACTCGTTTGTTTCCTCTATTGAACCACACAGGATAGAGGAAGCACTCCAAGATTCGGATTGGGTGGTGGCGATGCAAGAGGAGCTCAACAACTTCACTAGGAATGAGGTATGGCATTTAGTTCCACGTCCTAATCAAAATGTTGTAGGAACCAAATGGGTCTTCCGCAACAAGCAAGACGAGCATGGTGTGGTGACAAGGAACAAAGCTCGACTTGTGGCCAAGGGATACTCCCAAGTCGAAGGTTTCGATTTCGGTGAAACCTATGCACCCATAGCTAGGCTTGAGTCAATTCGCATATTATTAGCCTATGCTACTTACCATGGCTTCAAGCTTTATCAAATGGATGTGAAAAGTGTCTTCCTCAATGGACCGATCAAGGAAGAGGTCTATGTTGAGCAACCTCCCGGCTTTGAAGATAGTGAGTACCCTAACCATGTATATAAGCTCTCTAAGGCGCTTTATGGGCTCAAGCAAGCCCCAAGAGCAAGGTATGAATGCCTTAGAGATTTCCTTATCACTAATGGCTTCAAAGTTGGAAAGGTCAATCCTACTTTATTTACTAAAACTCTTGACAATGATTTGTTTGTATGCCAAATTTATGTTGATGATATCATATTTGGGTCTACTAACGAATCTACATGTGAAGAATTTAGTAGGATCATGACACAAAAGTTCGAGATGTCGATGATGGGGGAGTTGAAGTATTTCTTAGGATTTCAAGTAAAGCAACTCCAAGAGGGCACCTTCCTAAGTCAAACGAAGTATACTCAAGATATTCTAAGCAAGTTTGGAATGAAGGATGCCAAACCCATCAAGACACCCATGGGAACCAATGGACATCTCGACCTCGACGAAGGAGGTAAATCCGTCGATCAAAAGGTATACCGGTCGATGATAGGGTCCTTACTCTATTTATGTGCATCTCGACCGGATATTATGCTTTCTGTATGCATGTGTGCAAGATTCCAAGCCGACCCTAAGGAAGCTCACCTTAAGGCCGTAAAACGAATCTTGAGATATTTAGTTTATACTCCTAAGTTTGGGCTTTGGTATCCTAGGGGATCCACCTTTGATTTGATTGGTTATTCCGATGCCGATTGGGCGGGGTGTAAAATCAATAGAAAGAGCACATCGGGGACTTGCCAGTTCTTGGGAAGATCCTTGGTGTCGTGGGCTTCAAAGAAGCAAAATTCTGTAGCTCTTTCTACCGCCGAAGCCGAGTACATTGCCGCAGGCCATTGTTGCGCGCAACTACTTTGGATGAGGCAAACCCTTAAGGACTATGGTTACAAATTAACCAAAGTTCCTCTTCTATGTGATAATGAGAGTGCAATCAAAATGGCGGATAATCCCGTCGAGCATAGCCGCACTAAACACATAGCCATTCGGTATCACTTTTTAAGGGATCACCAACAAAAGGGAGATATCGAGATTTCTTACATTAATACTAAAGATCAATTAGCCGATATCTTTACCAAGCCACTTGATGAACAAACTTTTAACAAACTTAGGCATGAGCTAAATATTCTTGATTCTAGGAACTTCTTTTGCTAAATTGCACACATAGCTCATTTATATACCTTTGATCATGTCTCTTTCATATGCTATGACTAATGCGTTTTCAAGTATATTTCAAACCAAGTCATAGGTGTATTGAAAGGAAATTGGAGTCTTCGGCGAAGACAAAGGCTTCCACTCCGCAACTCATCCTTCGTCGTCGCTCCGCGCATCTCTCCATCTTTTGGGGGAGAGTCAAAAGCAAAAGGACTCCGCCCTTGGTATAATCTTCACTCATTTATTTATGACCAAAGGAGGAGAGAGTTATGTAAGGGCTCTAATGATTCCGTTTTTGGCGATTCATGCCAATGGGGGAGAGAGTAAGAGCCCAAAGCAAAAGGACCGCACCACCACCTAATTTTAAAACTAATGATTTTAAAATTGGTATCTCATTGTGTTCAAAAGGGGGAGAAAGTAGTATTTTCAAAATTGATATCTTAAAACCCTCTTGAACACTAAGAGGAGGATTTCATTAAGGGGGAGTTTTGTTTAGCCAAAGGAAAAGCATTTGAAACAGGGGGAGAAAATTTCAAATCTTGAAAATGCTTTGCAAAATCTTATTCATTTACCTTTGACTATTTGCAAAAGAACCTTGAAAAGGATTTACAAAAGAATTTGCAAAAACGAAACATGTGGTGCAAACGTGGTCCAAAATGTTAAAAACAAAGAAACAATCCATGCATATCTTGTAAGTATTTATATTGGCTCAATTCCAAGCAACCTTTGCACTTACATCATGCAAACTAGTTCAATTATGTACTTCCATATTTGCTTTGGTTTGTGTTGGCATCAATCACCAAAAAGGGGGAGATTGAAAGGGAATTAGGCTTACACCTAGTTCCTAAATAATTTTGGTGGTTGAATTGCCCAACACAACTAATTGGACTAACTAGTTTGCTCTAGTGTGTAAGTTATACAGGTGCCAAAGGTTCACACTTAGCCAATAAAAAGACCAAGTATTGGGTTCAACAAAAGAGCAAAGGGGCAACCGAAGGCACCTCTGGTCTGACGCACCGGACTGTCCGGTGCACCATCGGACAGTGTCCGGTGCACCAGAGGACTCCAACTCAAACTCGTCGCCTTCGGGAAAATCCAGAGGCGCTCCGCTATAATTCACCGGACTGTCCGGTGTACACCGGACAGTGTCCGGTGCTCCAAGGAAGAGCGGCCTGAGGAGCTCGCCAGCTTCGGGAATCTCCAACGGCTAGTCCACTATAATTCACAGGACATGTCCGGTGTGCACCGGACTGTCCGGTGGGACAACGGAGCAACGGATATTTCGGCGCCAACGGCTACCTGCAGCGCATTAAATGCGCGCCAGCGCGCGCAGAAGTCAGGCACGGCCATACTGGCGCACCGGACACTCTACAGTACATGTCCGGTGCGCCACCGGACATCCAGGCGGGCCCAGAATACAGTACTCCAACGGTCGGAACCCAACGGTTTTGGTGACGTGGCTGGCGCACCGGACATGTCCGGTGTGCACCGGACTGTCCGGTGCACCATACGACAGTCAGCCCCACCAAACGGCTAGTTTGGTGGTTGGGGCTATAAATACCCCCAACCACCCACCATTCATTGCATCCATGTTTTCCACTTCTCAACCACTTACAAGAGCTAGGCATTCAATTCTAGACATACTCAAGTGATCAAATCCTCTCCAATTCCACACAAGGCTTTAGTGATTAGCGAGAGAGATTTGTCGTGTTCTTTGAGCTCTTGCGCTTGGATTGCTTCTTTCTCTCTCTCTTGTTCTTGTGATCAAAACTCAATTGTAACCAAGGCAAGAGGCACCAATTGTGTGGTGGCCCTTGCGGGGAAGCTTTGTTCCCGTTTGATTGAGAAGGAGAAGCTCACTCGGTCCGAGGGACCGTTTGAGAGAGGGAAAGGGTTGAAAGAGACCCGGTCTTTGTGACCACCTCAACGGGGAGTAGGTTTGCAAAAACCGAATCTCGGTAAAACAAATCCGCGTGTCTTACCGCTTCACTCGCTTGCGATTTGTTTTTACGCCCTCTCGCGGACTCGTTTATATTTCTAACGCTAACCCGGCTTGTAGTTGTGATTATTTTTGAGAATTTCAGTTTCGCCCTATTCACCCCCCCCCCTCTAGGCGACTATCAGATAGCAACAGGGAATTCTCCGTCGGGATTAACTCTCCATTATGTCCCCACAACAACAAATAGTCCATGAGGATCCCCTCAAATAATTGTGGGAGATATTTCTACCTCATCCCTGTTCCCCACGAGGATAAACGGAGATCCACATCATCTCTTAAATTATAATTAGGACGTCTTCCTTTTTTATTAATGCAAAACATTTTCACTTCTACACATTATCAGATGTAAGAAATTATTATGCGTGCATTAAAATGAACACATTTATACAACGAGTTATCTCTTGATATGGTAGTTATTTATTTTTATCATTAACTAGGTACATGCCCGTGCGTTGCCACGGGATTTAAAAATTTGTATAAAATATAGATATAGAGCTTAGTTGTTGTTTGATTGTAGTGAACAACATAGCCATTAAACTGTACTTGTACATGCTCAGCCCTAAATGATTTTACGACATAGTCTCAGTAGGGTACTTGTACATAGTCAGGACTTGCCTGACATGTCATCAGGCTCATGAAACATGGCAAAATTGGCAGCGAGGGAAAATTATAAGACCAAAAACATTTCATAAGCATATTGGAAGTTGTACGAAACCAAACGCCAACCAAAAGGAAACATTTAAAAAAAATCACTCTGACATCAGCAATCCTGGACGGCAGTACCACTCTCAAGCTACGCATTAGCAGACGCGTCAAGATCCTGAGGAAAGAAGAGCCTGCAAGATTGGTATATCCATTAATCATGTATTCACATTGATTAAAAGATGACTTATCGAACACCGCAGAGCTGGAGCTACAAATAAGCAACATGATTATGACATGGGTTGTTTCTAGTTACTGATAACCAGTGGAAAATTCTAAGGTTGGTACGAAGTTATCTTACCTGCATGTGTTGTGGTACAGAGTTCTACTCAGGCCTTCTATGTCAGAAATTTCTTTGCTTCCAGCCACTACCTCAAGAACTTGCCTGAAATCGATAGCTCCAAGTCAAATTTTCTGGGGGCAACATTCATGTGAGAATAAAAATTTGAGTAACAGATAAGTCTGACGAGTTCAGCTCCCAGTAATAACAATAGAACAATCATGACTTAGGGAATAAGGCTAATGAAGCACAAAAGTCAATGATCAATGCTCAACAACATTGATCAGGGTAGAAATACAAATTTCCATGTAAAAGACAAGTTTCTTGTTTAGTCTCTCTACAGAGAAGGGCATGAGTTAAGGTTGGATTACTTGGATGCTTCTACAGAGAAAGCATGTAAAAGAATGAAGTACTTAAATGAGAAGCAAATATTCTCTACACTGGAAATTTGTATTTCTACCCTGATCAATGTTGTTGAGCATTGATCATCATGTTGCAAGAGATGCAGATTTTTATTGCTAGGTGAAAGAGATTTTACCGATAAACATCTTCTCAAAAGAAAGTAGCCTATCCTGGAGTCAGTGAAGGAATGTGTAACCCCACCAGGGAATCTGCCAAAGAGAAAAACAGACACAGAGATCAAGGAATAGTTATAAAACATAACAAGTGAATTGAAATAGAGGTAACTCCTACGACCAATGTACTTTCAACTGTTTCATTAAAAACAAGAGTGTATCCAGCAGGGCATCATTGAGGAACACCACCTACGGAATACAGATTATATGCTACCTGTGCAAATTTCGTGTCATGATTTCACATAAGTCTTCACCAACAGCACGCATGTGAAGAAACATGGGCAGTTTTACAGCTTTAGCCAACTCAAATTGTTTCTCAAAGTACCTAATACAAAATAAATCACTCAGAAATGAATAGATTAAATGCCAATTTGTGTGCATAGGAGAACAAGATTGTATACTTCTTTTGCATATCTGCCGGACAGAACTGAAGTCTGTCATAATCCAAACCACATTCACCAACAGCAACGACATGCAAAACTTGGAATTCATGTAAGATTGCTAGTGTTTTTTCCCTGGAGGATGGTAGAGAGTGGGGACTGAAATAAGATGGTAGAGGGTTTGGGGCACGGCTTCGCACAGCAGGAAGGGAGAAAGGGGAATGCAGTCAGTGCTTCAAAAATCCCTACAATAGAGCAACATTGTGTTAGTTTAGTATTTGAAGTCAAACGATTTTTAGGAACCTTTTTAGTTAAGGATTTATCCAATGCCTTATGTTTGAATGAACCATAATTGAATTGCAGTGTTCGTGAATCCTCATTCCTGGCCTCACATGTAAAACAAAGAGACATTTTTAAATTTTTACAGAAGAACAAATAAAAGGACTCACCAGATGGTGGGGATGGGAATGCACCGGACAGATCGGCTTATTCTCCGGACAAGAAAAGGCATACAAATCAGACAACTGCATAACTGCAACAAGACCCCCCGTGGGGCAGTAAAGTTGCAAGCAATGGCTCACACTAACTTAGGCGAGTTAATTGCTTGACCAACGGAAAATGGTGTTTCCCCACTATCCCTTTTAAATCTGCTAGCAACGTGAACATTTTGATAGGCACGAGATATTTAATTAGATCCATTTATCTATCCAAATACGGGGACGACAACATTTTCTTATGAATGCTAAGAAAAGGAGTACTTAAATGATAAAATGGAGTACTTAAATGATAAGCAAATATTCTCTACACTGGAAAACAATTGTCATATTTAAAAACTCAGCAACCAGTCTATACCGAGCAAGAAAACCCAAGAATTGATGGCAAACTGTTGCAACGTACCTGACTAAACAAGGCTCATTGCGACCTTTTACTGTTGAATCTGGCTCATACTTTTCTTTCTTCTTGGATGGCCAGACAGATTTTACATACTGGCTTCCAGCATGAGTATTTATTATGTCACAATATGGAGAATCTGTTTCCATCATCAACCTCTCGACAGGAATGCCTCGTAGAACCTCAAGATTTCCGTTAGTTTTTAGAGAGGAACCATTAACACCTGCAACCATGATGCACAATCATCTGACCCAACTGGGAGATAAAGAATAACAGAGTATCAAATTTTACAGTTGTTTCAGTTATCAATATCCAAATGGAAATTTTCAACACAGAACTAAATCACAAAGAGGAATTACAACAGAATTCGAAATAGCTTGTTACAACTACCTAAAGGGTGGTCAATTGACTATCTTTACTCTGAAGTTTATCATGTTGCAAGAGATGCATATTTTTATTGCTAGGTAAAGAGATTTTACCGATAAACATCTTCTCAAAAGAAAGTAGCCTATCCTGATCTTCTGCTAAGTCAGTGAAGGAATATGTAACCCCACCAGGGAATCTGCCAAAGAGAAAAACAGACACAAAGATCAAGGAATAGTTATAAAACATAACAAGTGAATTGAAACATAGGTAACTCCTACGGCCAGTGTACTTTCAACTGTTTCATTAAAAACAAGAGTGTATCCAGCAGGGCATCATTGAGGAACACCACCTACGGAATACAGATTATATGCTACCTGTGCAAATTTCGTGTCATGATTTCATAGAAGTCTTCACCAGCAGCACACATGTGAAGAAAATGGGCAGCTTTACTGCTTCAGCCAACTCAAATTGTTTCTCAAAGTACCTAATACAAAATAAATCACTTAGAAATGAATAGATTAAATGCCAATTTGTGTGCATAGGAGAACAAGATTCTATACTTTTTTTGCATATCTGTCGGACAGAACTGAAGTCTGTCATAATCCAAACCACATTCACCAACAGCAACGACCTGCAAAACTTGGAACTCATGTAAGATTGCTAGTGTTTTTCCCTGGAAGATGGTAGAGAGTGGGGACTGAAATAAGATGGTAGAGGGTTTGGGGCACGGCTTCGCACAGCAGGAAGGGAGAAAGGGGAATGCAGTCAGTGCTTCAAAAATCCCTACAATAGAGCAACATTGTGTTAGTTTAGTATTTGAAGTCAAACGATTTTTAGGAACCTTTTTAGTTAAGGATTTATCCAATGCCTTATGTTTGAATGAACCATAATTGAATTGCAGTGTTCGTGAATCCTCATTCCTGGCCTCACCTGTAAAACAAAGAGACATTTTTAAATTTTTACAGAAGAACAAATAAAAGGACTCACCAGATGGTGGGGATGGGAATGCACCGGCCAGATCGACTTAATCTCCGGACAAGAAAAGGCATACAAATCAGATAGCTGCATAACTGCAACAAGACCCCTCTCGTGGCAGTAAAGCAAGCAATGGCTCACACTAACTCAGGCGAGTTAATTGCTTGACCAACGGAAAATGGTGTTTCCCCACTACCCCCCTTTAAATCTGCTAGCAACGCGAACATTATGATAGGCACGGGATATTTAATTAGATCCATTTATCTATCCAAATACGGGGACGACATCATTTTCTTATGAATGCTAAGCAAAGGTTGCTACACACGGGAAAAAAACAAGCACATGCGAGCAGCAAAAGAGGCATCCATTACGCCTAACCGCGACACAACCAGGGGAAAAAATCTCACGGGGAAAACTTTTGCTTCAGTTTAAAAGATTAACAAAAAAAGGGCAACAGGTAGGTCATACTTGCGAGCCTGATCTCATCTAGACTTGTGTTGTCTACGAGGTAGTGTCATGAGTGGGAAGAAGGTACTACCTGGCGGCAACGCCTTCAATACTTCATCCATGTACTCCACCGCGCTCGCTATTGTGGTCACGGACGACTTCAAGTTGGGCATGATGATGTCCCTCCCAAAATGCCTCGCACTGCCACAAAACCTCAGAAACATTGTCGAACACCCGACATGCACCGCCAAAAATCAAGCAGCACCTACACCAAACGAACTTGTGTGGCACTGCAGCCTGAAGGACAGCATCATCACGAAAATGAAGGTGCCAAGCGAGGCGCTCACCACCTCCCAAAATGCCTCGCACTGCCACAGAACCTTGGAAACATTAAGTCAAACGCCTTCATGATGCAAATTGTTTCAATGTCTCAAAATTTAAAACATGTCCATCTATTAGACTAAAATACTACAACTTCTATATAAGATTAAGAAATGAAGGTTGTTGATGTTGGTTTGTTTTTCTATAAACTTTGTCAAAGTTAGAGAATTTTGACTTACGACAACAAAAAATGTCCTATGTTTTGGAATGGATAGAGGAAGCAAAAGCAGTAACACAATTCCAGACCAAAGCTCAAACCATATAGACCAAACACAAGATTAACCTTATTGTAAGCCAACGCAATAGACACAACACCTCTCATGAGACCCGCCCACCAAACAATAACCTAAATGACCAGTATCATGTAAGGAATATAACAACTGTTTCAAGAGAACATAAGAAGTTAAGACGTTGCTAAGTTAAAGACTTACCTGCTGCCTAAAAGATATCTTTCCATTTGGAGTTTTTTGGTCAAATTTGATAGAAAGGATAGTGGGAAAACAAAAGCAACTCTTGAAACCAGCACCAAGGCTAAAATGGTGCTGCTCAAAGCGATAGACTTTACCGGGCTGCACATGATAGAAAATACAGATCTAGAAGAAAGATCTTCTAGTTGAGCAATGAAGAGAGAGAAAGAGGGAGAGAGTATGCCTATAAGTTTGACCGACAATCTTCCACTTCTCTATTTCCAATGCATCCATACCAACATAAAGAAACAGAAAAGTCTCGGAGATAAACGACAATGTTGCAAAGGCATGCCTGTGATCCATCCAATAGTACATTAGCATAAGCATTACCAAAGAATGCATGATCAAAAGCAAATGTTCATACAGAAGGTATGAAGCTACTTACTTGGTTGTGACCCTCGAACTTTCTGTTACATTGTGACAAGTATAGTGACGACACCGCAGAAAAACACAGTGAGAATTCCACTCAAATCGAGCAACTTACAATAAAAAGGCAACCCGTTAATAACAATTTACAGCTATGTTTGCTTTTAAAAAATGCAAAATGTCTGCAGAGGTTAAAAGTATAGGGTGCTCACTTCAGCTAGCATGTAAGATAAATAAGCCATTAGCATCATAATGGAAACTTCACGATCGGTTGAATGCCTAGGGTGCATGTCAAATAAGAGGAATGTAAGATGTGGAAATACCATCAATTTTTCAATTAAAAAAATTGTGTTGTGTCAAGTACAAACCTGCCAAAGTACAACTTCTTAATGGTATAAGCACTAAGAAGTCCAGACTGCAGAAAAAAACACATGTCAGTAAACTTTAGCAAAGCTAGAAGCGGAAGAGCATATAACTTACAGCTACTCCAAGAATGGTGTTGGAGCCGAACAGATAAAGGAAACTGCTAATGAAGTTCAGTAATTTGGCACCACTGATATTTCCAGGATCAAAGTTGTGGATTGCATTGAACAACACAACAGAAGTTGTGTCATTGACAACACCTTCACCAAACACGAGGCTATACAAGAATGGTGTCTCATCTTGGCTTAACACCTACAAGGTGCAAACCGAGTCTGTGGCCGAGAATATTGCCCCAAGTGCTGAAATTTAAGATGTACAAGAGTCAGAAAGAAAGAACTGTATATGGGCAACATAAGTGTTTATGCTTTGGGTGATGAACTTACCAAGATAGTCTCCCAGTTCAAGTGCGCCGATATTAAGCCTTGATATTAGTCCTAGAGCGCCTATTGAGATCAAATGTGAGTTAGGCAGGCAGAAATCGAGAAGCATATAATCCTGTTAAAAGTGAAATTTGGGACTGAACCTACCAAGGGATATTACAGTAAAAGAGATCAAGGTGCCAACTGCACCAAACAGTGTAATAGTAATGAAGTTTCGAAAGAACTGTTTCTTCTTCACTTGGAACCTGGCTTATTGGGGAAGGAAAAAAAAGAATTGTGAGTGGGTTATACACAAAGGTTCTTAGTGCCAGATATTCAGCATAATCATACATGACAACATATCAGCTACACTCCTAACGCCAAAGACTTGGTGGAATAATTGCAGATTTATATTTCATAGCACAACATAGTTGCTTTGCTACTGAAGTGTTCAGAAGTTGGAATCCTTTTTGGACTTTAGCTCAGAAAGCTCCAAAGAGAAAACCTATAGAAATAGGTTCTAAAACAATAACCAAATACATGCAATGCTCCTATGTTAATTTCTTTCCAACATAAACTGTAGGATCACTGTCGTTCAATTAAGGATGCTCCTGCCTCCTGCATCAATTAGAAAGAAAAGGAGGAGGAATTTTCCGAGCACACAGGCAGGGTAGCAACATCTCTCTTGATATAAATACTACTTTTAATCGTTAGGGTCTTCTTGCTTTTTTCGTTATGTTTATTATTATGTGCAGGAAAAACTGATATAAATACTAACAAAAAATAAAATAATAACACCATAACGCTAGAACATAGCATCAATACACGAATCCCATTCCCTGCATTGAATATGATCGGCGGCAGCAGGTAAATAAATAAGAGGTCCTCACTGAACACCAACACACGCGAATGCTTCTCGCTCGACGCGAACAGGATGACTGCTCTAGTTCCCAGCCCCTGCAATCCCCAACATACAGCATTGCAACATCAAGGTCCCGAAGCCTCGATTAAGAACAGAAGCATGAGCACAGCAGGGCAAAAGCGAAAAAGAAAAGGAGGCGGTTGGACTCACGATGAAGAGCGTGGTGATGGACTCGTTCATCCAGCGGTTCTCCTCGAGGAGGTGCCCGACGACGATGCAGACGCACATGAGTGCCACGAACAGCCCCACCGCCGCGATGGATGCGTAGTCCGCCGGCGGGTCGCCCAGCGCCATCGCAGCCCCCAGCCCCATCGTCGCCTCACAGCCAGGGGCCGCGTCCACCCCGCCGGGAGGGCCGCGTGCCTCGCTCGCGTCGTTGGGTGGGGCCGCACCACGCTCGCTCGCGTCGGGGGGCTGGTGGGGCAGCGCGCCGCCATCGGGGCTGAGGTCGGGGGCTGCGTTCGCGCAGGGGCCACCCTCTCCGGTGCCATGCAAGGCCGACATCCTCTCCATTGCTCCAGGCGCTGTGGTCATGGTTAGCAGGCATGGCGCGCAGAGCGCGTCGAGGGGAGGGGGCGTTGTGGCCGCGGGCATCATAGGGATGGGGGCGGGGGCAGGGGCAGGCATCGACGCACGGGGTGGTTGACGGGGGCGAGGGCACGATGCACAGCGAGTGGGAGCGTTCGCCGATGGAAGGGCGCGAGGGGAGGATGTCGGGGGTAGGGCATGCGCACGGGTGCGGGCCGATGATGGCGGGGCGGCGATGGATAGTGCGATGATGGTGGGGCGGATGGAGGGTTCCTAGGATTGCGCGACCAAGAGCGGGGCAAGGGGAGGATGTCGGAGGCAGGGGCAGGGCAGAACCGTGCGCCACGCCACTGTGGACGCCTACGGTATCTTCTTAAGAATAGTAGAGATTACATCTGATGTTGTATTTGGTAAAAAAATATTTTTTCAGAGTTTAGAGCCAACAACTAAACTGCCATCATCTCTTCACCAACAGATGCACAAGACTCCTAGATGTATTGTATGGGGGACAAGGATAGTCTCACAGAAAAAGGGTTGCTAATGATATCATGTTGTTGTAGAAGTAAATCACCATACAGTATGAACTATGAAGTGAGTGATTGAACCAAAAGGGTTTTGCATGGCATCCTACCATAAATTGTGAGAACACAAAACCATAAAAGGAGCTGCTCCTCTTAAGCGGCTGACGATCGATCTATTGTATTGCAGATGGTCCTTAAACCGACAAAATATATATACACTGCCGCTTGGTGTATGCAAATAGCTAACTGGGCAGTCAGCCAAGCGCGTGCACTGTAGCATGATTTAGAAATATAGTGTTTCAAACATAAGAATGTTTATTTTGTTACCGAAAGAATGATATTTAGATCCCCTCCCCCAACAAAAGTCCATGTCCATTGTAACATGCCCATTCTTAAAATTGTGAATTCAAATGCATGAACACAGAATAGCATGTCATGCCCAAATTACATGTGATGGCTGGACAACAATAATTACCAGTGAAACACATCAACAAGATGGCTGGCAATGTTCCAAGCACTGAAACAAAGCATGACCACATGCTCAAAGATCACAAGATAATATGTCACTACCCCACCACAGTACCACACGTAAGTGACTATTTTACCAATGTGTTACCCTCCCTAGAGGATCACCCCATCTTTGTACAAACTTGAAGTGCCACAATACCACCTTACATGCGGTTCAGGCCCTCAATATCTGGTTACACAGACATCCCCATTGATCAAACCACAAAATGCTCATGAAGGAAACTCATGAGATGCCCATGTGATGGGTAATAAAACTTAAATATAATGGAAGACATGATTTTTGTTTCTCAAACATGGAGAGTTTTGCAACATTATATTAATAAGAAAAAAGGAAAGATAAAGGCTAACAAATCATTCACACAATAAGCATAAACAACAATAGAAAGCTGAAACGCATCCAAACCTTAAACTGCGCGCGTAGACATCCACCAACTGTTTTGCAATTTTAGGTCAACCTCCCTTGTTTGCAAGAAGAATCTGGTAAGAAAATTACTTGTAGAGATGTCACAAATTAGAAGGTAAAAATCATAATGTAAATCATATTTCTAATGATTAGAAGCCAGTTTGGTAGATAATTCAGTAAAATTCAATATTAATGAAGATGTTGTCTATGGAATTTCTGAAACAATAATGGCACATAAAGTGCTTTTAATAATTACATATTGCCTGGTACTTGGCCCTAAGCCCAACATGTGGTCTGAAGAGAAAAGAATCTACCTCATCTATCACGACCATCTGCAAATTGAAATAGTTCAATGAGATCAAAAGGAATATAAATTTTATGTACAACTTTGCATGCAAAATATAACATAATTAGCAAGAGCCTGAGCACGGGTGACCTGAAACCCAAGCTTGAATCCACCAAACCCCTGCCCACTCATCATAAATTACCCACTAAAAACTAAAATTTAGCACCCCGCCGAGCACCGGAGGCCAAAACACTGCGAGATCGAGCAGCAC
This sequence comes from Zea mays, assembly GCF_902167145.1. Taxonomy (NCBI): domain Eukaryota; kingdom Viridiplantae; phylum Streptophyta; class Magnoliopsida; order Poales; family Poaceae; genus Zea; species Zea mays. The sequence goes on from NC_050097.1 coordinate 56,552,402, forward strand.
TGAGCTCCCAATTTCCCCAACCGCGCAGATCCCCCGAAGAAAAAGCCCGCACCATTCTCCTCCTAAAAAATCCCTAAACCCAATCACGTCATATGTTCTCCAAAAGAGTACCCTTCTCCTCTTAGTAATTTCAGCATTCCCTGTCTTATTTGTACGTGATTTTGAAAAATCTAGTTTCAGATCTTCTCTGAAATTCAGAGCGGAAGCACCCCACAGATGATCGATTTCAGTAATGGTTCGACACTTAGGTGACTCTATCATATTCATAAGGTGAATTATCTCCAAATATGTTTCACTAAGGGTTGCACCATAAATAGACAAAAGCAAGAATAGGCTATGCATTCAACTGTAGCTTCAAGTAAACATAAGTAATGAAATCTTACTGCAGGATAGGCTGAATCTTCATGATATCAGCTGGGGCAATCCCATCTATTTCATCACCATATTCTGCCAAACCTGACACAACTAATGCTTCACACTTGATAAGTTCTGGTTGATATGACCACTGTCATAAGAGTATGAACTGAGTCATAAAGGTGACAATAAAAAATGAACTGTCACACACAATACTTACAGTAATTCATCAGTGCCGAACAGTTCGCAGAGAAAGTTAGCTACAAGCCAGTATGTCCCGTAGCAGAAACAACAAGATTTGATTCATACATCCAGGCAAACAATCTTTAGCACCTACGGTAGCAGGACGCAAGTGTTCGGGAGCTCGGTAGGAAGGGGATCAAATCAACCTTTTTCTGGAAGTCGACGGACTGGGTGTCGGCCCTGTACTTTCCCACGGCGACCTCCTCGAAGGCTGGCTTGAGCTTCAGCGAGGAGTCGACGAAGATGCCGTCGGCGAAGGCGACGCGCGGGCCGCCGGCGCCGGAGCCGTCGGCGAGCACGAGCTGCACCACCTGCTCGGCGAGCGCGTGCAGGCCGTCGGCCCCGGCGGGCGCGTTGCCTCCGAGGGCGGCGGCGAGCTGGTCGCGCGTGGTAGAGGCTTCTGCGGTGGCGGCGACGGAGGAGAAGGGGGAGTGAGCAGTGTCCGCGGGCGCGATGTCTGTGTGCTGGGGCTCGATTTCCGAGGAACCCTAGTCGCCGCGCGATGGCGTCTTACAGGTCGTACGCACCGCCGCCTCCGTAGGGCGGCTACCCGCCGCAGATGAATCCGTACACGCCGCCGCCGCCGCAGGCGCCCTACAATAGGACGCCGGTGCCGCCCTACCACGCTGGGCCCCCGCCCCCGCCACCACCCGGTCTGCCGCCACCTCACCAACCGCAGCAGTTCAATTTCGGTCCTGGGCCTCCGCAGCAGCACCCGCGACGGCTTCGGGGCTGGTGGGCACGATCGAGGAGTGGGACTGTTGTGTTGGATCGGACGGTTTAGAAGAGAAGGATAGAACGGACGGTTGAGATTGTCTAACGGCAGAACGCAAGGAGGCAGGCTACCCTTGCGTTCTTAATAAGTAGTATAGATTATTACACGAAGACATCATCACGTGCAAGTTTAACGGTCCCTGTGGAAAACAGTGATGGAGAATGCTTCCCATCTCGTTCTCATTTACTCGTCGGGGAAGAATTTTTTCTCATTTACATCACCTGTGGGGAAGAAACTTTCTCATCCACATCCTCTATTGGAAAAATTCCCAGCGGGGAATCGGGGATCGGGCCCATAACCATCTCTAGTCGCACGATGTTTTATTCGACTAATTTTCGTCGGCTACTCTAAATTTCGGTAAAATTTGACCAACGATTTTTTTTAATTTTCCCGTTGTGAGTATAAGAGATGAACCACTTGGCATCATGTATGGGTCTAATAATTCCTCAACTCTATTTTAGGGAGAACTTGTTTCCAAAACAATTAGGACATGTAACTGGAATATAATCCACATTTTTTTAATATTGGTTAGAGCTTGGTTCTCACCACCGTCTATGGTCCTTGTGAAGGCAAACATGAGACATTGAAATGGTTCCATAATATTCGAATGGCTAATGATTACGTACGTGTTGGAGGTTCAAATTGGTGTGCAACAGCGATTGTTTTGCTGAGTCTCCTCAACGGATTACACAGTAATAAATTACATTTTTTTCTCGAATATTTGATATCCGCTAGTTTATTTTTGAACCAAACGCCGACAAATAAAAAAACGGAGGCGGTACTGTTTATGGGGTGGATAGGTCATCGAAGGTGAAGATGCCTAAAGGTTGGCGTCCAAAAGAGGTTATAGGTGTACATTTAGGCCGGGTCTAATGGGCCGGCCCGAAGCACGAAAAAAAAGCACGGCCCAGGCACGGCACGACACGAAATATTTTAGTGTCGGGCCGGGTTTGGGCTGAGGTCGCAGTCCATGGGCGGGCACGAGCACGACCCGTTTAAGACAGGCACGAAATGGCCCATATAGATGCACGAAAAGACTCATTTATTTATTAAAATCACACTTCATTCTACAATTTCATTTACTTGATAAAAACACAAAGCTATAGATAATGTTAGTTAGATATTTTTTGTAGCTTTGAATTAGAGTATGTGATGTAATTTTATTTTTGTTATGAACATTAGATAATGAACTGAACTTACGAACTTTATATAGAGCTGATTATACTCTTTTTCTTTCTAACAAAAATGATTTATAAACGAGGTAGTCATTGCATAGCTATAGTAACTTAATACAAATATTAAGTTTGCTTTTGGTCAAATTTATTTGTCTTATCTTTTATTTGTTTTATTAAATTTGTTTTAAATTTCGGGCTCTGATGTGAATTTCGGACCCTGGTGTGAATTTTGGGCAAAAAACTGAATTTCGGGCCAAAAATTGAATTTTGGGCCCTAATGTGAATTTCAGGCTTTTATAATTTCGGGCCGCCCGAAATGAGCCCGGCACATTTAAGGCATGGCCCGAAATTCAAAGAATACGAGCCTTTTCGGGCTTGGGCCGGGCCGGCCCAAATGTACACCTATAAAAGAGGTGTCCATTTGAAGACAGAGGCACAAATCAATGCAACCTCGGTCCGCTCGAGGTGTCCATTTGACATGTACCCTAGAATGTAGTAGGTATACACCACAGAGTTAGTATGCAAACCTCTGACCAATCTCGATATAATCTTGGGAACTCCGAACGAAGTTGTATTCAAACTTCCAAAATGTCAACCTAACCACAGACACTAATGGACATTTTTGGTTGCAGGCAGAATGAGAACCCCTATAGAACTACTGACAGAGGTCCATCTAGCTGAAACCTAAAACACCAAATATCTCAAATGAATTTGTAATTCTAGCAGCAGTGAACATTCATTGAGGTTCACCCGCAAACACATGACCACAACCACAAAATTTCACAAGGTAACGGAAAAATATGGCGGGGCAGATGCCAAATTCAACGCGAAGAATCAGATACAAAGGTTGAAGTTTTGCCGGGAAGCTAGCACGGTGTAGCACCAAAGGGAGGAAAAACAATCAGCAACCGCCAAGCAATGTATAGTTCATTAAAAGTGAGCCATAGACACAAGAAACCTAGTGTGACCCATACATATGACTACCACTCTATCGTCCTAAAATCAGGTGCGCCATTGAAGTTCTGCTTAGCTGAAGTCAGTTGTACTAATTCACAACAAAAGAAATTTATCCTGCACATCTTGTCTCTTCAGTTAAACATGAGCAAAGTTACTGATAAATCAAACATGCTATCAAAATGACAAGCAATCTAATCGGTATGCTCGATGTATAGATCGCTCCAGTACATACAGACAGTAAATGGAAATTTCAGCAAAACAATACATATAGTGTTCTATCTATCCTATCATGTTCCCACAGAACTTTTTTTTTTGAAGTAAAAGTTACTGTAGGGGGTCCCACAGAACTTCAATATACAATACTATGTTGTCACTACTTTGGCAATTTTGGGAAATGGAGCTTAACAATCATTGGGAGTTCAGACAGTTGCACTTTGGACCTGCCCAATAATACGGTCTTCAGCTTCTCATCACACTTCACAATGTTCTTATTCGTTGGGTCCTGCAAAACAAATCAGGATACTTATTACCATCTCCAGAGAAAATGATGACGAAGTCACATAATGCATTTTTTTGTTTCTGTAACAAAAAAACTCGGTGCTAAATTCAGTGACGGTGCCCAACTAATAGTCAATAAAAGAATCAGTGGAAACACACAGTCCGGCCAACAATAGCCACCAAAAGAACTAGTATCCTGACACACACTATTATCCCTAACGTGTAATATTTGACCTGAGGGGGGCACTCCTAATAAAGAATGCCAAAAAAAAACTAAAAAGAAAAACAATATATTCAGTGCTAAAATGAAAACATGTATCAGCCTTCATGCCAAAATAAAGTTCCCATTCTCGTAACTATTGACACAATCTCGTATGAATAATCTACTTACGAACAGTTGTATATATTGGGTTATTGATAAAATTATTCAAGAGCTTGATAATCAATTTGATGAGATTAATATGGAGCTACTTTCTTGTATGAAGGCCCTCAATCCCTCCAACTCATTTGCTTCTTTTCGTGCACAGAAGGTATGCAGACTTGCGGAGTTCTACCCTAAGGGTACATATTTGGTTCCAAATTTCGGATTTACTCAAGCTTGAAATCCAACTTGATAACTATATTGATGTCACAAGACAAGATGTAAAATGCAATGGCTTCAAAACCCTTGTTGGGCTCCCAAATAAGCTAGTTGACACAAATAGACACAAAGTTTATGATTTTGTTTCTCAAATTGATATTGCTTTTATCGGTGGCAACGACAAGTGTTGAGAGGGCATATTCTACAAAGAATTTAGTCAAAAACAAGCCAAGAAACAAGATGAGTGATAATCTTTTAGATGATTGCCTTGCCGCGTTCATTGAGAGAGATTTTGGATTAAGTAGATGAAGTCCATAACTAATAGAAATCATTGACCAAAAAGTAGTGATGTAATCCTATTTGTTCTTTAAGCTTCTATTTCATACAATTAATCTATTAGTATGTAGTTTGAACTATTTGTATAGTAATTTAATACTTCTTGTGTTACTTATATTTGTAGACCAAATTGTGGGCCAATTTTTATGGTACTTTACCAAATCAGTAAATGGGTTATACTGAATTGCTAATTTAATTTGATCTATGACATGAAAATTTTGGTATAGCATACTCCATGGAAAAATCCTAGGTCCCCCACTGCACCGAGCACCAGCCATATTGCGACTAATTACATATTTCTTCGGAAAGTAACGAAAAGGGCCATGTCTTCCCATATGCATACATGGGAAGTAGTACCTGAAGTTTGTTGTCCTTGATGTACGACCAGACACTGAGGAAGAAGGAGATATGTGACATTTGGGACCGGCCTCCGGCGAACTCTCGCAGCTGGGTTGGCAGGTTCACCAGATCCTTCAGCCCCGCAACCTTCTTGGGGCATTCGGTTGCCGCCCGCCTCAGCACCATCTCCCGTCCACCCACTGTGAAGAAGTGTCTCTGGATTTGTAAGAGAGTGTGCTAACCGAACTAATCGAGCCAATCACAGAACGGAACAAATCGGAGCAAATTAACTCATATACCAAGGACAGATTATGTCGAATACATCAAACAGAAACAGGGTTTCATGCACCTGATCAGCACTTGCTGCACTCAGCGGAGGAGTGCGTGACGGGTGAGGGTGGCTCCGGTGGGGAGTTCTGGAGGAGGGGGCGACGCCGGTGTGAAGTACAGGCGCACAGCAGGCACTCGGGGAGGGAGAAGGAGTGCCGCCGCGTTGGGTGGGGAGAAGTGAGCAGTCTGCAGACCTGGATCGGGCGGCGGCGGCAAGGACAGATTGGAGGATTCGCGTGTGGGGATAGGGCATTCCAGGTGGGATATTTGTCCTGGCCGTGACTCACGGATAGTTGTGAACACGGATAGTTGTGAAAACGGGCGGATACGGACGGATAATAGGTCTTTCCGTATTCTACGCTAATATATTTTAACTGGATTCGGGACCGGATACGGATAGTTAGAAACGGGACGGATACGGATACAGAGACCGGGTATTTATTCGGGCGAATAAGAGACGCATATGGATATTATGTAGCCGGATACATGCGGATAATGAGTACATATCGGATAATGCATACATTGATTATCATTCACTATAATTCAGTTGGTGTATAACTGTATAAAATAGTTATACTCCAATATGACAATATAGCAAAGTTCACATCATACAACACAATAGTCCATCATTACAATATAACAATAAGTTTACTCATACAACACAATAGTCCAACATGACAATATAGCAATAAGTTTGTATAATGCAACGCAATATGGTCTAACACAATAGTTCAAATACAATAACAATAAGTTCACATCACATAAGAGTCCAACATAGCACAAGATAGTTCAACATAATAGTTCAAACATAATAGCAATAAGTCGCAACATCATTGTCCAACTCCACGACATCATAGCTTCACTTATAGTTTTTTATTTCACACTCCAAATCTGAAATTAATAGAGAAGACCAAAACATATCAATAGACATCATCATCATTTAGTCATAGACAATTAAAAGAACACATGTACAAGAAAATGAAACCTTTCACTGAAACAATTCATGGTTGCTTGAAGATCTCAACTCGTAGCTTCATCGTCCAACTCCACGTCATCCATAGCTTCACTTATAGTTTTTATTTCACACTCCAAATCTGAAATCAATAGAGAACAACAAAACATATTAGTAGCCATCATCATTTAGTCATAAAGAAATAAAAGAAGACATGTATAAGAAAATAAAAACCTTTATCTGAAGCAAGCTTCCAATCCTTAGTACAAACTAAGGCCTCAATAATTTCAGGTTTAAGCTTCGAACGAAAGGCATCAACCACGCGTCCACCAGCGCTAAATGCAGACTCTGAAGCAACAGTTGACACTTACATTGATAGCACATCACGAGCAAGGGTGGAAAGAATAGGAAATTTTGTCACTTGTCCCTTCCACCATGATAATGCATCAAATGGTGTATCAGCTTCATTAGTCTTCACTAGGCTCTCACTCATGTATAGATCCAATTCTGACACTTTCTTCTCATTGTTTGTTGCTGCATATAACTCATCAAGGTCAACCTCGTTCTCATCCTCATCATCCATCAAAACATGTTTATTTGGAACAAAATCCTTCGAGCTGGCCCCCTTATTGATTGATTTTGCATTGATGGTTGATGAATAGCAAGCAAATAATTCATTTATAACATTCATGAATGCCATTTTCTCCAACTCAGCCATCTCACTATCATACATCTTAGACATGTATAGCTCAACCATTCTATGTTTGTACCTAGGATCAAGAAATGCTCCCACTGCCAAAGCCATATTGTTCATTTCCCAATACTTATCAAATTTGTCTCTCATAGAATATGCCATAGTGCAAATTATAGGATCACCACTATCACACCATCTTGCAACAGACATCTTTATCTCAGAAAATTTACGAAAGAAATGGTTTGCAGTAGGATATGAAGTGCTGAAAAAAAGTAATGTGACATCATAGAACTTCTTCAAACACTTGCTGATGTTTGATGCATTCAACCAATCAATAGCTGAAGGATTTATATGACCATATCTATCCTTTTCTTTTTTTGCAAGACGGTCAAAAGCATTCTTGTAGTAAATGGCATCTCTAACCATAATATATGTGGAATTTTATCTTGTTGCAACATCCAAGGAAAGAGATTTTTTAGTGTCTAGGTCACATTCTCTTGCACATTTCTCAAATGCCTCTAACTGCAGGGCTGACCTTTTAATAATTGTTATAAAATGTATAATGTTTCCAATGGCATGTGCAATTACAGCTAACCCATCTCTAGCAAAAAGGTTCAATATATGATTTGCACATCTAACATGAAGTGAGCTTCTTTGTCTTGACATCTGGTTCTTCATCCAATTCATCCCTGGTGCTTATTTGTACACTTGCAGCTATGCTTGCATTTTCACTTGCGCTCGCACTTGCATCTTGTGCAACTATAACAAAAAATATGTTAATTCACATTTGCAATAACTTGGAAACGAAACAAACAAAGTCATAAAAGGAGACCTTTGGCCACTTGTGGCACTAAATCCATGTTGTTGTTTGACCTTGCTGCTTTAAATGCAGATGCCATAAACTTGCTTGTAGGGGTACTAGTTGACTTGGTTGTTAGTAGTCGTTTGGCTACATGATGGTCTCCATCTATGGACTTGTTTTTTCCACGACCAACTTGGCTGATGACATTCACCTCACTACCAGTAGGTGCAGGAACATGGTCCTCCTCCACCATGTGGTCAGTGTTGTTGGCATTAACATCCTCCCCAATACCATGTATTTCATCTTCGTTGGACACATTGTTATCAATATCACAAATATCATCCACATCCATGGCGTTGTTATTGTCCATCACAATGATAAGATCAAATTTATTGATAGTTAACAAATCATGCTAATCACATACATGTTTGTCCAGAAAACTTAGAAAGCAACAATAGTACCTTTGAAGAGTTTGATGGGCTTCACGACGGGGCCATGGAGGGAGGGTTCGGGTGTGAGGCACCACTATCTGCTGCTGTTGACGAGCCAACGACGACGAGCCGGTGACAGCGGTCGCTGGTGAGTGCCCAGTGCTGGGACCAGATGCGCCAGCGTGGGGCGGCTGCATCCTGCGTCGTAGGTGACAAGTGCTTCACGGTCGGTACCACCGTCTGTGGGTTAACTGAGCTGGGCCCCGAAATTTGCATAAGCAAGCAGCATACCAGTATCGGCATAAATCCAAGTAATCAACTATCCAAGTATCTAAACGTAAAGTAGCTAACATATAATAGTGCCTAGATCCAGAATACCGAATACGTGGCAGGCTCGGCGGCGTGTGGCCTGGCAGGGCTCGGCGGACGGCGGTGTTGGGAACTTGGGATCAGCAGCACTTAGAGGTAGGGCGGCGGCGCGTCGATGCCGAGATGCAAGGCTAGGGCATCACCTGTGCGGCGGTTGTGCCTTTGCTGCTTGCCGCTTTGATGCAGGGGCTGAGTGGCTGATGGGTTGTGGCCTTTGGCTGGATGCGGGACTCGATTTGAAATTTGGGCCTGCTGCTAGTGGACGAGACACTTGGGCTTGTGTTGTATTGGGCCAAAATAGTTACCGGGTACCCGGGCGCCGGGTACCCGTATCCGCCCGCGGGTTCCGGGTATTTGCCGGGTAATAGGCGTCCCGTAACCGTCCTGTATCCAAAGACATCTCATTCGGGTAGTATCTGTATCCGTCCCAAATTTAAAAATACCTGTATTTGTATCCGAAAAAGTGTCCTGAATTAATATCCGTATCCGGTACCCGAACCGGGTACCCGTCCCATTTTCACCCCTACTCACGGATGGTTGTGGAAGCGCGGGATGCGAATATTTTTGGGAGGCGCCGGCGGGGAAGGGACGCTGTCCGTTGGATGGATATCGATGGTGCGGATGGCGCTGCTAGTGGTGGTGATCCACGTCATGGATGATAGTGGCTAGGTTTATGAGCTAAAGTCCTAGTGTCGGACTCCAACATATATCATTTAAAATCATCCTCTCATCTGACATAGTTGGACTCTCATCTGACATAGTTGGATAGAGCTCGACGAGATGGATCAAGCTCGCAGCGGCTCGGCTCGACCCTCAGAACAAGCTCGAGTTAAGCCTGTTTTTGTGGCTCGTAAAAAGAGCGGGTCAGCTCAGCTCTGCTCGCTGCAGCTCGCGAGCTATCTTGTGGCTCGACCCAACAACAATTTGTTACATAAAATCTTAATTAGCATATTGTCGGCGTTTTGAGACCGGGGGGTCCCTAAGCCGACGAGTGAAATGTCGCCGCGTGCCCCAGCCCAGATGGGTCGGCGCGAGGCCGAGCGCAAAGGGGGGAAGTGAGGTGGCCGGAGATGGGCGTGAGAGAGGTGGAAATCCCGCGGCCTTCGTGTTCGTCCCGCGCCCAGGTCGGGTGCGCTTGAAGTAGGGGGTTACAAGCGTCCACACGGGAGAGGGAGCGAGCGGCCTCACGCGAGCGCCTGTCTCGTCCTCGTCCCCGCGCGGCCAACCCTCTCTAAGAGGGCCCTGGTCCTTCCTTTTATAGGCGTAAGGAGAGGATCCAGGTGTACAATGGGGGGTGTAGCAGAGTGCTACGTGTCTAGCGGAGGAGAGCTAGCGCCCTAAGTACACGCCATCGTAGCGGCCGGAGAGATTTTGGCGCCCGGTTTGTGTGATGTCGTGGCCGCTGGAGGAGCGCTGGAGCCTGGCGGAGGGACAGCTGTCGGGGCTGTCGAGTCCTTGCTGACGTCCTCTTGCTTCCGTAAGGGGGCCGAGAGCCGCCATCGTCAGGGAGCGTGCGGGGCGCCATCATTGCCTATCTGGCGGAGCGAACCAGATGGGACGCCGGTCTTGTTCCCCGTAGCCTGAGTCAGCTTGGAGTAGGGTAATGATGGCGCCTCCCGTTGACGTGGCCGGCCCGCGCCCTAGGTTGGGCGATGTGGAGGCTCCTCCGAGGTCGAGGTTGAGTCCGTCTTCCGTGGCCGAGATCGAGTCCGAGCCCTTAGGTCAGGCGAGGCGGAGGCTGTTGGCTGAGGCCAGGGCGGAGTTCGAGTCCTGGGGCCGGGCGAAGCGGAGTTCGTCGTCTTCTGGGGCTGAGCCCAAGTCCGAGCTCTGGGTCGGGCGGAGCGGAATTCGTCGTCTTCTGGGGCTGAGCCCAAGTCCGAGCCCTGGGTCGGGCGGAACGGAGTTCGCCGTCTTCCGGGGCTTAGCCCGAGTCTGAGCCTTGGGTCGGGCGGAGCGGAGTTCGCCGTCTTCCGGGGCTTAGCCCGAGTCCGAGCCCCGGGTCGGGCGGAGCGGAGTTCGCCGTCTTCCGGGGCTTAGCCCGAGTCCGAGCCCTGGGTCGGGCGGAGCAGAGTTCGCCGTCTTCCGGGGCTTAGCCCGAGTCCGAGCCCTGGGTCGGGCGAAGCGGAGCTTCCTATGGTGCCTGTGGCCGGGCCTGACTGCCTGTCAGCCTCACTCTGTCAAGTGGCACCGCAGTCGGAGCGGCGCAGGCGGCGCTGTCTTTCTGTCAGACCGGTCAGTGGAGCGGCAAAGTGACGGCGGTCACTTCGGCTCTGTCGGCTGAGGGGCGCGCGTCAGGATAAAGGTGTCTGGCCACCTTTGCATTAAATGCTCCTGCGATTTGGTCGGTCGGTGCGGCGATTTGGTCAGGGTTGCTTCTTGGCAAAGACAGGGCCTCGGGCGAGCCAGAAATATGTTCGCCGCTGGAGGGGGGCCTCGGGCGAGGCGGAGATCCTCCGGGGTCGGCTGCCCTTGTGCGAGGCTAGGCTCGGGCGAGGCATGATCGAGTCCCTCGAATGGACTGATCCCTGATTTAATCGCACCCATCAGGCCTTTGCATCTTTATGCTGATGGGGGTTACCAGCTGAGAATTAGGAGCCTTGAGGGTACCCCTAATTATGGTCCCCGACAGTAGCCCCCGAGCCTCGAAGGGAGTGTTAGCACTCGCTTGGAGGCTTTCGTCGCACTTTTTTGCAAGGGGACCAGCCTTTCTCGGTTGCGTTTTGTTCCGGTGGGTGCGCGCGAGCGCACCCGCCGAGTGTAGCCCCCGAGGCCTTGGAGGAGTGGTTTGACTCCTCCGAGGTCTTAATGCCTCGCGCAATGCTTCGGTTGGTCTGGTCGTTCCCTCATGCGAGCTGGCCATAGCCCGGGTGTACGGTCGGGTCCCAAGTTCTCGGGCTGGTATGTTGACGCTGTCAACGGTTTGGCCGGAGCCGGGTTTGCGAGAGCAGCCCCCGAGCCTCTGCACGGGGCGAGAGGGCGGTCAGGGACAGACTCAACTTTTTTACATACGCCCCTACGTCGTCTTTCCGCAAGGAGGAGGGGGGAGAGCGCCATGTTGCCCTCGGTGGGCGCCGAACATGGTGTCTCCGGTGAGCTGCAGGCGGGTGATCCGAGCGGACGTCCGTTCCCCATTCGTTAGGGGTCGGCTAGAGGCCCAGAGGCGCGCCCAAAAGTATCTGCGGGTGATCTGCCGGACCCGGTCCCCTGGCGACGGGGTCCGAGGGCTCGATGCCTCCCTCTGATGGGATTCCGTTACAAGATCGTTCCCGCTGGTCTCGGAAATGTCCTAGGGTACCTTGGGAGCACAGCCCGAGCCTTGGTTATGTATCGAACGTACCCATGGTCATCCCTCGCTCTGTGTCTGAGGCGGCTGTGAACCCTTCGGGGGCCAGTCTTCGAACCCCTGATCAGTAGTGGGCGCGGAGCCCGAGTAGCCTGAGGCGGCCGTTGAACCCTTCCGAGGGGCCGGCCTTCGAACCTCTGACCAGTAGTGGGTGTAGAGCCCACGTGCTCTGAGGCGGCTGTTGAACCCTTTCGAGGGGCCAGCCTTCGAACCTCTGATCAGTAGGGAGGCTCGGAGCCTGGTTCCTTCACGGGGAAGGATCCTTTTCAGGGTATCCCCTTTCCCGGTCCCTGTTGCAAGAGAGAGAAAGAGGAAAAAAGGAAAAGGATACGAAATCGAATGACGCGGTGTACCTTTTTTGACGCGGTCATTATGGCGAAGCGTCGCTCGCTTCTCCTGCCAGAGGCGCCGCATGTCCCGCCGCGGAGTTAATGCGACGGGGCGAGTGGTTCGCGGGGCGGCCGTTGCGCGTGCGTGAGCCGTTCGAGGAACGGAACACGGGCGCGTCGTCTTCACGCCGTGAGAGAGGGTTCTCTCGCTGCCCTCGGATGGGACGTAAGCTTGGCTGACGACGTGACCGCTGCTCCTGCCCGCCTGCCACCGCCATTACTGCCGGCCCATTTTTGGCCGCATTGACCGTCGCGCCAGGCTGGCGCTGCTGGGTCATGCGCTGGGTCGCCTCGGGTCATGGTATTGGTTCCGCAGTCGAGGAGACGCGGTGGTGGCGCAAGTGGCGGTGCAGTTGCATGCACGAAGCATTCGGCGCGCCGGTTGCATGACGCGTGGGCCTGGGCCTCCATGCTGGGCACGTTGGGAGTCGGAGAAGTGCGCCCACTTGGCGCGGTTGCATGCCGCCTGCATGGTTGCCCGCCCTTTCGCCCGCTGGTCTGGGCAAAAGTGGAGAGCCGCTTGTAACCGCTGGGCGGTTGCACGCACCACGCACGGCGGTTTGGCTTCTTCTGCTCTGGGCCGGCTTGCATGACGTGTGGGACCCAGCCCCCGCGCCGTAGGGGAGGACCTTGGAGCGTGTTGGAGAAGACTCAGCCCACGACGGCTGGGGACGCAAGTAGGGAGAGTCGCCTTTAAAAGGAGGGTGACCCCCTTGGAAGGCGACCATGTCTTCGCGCTCCCTTATGCATCGTGTCTTTCCACCTTCCAAGTCCCCGGATGGGGGATACCCGCCGTCTTTCCGCCTCGTCGTTGGAGGAACGCAACTCCGTGGGAGTTGGTACCTTTCAGCCATCGTTCGGCTTCAAGGATTTTCATCATGCAGCCCGGTTGCACCCCTCCGCCGGCGGTCACCCAAGATGGTGACCTCCAGTTCGATGGCGGGGGAAAGCGAACCGGGCCACTTCTGCCCCTCCCTCAGCCTCAAGGATTATCATCACCAGGGCTGGGGAGGGGAGTGTGCCGAGTTGGGGTCGGCCCCTGCGTGGGCGGTGGCCCGCTCCTTCCCTTAGTGATCGGGGGGAAGGGCGGTTGTCGTCCGTGGCGCTGGCAGCTGCCGCGTGCCTGGCTCTCGGACCTGAGTGGCTTCGGAGCCGTTCTCGACGCCGGCTTCCGCCACGGCAGATGGAAGAGGTTCTTCCGCCGACGAGATAGCCAGAGCCGCCCACGGACCGACCTCCAACTCTACGGCCTTCTGCCCGTCCTTGCCTCACGAGTTTGGGCATGGGCGGGGGCCTCCTGGCAGCAGCATCCGCCCTGAGGTCATTGTTGCCGTTGTTCGGCCCCCCGGAGCAGAAGTCGTCGTCGCCGCCGCTGCCGGAGCGGGCGACGGCGCGCCGTTTGTCGGTCTTCTGTTGCTCCGCAGGCCCCCCTCCCCATCGAGTGGGGTTGTTCGTACCTGCGGAGGTGGAACCGGAGTTCCGTTTGTAATGGCACTTCGAATGCCAGTGTTTTTGTTCATTGTGGCTGTCGAGGCCTGAACATGTATGTAATTTTGGCACGGAGCCGTGTTTTTTCCTCATTTTCGAGCACTAAGACTCGCCTGTTGGTTGTCTGAACCGCTTCACCAAGCGTGAGTCACCCCGTGTAAAGGTGACGAGTGAGGTGTCCGTATCCCGGAGGCGTAGGAGTCCCTCGGCTCAGTCAGCCTTGTTGTCCGAGGCTTCCCTTGCTTAGTTAAAGGAACCCCTCGGCCGCTCTTCGATGAGCCGAGGCCAGGGGTAGCGGTGTCAGCGCGAACAGAGGCAGAGTTGGCTCGAAAAGAAGACCTGGTCGGCCGGAGCCTGGCCGGGTCGTCCGTTAGCGAGACCAACGCCGGAATTGACCTGCCGAGGCCTCAGGTCGGGCTGATGTCCTCGGAGGGCAGCTGGCCGAGGCCCTGGGGTGACCGGCTGAGCCGCCTGCTCGGGCCGGATTCTCGGAGAAGACCCTGGCGGCGATGGCCCGGGCTTGGTGATGACGTTGTCCTTCAGTGCGGAGACCCTTGGACCGCGTCGCCGTCCGAGGCTAGGTCGGACCTCGCCGAAGGTGTTGTCGACGCCGAGGGTGCTGCTGCTCCCTTTAGCCATCAAGATCCGAGCCTGCAGGACTGGATTATCTTGTAGCGTGTGTTTTCTGCGGCCGCCGAGGCCAAAACACACCCTCGCCGTGTTGTAAAGCCGCGTCTCCTTTCCTCTTGTTTCAAGTATCTGGACTTTTTTGTCGGTAACAGAAATGTTTGTGCGAGCGAGAGTTGCTTCTCACGGAAGGTGATGAGTGAGGTATCCGTATCCCAGAGGCGTAGGAGTCCCTCGGCTCGGTCGGCCTTGCCGCTTACGCGCACTCTTACCCGTCCATGGGGTTCTGTCACCGACGCAGTCGAGAAGGCTCGAAGAATCGCTCCGGCAGAAGAGCTTCCGAACATGAAGACTTGTTCGGTCCGCGGAATCACTTATCCGAACGTGAGTTACTTATCGCAGAAGGTGATGAGTGAGGTATCCGTATCCCGGAGGCGTAGGAGTCCCTCGGCTCGGTCAGCCTTGGCTGCTTACGTGTACTCCGTCGTTTTCAGGATCCACTTTCGAAGTAGTCGAAAAGCACGAAAGACATTCTGGCAGAAAAGATCTTTTTTCGAGGAAAATTTCGACGCAGAGGGGGTTCCCCCCCTTTTAGCCCCCGAGGGAGGGTCGGGCTTTGCCGAGGCAAGGCTGACCCTTCCTTGATGACTAAACTTTGCGTGGGAGCGAGGTATATGAACAACTTGAAAACATCTTAAGGGTAGAAGCGACGTAGCTGTTGGATGTTCCAAGCGTTGTTGTAGACCTCGCTTGACTGTTGGCCAGCTTGTACGTTCCGGGCTTCAGAACTTTGGCGATGACGAACGGCCCCTCCCAGGGGGCGTGAGCTTGTGTCGACCTCGGGCGTCTTGTCGCAGCCGAAGCACCAGGTCGCCCACCTGGAGGTCTCGGGACCGGACCCCTCGGGCGCGGTAGCGTCGCATGGACTGCTGGTACCGCGCCGAGTGTAGTAAGGCCTTGTCTCGAGCCTCTTCCAGCTGGTCCAGCGAGTCTTCTCGACTAGCTTGGTTGCTTTGGTCGGCATAGGCCCTCGTCCTCGGGGAACCGTATTCCAGGTCTGTGGGCAAGATGGCCTCGGCCCCCTAGACTAGAAAGAACGGCGTGAAGCCCGTGGCTCGGCTCGATGTTGTCCTCATGCTCCAGACCACCGAGGGGAGTTCCTTCATCCATCGCTTGCCGAACTTGTTGAGGTCGTTGTAAATCCGAGGCTTGAGTCCTTGTAGAATCATGCCGTTGGCACGCTCTACTTGCCCATTCGTCATGGGATGAGCCACGGCGGCCGAGTCCACCCGGATGTGGTGATCCTCGCAGAAGTCCAGGAACTTTTTGCCGGTGAACTGGGTGCCGTTGTCGGTGATGATGGAGTTCGGGACCCTGAAACGATGGATGATGTTGGTGAAGAACGCCACCGCCTGCTCGGACCTGATGCTGTTTAGGGGTCGGACCTCGATCCACTTGGAGAATTTGTCGATGGCGACCAACAGGTGCGTGTAGCCCCCGGGTGCCTTCTGCAAAGGGCCGACGAGGTCCAGACCCCACACAGCAAAAGGCCAGGTGATGGGTATCATCTGCAGAGCCTGAGCGGGCAGGTGGGTCTGCCTTGCGTAGAACTGACACCCTTCGCAGGCGCGGACAATTCTAGTGGCGTCGGCCACCGCCGTTGGCCAGTAGAAACCTTGTCGGAAAGCATTTTCGACAAGGGCTCGAGGTGCTGCGTGGTGGCCGCAAGCCCCCGAGTGTATTTTTCGGAGGAGTTCCTGACCTTTGGTGGTGGAGATGCATCGCTGGAGGATGCCTGAAGGGCTGCGGTGGTAGAGCTCCTTCCCTTCTCCCAGCAAGACGAACGACTTGGCGCGCCGCGCCAACCGCCGAGCTTCGGCTCGGTCGAGGGGTAGCTCTCCTCGGTGGAGATATTGCAGGTACGGGGTCTGCCAGTTTTGATCAGGCGTGACCCCGCTTTGCTCCCCCTCGACGTGCAGTGTCTCGCCCTCGGGGGCCGAGGGTACCTTCGGCTGAACCGAGGGTGCCTCGGGCCGAGCCGAGGGCACCTCGGACTGTGCCGAGGGTACCTCGGGCTGGGCTGAGGGTGCCTCAGGCTCGGGCGTGTCGTTGATCTTGACGGAGAGTTGATGCAGATCTTGGGAGAAGTCGTCCGGGGGAACCGTTGTTCGCCCCGAGGCTATTTTAGCCAGCTCGTCCGCAATCTCGTTGTAGCGCCGAGCGATGTGGTTGAGCTCGAGCCCGTAGAACTTGTCTTTCAGGCGCCGAACCTCATCGCAGTAGGCCTCCATCTTCGAGTCGCGGCAGTGGGAGTTCTTCATGACTTGGTCGATGACGAGCTGCGAGTCACCGCGAGCGTCGAGGCGTCGGACCCCTAGCTCGACGGCAATCCACAACCCGTTGACCAGAGCCTCGTACTCAGCTACATTGTTGGACGCCGAGAAATGGAGGTGTAGCACGTAGCGTAGGTGCTTCCCGAGGGGCGAGATGAAGAGTAGGCCTGCGCCGGCTCCTGTCTTCATCAGCGACCCATCGAAGAACATGGTCCAGAGCTCCGGTTGGATCGGAGCTGTTGGTAGCTGGGTGTCGACCCATTCATCCACGAAGTCCGCCAAGACCTAGGATTTGATGGCCTTCCGAGGGGCGAACGAGATTGTTTCGCCCATGATTTCCATCGCCCACTTTGCAATCCTACCTGAGGCCTCTCGGCAATGGATGATCTCCCCCAAGGGGAAGGATGACACCACAGTTACCGGATGAGACTCGAAGTAGTGTCGCAACTTCCGCCGTGTCAGGATCACCGCGTACAGCAGCTTCTGAACTTGTGGGTAGCGGATCTTGGTTTCGGACAGTACCTCGCTGACGAAGTAGACTGGCCTCTGAACGGGCAATGCATGCCCCTCCTCTTGCCTCTCAACCACAATCGCGGCGCTAACCACCTGAGTGGTCGCGGCGACGTAGACCAAGAGGGCTTCTCCGGCAGCTGGGGGCACCAAGATAGGCGCCTTCATGAGGAGCGCCTTCAGGTTCCCGAGGGCTTCCTCGGCCTCAGGGGTCCAAGTGAAGCACTCGGCCTTCCTTAAGAGGCGGTACAGAGGTAGACCTCTTTCGCCGAGGCGTGAGATGAAGCGGCTCAGAGCCGCGAGACATCCCATGACCCTCTGTACGCCTTTCAAGTCCTTGATGGGCCCCATGCTGGTGATGGCTGTGATCTTCTCCGGGTTGGCTTCGATGCCCCGCTCGGAGACGATGAACCCCAAGAGCATGCCTCGAAGCACCCCGAAGACACACTTTTCGGGATTGATCAGCTTGACGCCTTTCGCCTTGAGACATCGGAATGTCCCTTCAAGGTCGGAAAGGAGGTCGGAGGCTTTCCTCGTCTTGACTACGATGTCATCGTCGTAGGCCTCGACCGTGCGGCCAATGTGTTCGCCGAACACATGGTTCATGCACCGCTGGTACGTCGCGCCCGCATTCCTCAAGCCGAACGGCATGGTGACATAGCAGTACATGCCGAAGGGTGTGATGAAAGAAGTCGCGAGCTGGTCGGACTCTTTCATCCTGATTTGGTGATACCCTGAGTAGGCATCGAGGAAAGACAGGGTTTCGCACCCAGCAGTGGAATCCACGATGTGATCGATGCGAGGCAGAGGGTAGGAAACCTTCGGACATGCTTTGTTCAGACCAGTGTAGTCTACACACATCCGCCATTTCCCCCCTTTCTTCCTCACAAGCACAGGGTTGGCAAGCCATTCAGGATGGAATACCTCTTTGATGAACCCTGCCGCCATTAGCTTGTGGATCTCCTCGCCTATGGCTCTGCGCTTCTCCTCGTCGAATCGGCGCAGAGGCTGCTTGACGGGTTGGGCTCCGGCTCGGATGTCCAGCGAGTGCTCGGCGACATCCCTCGGTATGCCGGGCATGTCCGAGGGACTCCACGCGAAGACGTCGGCGTTCGCGCGGAGAAAGTCGACGAGCACTGCTTCCTATTTGGGATCGAGCCCGGAGCCGATCCGGACTTGCTTGGAGGCGTCATTGCTGGGGTCGAGGGGGACGGACTTAACCGTCTCCGCTGGCTCGAAGTTGCCGGCATGACGCTTCACGTCTGGCACCTCCTTAGAGAGGCTCTCCAGGTCGGCGATGAGGGCCTCGGACTCGGCGAGGGCCTTGGCGTACTCCACGCACTCCACGTCGCATTCGAACGCGTGTTTGTATGTGGGGCCGACGGTGATGACCCCGTTGGGGCCCGGCATCTTGAGCTTGAGGTAGGTGTAGTTGGGGACGGTCATGAACTTCGCGTAGCATGGCCTCCCCAGTACCGCGTGGTAGGTTCCTCGGAACTCGACCACCTCGAACGTCAGGGTCTCCCTTCGGAAGTTGGAGGGTGTTCCGAAGCAGACGGGAAGATCAAGTTGTCCGAGGGGCTGGACGCGCTTCCCGGGGATGATCCCATGGAAAGGCGCAGCGCCCGCCCGGACCGAGGACAGATCGATACGCAGAAGCCCGAGGGTCTCGGCGTAGATGATGTTGAGGCTGTTGCCTCCGTCCATGAGGACCTTGGTGAGCCTGACGTCGCCGATGACGGGGTCGACGACGAGCGGGTATTTCCACGGGCTCGGCACATGGTCGGGGTGGTCGGCTTGGTCGAAGGTGATGGGCTTGTCGGACCAGTCTAGGTAGACTGGCGCCGCCACCTTCACCGAACAGACCTCCCGGCGCTCTTGCTTGCGGTGCCGAGCCGAGGCGTTCGCCGCTTGCCCACCGTAGATCATGAAGCAGTCACTGACCTCGGGGAACTCTCCTGCCTGGTGATCTTCCTTCTTGTCATTGTCGCGGGCCCTGCCACCCTCCGCGGGTGGCCCGGCCCTGTGGAAGTGGCGCCGAAGCATGACGCACTCCTCAAGGGTGTGCTTGACGGGCCCCTGGTGATAGGGGCACGGCTCCTTGAGCATCTTGTCGAAGAGGTTGGCACCTCCGGGGGGTTTCCGAGGGTTCTTGTACTCGGCGGCGGCGACAAGGTCCGCGTCGGCGGCGTCGCGTTTCGCTTGCGACTTCTTCTTGCCCTTCTTCTTGGCGCCGCGCTGAGTTGACGCCTCGGGGGCATCTTCCGATGGGCGGCCCTGGGGCTACTTGTCCTTCCGGAAGATAGCCTCGACCGCCTCCTGGCCGGAGGCGAACTTGGTGGCGATGTCCATCAGCTCGCTCGCCCTGGTGGGGGTCTTGCGACCCAGCTTGCTCACCAGGTCGCGGCAGGTGGTGCCGGCGAGGAACGTGCCGATGACATCCGAGTCGGTGATGTTGGGCAGCTCGGTGCGCTGCTTCGAGAATCGCCGGATGTAGTCCCGGAGAGACTCTCCCGGCTGCTGTCGGCAGCTTCGGAGGTCCCAGGAATTCTCGGGGCGCACGTACGTGCCCTGGAAATTGCCGGCGAAAGCTTGGACTAGGTCGTCCCAGTTGGAGATCTGCCCCGGAGGCAGGTGCTCCAACCAGGCGCGAGCGGTGTCTGTAAGACCTAAAATTGGTAGAAAAAAATTTATTATTATAAAATAAATTAACAAATATAGTTATTATAGTGCCTTGGGAATTAGGGAATGAGAAGAGAAATTTGTAATAAAGTTAATTATTGTTAGAGTCAAAGATGGGAAGGAGAATAAGATAGTAAAATTTAAAATAATATAATTTATATTCACATTTGATTTCAATTGAGGCATTTGAAAAAATCTGAAATTTAAAGTAGGAGTATAAATTTGAGTTGAATAAGTAAATTTGAAATTTGGAAATAGAAAAGAAAATAGGAAAGAAAAAGATTAAAGAGAAAATGAGGAAAACTCGTGTTGGGCCGTTTCTTCCGTCCACCCGGCCCATTGCCTCATCGCATGCCCATCTGCTGTTATAGCCTGTGCGCTGGTACCGCACTGCCCGTGGGCCCCGTTCCGCAGACACACAAGCCACCCACACCTGCAATTTAGTATCGCTTACATGTGCGCCCGCACTCGCGCCTGGCGTCCGCTGACTGTGGGCCCCGTGGTCAGCGACAAGCACGATGTGGCGCCTCTGCCGTGTGGGTCCACCATGTCAGGTTCGTCCCCTCCAGGGGGGGCAGCACCAACAAACCCCGCGCGATGCACGGATGGTGTTGATCTTCCAGAATCTGCGAGCTGAGAAAATCTGGGTCGGAATTCCGTCTCCCTTGGGCATATAAATTCATTGCCACGGCCCAACCATCGCTAAACCGTAGTGCCATCGTTGTTGCGTAGAAGCAGAGAGAGGGAAGAAGCTAGAAAACGGGCCGCCGACGTAGATCCACCGTTGTCACTGGTGTCGCCCCAAAACCACCCGGTACGCACGGATCGAGCCTCGGGTTGGTTGCCGTTGGGGCTCCGCGGGTGGAGATCGACTGTGGTGCGCTGAATTCGTCGCCGAGATCGTGCCTCCGCCGCGGGCCGCTGTCCTCCGTGGCCAGCCTCTCTGCAAACTCCTTCTCTGGTGAGTCCTCATCTCCCGCATTCGCTATTGTCTCCTCTACGCGTAGCTCGGTTTAATCGACGTTTTGGGCACTGTGGTGGTCGGTGGCCTTTGCGCCGACGGTGTGGTTCCGCCGCCGTGGAACTCGCCCGCGCTACCGCTCGAGATTCCACCACAGTGGGTCTGGGAGCTTCGATTAGAGGCGTGGATGGCACACGGTGCTTCGCTAGATGGGATTGTCGATCGGGGAAACCGTGATTTCACGCCGGAGTTGGTGCTCCGCCGTGGGTTCCGCTCGCACCGTGGGTAGAGTCCTCACCACGACGATTTGGCATCGGAACGACCTGTTTCCGGTCGCTACCTCGCCTGGTGCGAGTAGGAGTAGCTAGTTTCGGAGTTCGGGCGCCGTGGCGGGGCATGGCCACCGCTCCGGTGGGCCTCCGCCGTGCGGTGGCGTCTCTGCGCGGCTCCGTCGGGAGGTAAGGGATGACCTCCAGCCGTTGGATCTAAATCGTGCGCTGCGGATTGGTTCTGGTTAGGCGATTGGGGGATTCAATCTGGGTCGTAGATCTTCTAGCGGACGGTCCCAATTAGAAGCCGGGAGTACCCCTTCGCTTGATTAAAACGTAACCGTCCGATATTGACCGGTGGTCTACAGGGAGCGCTCCTTTTTAAAGAACCATGATCTAATATGTTCCGTAGGTTTCTAATCCAACGATCGGAACTGGCCGATACCCCTTCGGCTGCGATATTTACAGTTGAACCCTTATGTTATTACAGAATAAAACCCGCCGTCCCGTTCTGCTGTGCACTGAGTCTTGGGACTTCTTGCGCCGAACCCCCCTTCGTTTCTGTTTAATATGTGCGCAGTCCAGAGGTCATAGGAATTGAATAAATAATATCAGGAAATGGTTTTTAATAAGAAAATAAATGCTAGAACTTTAATAAATCATAGAAAATTCATATGAACTCCAAATTGCTTCATTCCAGTTTCTAAAATTCTATAATTTTATTCTCTATCACTTAGAGTCCCTGTTGTGACATGAAAACAGTAAGAAAATTAATTTCCCTCTTAATCCTATTTTAAACACATAAAACCTTTGGAAATTCATATCTAAAAATCTATAACTCCTTAATCGTAACTTCGATATTAGTAGTTCTCGATCTCGCGGTCTCGTAGCAACGTGTAGATCATTATTATTCAGTTTGTTATTATGTTTGGTGTAATGTTAATTTTGCATATACCATGTTTGTCTATATTGCTACGACTAGCAGCGAGGTCACGAGTCACCTGAAAGGCAAGTTGGTACCTGGAATCTCAAGTCCCAGGCAAGTTGTGCCCTTGATCACTTCTTTTTACCCACTCATGTTCTAATTAATCATAATGATCTGCATAGGTTAATTTTGATGGGACCCAATAGGTTACCCCAGTTTGATTATCTTTATACCTTGATTACCACCACACTTTTTGGGTAGTACCTGCTATTGCTTTATGTGGTTATGGGTATGGAGATACATTTTATTCATGATTATACTTTTATTATCAGTTGTTATTTACTGTTCATGATAAGATCATTATGTTAATTGGAACATGGAGAACCACCCGGGAAAACAGTGCTACCACAAGGGTTTATGGACGCCCTTGGCTGATTAATTAGGAAAGCTAGTGGAGGACTACCTTACCCGAAAGGGGCAAGAGCAGTAGGGGAGTGGTTAGTGTAGGGAGGTCCTTGGTTGATTTTGCTGCGATGGCGGTCAGGCAAGAACCCTGCATTGGAGCTTCCTATAAACTGTAGCGGGTTTTCTGAAGCTAGTGGAACTTTGTAAAGGCCTCGTAGTGTTACCCTGCCTCGCCTCCTCGGTAGAGGTGTATGGGAAGTCGCGATCCCTTGGCAGATGGGTAACATGACTTGTGGGTAAAGATGTGCAACCTCTGCAGAGTGTAAAACTGGTATACTAGCCGTGCTCACGGTCATGAGCAGCTCGGACACTCACATGATTAATTTATGGAACTTAAATTCAATTTGTCATATGCATTGCATCGCAGGTGATGTTGTTACTTTTGTTCTACTTCTTAATTGGGTTGGTATGTACTTATACTTAGTAATTGCTAATAAAATTTTGACCAACTTTAAAAGCAATGCTCAGCTCTAACCATCCTCTTTGGTAAGCCTTACACTTCACGTGAGTTCCCATCTTTGGCGAGTTCATGCACATTATTCCCCACAACTTGTTGAGCGATGAACGTATGTGAGCTCACTCTTGCTGTCTCACACCCCCCCCCCACAGGTCAAGAACAGGTACCACAGGATGAGGCGCATGGAGGATGCTGTGACGAGTTCGTGAGAGGTCTAGGCCGTCGTCTCCCAGTCAACTTTGGGTTGCTGGACCGCTGTCTCCTTATAATATAATTATTTATTTATTTTGTATAGAACTCTTATTATATAGTAAAGTTGTGACATTCGATCTTGTGCCATGATTCATCATATGTGTGAGACTTGGTCCCAGCACACCTGGTGATTGTTCGCGCCCGGGTCTTGGTGCCCCGAAATCCGGGTGTGACAGAAGTGGTATCAGAGGAATGTTGACTGTAGGACGAAACCTAGATAGAACTGGACAACCATTATCTACTTACCTTTGCTACTCTGATTCTTTTCTAAACTTATCTTAATCTTTTCTCATCTATTTTCGCTATACTCTGATCATTCTTACCTTTTCCTTCTAAAGACAAATGTGGATTTCACACTTTGAAATCCTGTGCCTAAAGTGACTTTAGGAATAGGAGACCTACTCTTAGGAACAAAAACAAAACTATTTTTATAGGTATTTGTATGCTTGAATGTTTGTTCTTATGATACTTGTTTGATTTGGTTCTTTGATTGAGTGTGATGAATTGTGGAGTAATATCCACAATTGCATCTGCATATACATATAGGCGTAAAAAAACAATATGATAACTCGACAAATTAGATTATTCCTCATTAAAATATATCTAGCTTAATAGATCTATATTATCTTAAAAGATTCTCTCTTATCTTAATAGATTCATCTTACCTTAAAAGGATTCTATCTTATCCTTCTGACTGGTCCTAACCACTTTACTTATCTCATCCTAAAGTAACAACCATGATCTAATTAAGGAGGTATTATCTAGTCTACCTAGTCATAACAATCTAACCTAGATCTGATCTAGTGTGATAGAATAATTTAACCTAATGAAGGCTAACCCTAAGTTGAGCTAATCTGATGTAAGTTACTTAATGCTGGTACAAAGGATAAGGCCATACTCCTAATTCACTTAAGACTAAATTGGTGACTTAAATCAACTCGGTTATACCCAACAACTTGACCTACATAACAGATCAATCTTAGCCTCTTGTTCCAAACCCGGATGGAGACGCCAAAGAGCAAGAAGGAGGAGACCAACCTCGACATGGAAGAATAGGAGTCAAATCAGATCACGAGATGATTCAAGATTTACCACCTTGGATGGAGTCTTCCCTTACCAAGTTCTTCTTACCATCAGCTTGAAGGATTACGGGGAGGCTACGCTAGCGCAAAACAAAATTTTCATCCCCATAATACCAAGAACTACTGCGGTTATAGGTCATGGAATTACCACTAGACGCGCAGAGCAGCGGAAGACGTCTCGATGTAGACGAACGCGTCGAGCAGTGCCGTGCAGTCACCGACGTCCTTCACGTCCTCGCACGGTTCGTCCAAGTGCTCCAGATGTAGCACCTCCGAGGTATCCACACGTACAGGGAGGAAGCGCCGCGTACCGAACTGCTAGGTTCGCGACGGCGGCTTGGCGAGGGCAAGAGGTGGGCGGCGGCTGTTAGTTCGCTGGTGGCGAATTAGGTTATCTCTTAACCGCGCCCCCGCCCCTCATTATATAGGCGTTATGGTGGGCTTCTGACGCCGAGGCCCATCATTAACCCTAAAGCCCAGTCTAATTTCGGATCTAATCCGAATTAGGCTTCCTTCCCCTTAAGTGTGTGACCCTATAGGTTCACGTACAAATAGACATAGCCCGAGTACTCTTACTTGGCCCAATAATTGACAGTGGCCTCTAGCAAGACATGTCAACTCCTATGTGTACGTAAAGATCATATCAGACGAACCATTGCGACATTACGTACATGTTGTTCCCTTTGTCTCACGATATTTGGTCTGGCTCTAAGCTGACCTCTCTTTCTCGATACTGTGAATTGGAATCCTTTCAATGGTTAACTCTTAACCCTAGCATGGCCATGCATTTCTTGATCCAATCACTCGAGGGGCCCAGAGATATCTCTCTCACAAAGAGAGGGACAAATTCCATCTTGACTGACCATGCCTCATAGCATGCTTCCTGACAAACCCAAAACTACCTTTATAACTACCCAGTTACGGGATAGCGTTTGATAGTCCCTAAGTAAGTCAATTCACATCTTGAGAACATGCGACAATCTCAGGTCTAAGGATACAGTATTCATGTTGCAAGAAGAGAACTATATTACAATATCTCACGTTGGGTCGGTCCAGCCTCATGTCATACATGCGCCCACATTATTAGTTTAACATCTCCATGTTCATGACTTGTGAAATGTAGTCATCAACTAATACATGTGCTAGTCATCGACTCTGACTAGGGACATCATTTAGAATAACCATATAAGTAAAGAATCTCACAAACAATTCACATAATTGCTAATCAATACAAGGTGCCTTCCATGGATATTCAATTAAGCAATATATATATCATGGATACAAAGAAATATGCTCATCTCTATGATTATCTCTAGGGCATATTTCTAACAGTCTCCCACTTGCACTAGAGTTAATCTAGAAGATATCTAATACCCATAGATCTCACGTGTGCCTCATGCTTAGGTTGTGGAGGAGGTTTTGTCAAAGGATCAGCAACATTCAAATCCGTATGTATTTTGCATATCTTTATCTCACCCCGCCTAATGAATTCCCGTATGAGGTGAAACTTCCGCAGTACGTGTTTGTTTTTCTGGTGGTTCCTTGGCTCCTTAGCTTGCGCAATAGCCCCATTGTTGTCACAGTAGAGGTTCAATGGGCTAGATGCATTAGGAAACACACCAAGCTCGATGAGGAACTTTCTTATCCAAACACCTTCCTTCGCAGATTCAGAAGCTGCAATGTACTCGGCTTATGTTGTAGAATCAGTCACAGTCTCCTGTTTGGAACTCTTCCAATTAACAGCACCACCATTTATTGTGAACACAAAACCTGATTGCGATTTTAACTCGTCTGGGTCAGTTTGGAAGCTAGCATCGGTGTAACCAGTTACAACGAGCTCCTCCTTACCCCCATATACCAGGAACATATCTTTAGTCCTTCTTAAGTACTTAAGAATGCCTTTTACCGCTGTCCAGTGATCCTCACCTGGATCAGCCTGGTATCTACTCGTAGCACTTATAGCGTATGAAACATCTGGGCGTGTACTTATCATGGCATACATGATTGAACCAATTGCTGAGGCGTATGGTACCTTACTCATGCACTCCCGCTCATTAGCCGTTGCAGGACATTGCATCTGGCTAAGGTGTTTACCATGTGACATAGGTATGAACCCTTTCTTGGACTGTTCCATGTTGAACCGTTTCAAGACCTTGTCAATGTACGTATCTTGACTTAATCCTATAAGCCTCTTCGACCTATCTCTATAGATCCTTATGCCCAAAATATATGCTGCTTCCCCTAAGTCCTTCATAGAAAAACTCTTTTTCAGTGAAGCCTTGACGGACTCCAGCATAGGAATGTCATTCCCAATCAATAATATGTCATCCACATACAAGATCAGAAATACAACAGCGCTCCCACTTTCCTTCTTGTAAACACAAGCTTCTTCTTCATTCTGATGAAAACCAAGCCCTTTGATCACTTCATCAAAACGAATGTTCCAACTCCGAGATGCTTGCTTCAACCCATAAATGGATTTCTGAAGTTTGCATATCTTTCCAGCATTGATCGGATCGACAAAACCCTCGGGTTGTATCATATACACGTCCTCATCTAGGTTTCCATTAAGGAAAGCTGTTTTGACATCCATCTGCCAAATCTCATAATCGAAATATGCGGCAATAGCTAGAATGATCCGAATAGATTTAAGCATCGCTACTGGCGAGAATGTCTTGTCATAGTCAACTCCTTGAACTTGTCGAAAACCCTTTGCAACAAGTCGAGCCTTATAGATGTGAACATTTCCATCCATGTCTTTCTTCTTCTTATAGATCCATTTGCATTCTATAGGTCTAACACCATCAGGCGGGTCAACCAAGTTCCAAACTTGATTTTCTCCCATGGAATCTATCTCGGATCTCATGGCGACATGCCATTTCTCAGAATCTGGGTCCATCATCGCTTCTGAATATGTTGCAGGTTCGTCGTTGTCTAACAACAACACTTCCCCATTGCCCAACAATAGCACTTCTCCTCGTGCCTCGCGAAGCCTTGCTGACCTTCGTGGTTGTGGTGGTGATTCTCTTGCCATAGACGTCTCAACTTGTTCTGCTACATTAGCATCACTTGTTGAATCTTGTCCCACTGGCTCATCCTGAACTTCTTCAAGATACACCTTTTGTTTACTTTTCTCTCTTTTGAGAAACTCTTTCTCTAAGAACACACCGTTCCGGGCGACAAACACTTTGCCCTCTGACCGGTGGTAAAAGTAATATCCTAAAGTTTCCTTTGGATATCCCACGAACATGCACTTGTCCGATTTTGGAGTGAGTTTATCCGACTGTAGTCGCTTGACGTAAACCTCACAACCCCAAATCTTCAGAAAAGACAAGCTGGGAGTCTTCCCAGTCCACATCTCATATGGTGTCTTAACTACGGACTTAGACGGTACCCTATTTAGTGTGAAAGCTGCTGTTTCTAAAGCGTATCCCCAAAACGACAAAGGTAGGTCCGACTGGCTCATCATTGATCGAACCATATCCAATAAAGTCCGATTACGTCGCTCAGACACGCCATTCCTCTGAGGCGTTCCAGGCAGCGTAAGCTGTGGAACAATTCCACAACTCTTTAGATGATTGCTAAACTCATGACTCAAATATTCACCACCACGATCTGATCGCAGTGCTTTAATTTTCTTGCCACGCTGATTTTCTACTTCATTCTGAAACTCTTTGAACTTTTCTAAGGATTCAGACTTGTGTTTCATTAAGTAGACATACCCATATCTACTAAAATCATCAGTGAAGGTTATGAAGTATTGGAATCCTCCCCTAGCTGTCGTACTCATTGGTCCGCACACATCAGTATGTATGAGTTCCAATAAATCTAACGTCCTCTCCGGTAAACCCGTGAAGGGCGCCTTGGTCATCTTACCAAGTAAGCAAGCTTCACATGTCTCGTATGATTCAAAATCAAACGAAGTTGAAAGCCCATCAGAATGAAGCTTCTTCATGTGATTCTCACTTATATGACCCAAACGACAGTGCCACATGTAGGTAGGACTTAAATCATTAGGCCGAGGCCTTTTAGCACTAATATTACAGATAGGTGCATCATCAAGATTTAAAATGAATAACCCATTCATAATGGATGCAAAAGCCACAAACATGCCATTCTTAGAGATCACACAACCATTGTTTTCACTCGCAAATGAATAACCATCCTTCATCAAACATGAAGGAGACATAATGTTTCGACTCATACTAGGAACTAGATAACAATTATTTAACTCCAAAATAAATCCTGATGGGAGGTGGAGTTGCATCGTCCCGACGGTCAACGCAGCAACTCTTGCATTATTGCCTACCCGGAAATCAACTTCTCCTCTTTTCACGCTCCTACTTCTTATCATTCCCTGCATCGAATTGCAAATATGGGCAACTGATCCGGTATCAAATACCCAAGAATTAATATAAGAATCAGCAAGAAAAACTTCTGTAATGTGAATAGCAAGTGTACCTGCTGCGGCTGTACCCTTACCGCCGCGATCCTTAATAGAGGCCAAGTACTGCTTGCAATTCCTTTTCCAGTGACCAAGTTCTTTGCAATAAAAGCACTCTGCATCTGCAGCTGGTCCAGCCTTGGGCTTTTGATTTGGCTTGGATACTGTATCCTTTGCCTTGCCCTTCTTCTTTTGAGTTTTACCCTTCTTCTTAAAGTTGGGTTTGTTTTGGACCGCCATCACATGGCCGCTGCTGCCAGCGCTTTTCTTTATGTCCCCCTCTGCAGTTTTCAGCATGCCACATAGTTCATTGAGGCCCCTCTCCGCCCCATGCATATGGTAGTTCGTGATGAAGTTTCCATAGCTGGGCGGAAGAGATGCAAAAATGAAGTCAGTGGCCAACTCTTGGCTTATTGGGAAGCCTAGCTTCTCCAACCTCTGACTGTAACCAACCATTTTGATTACGTGTGGCCCAACTGCTGCGCCTTCTGCTAGCTTGCATTCCAGAAAGGCTTTGGACACATTGAACCTTTCAGTCCTAGCCTGAGTCTGGAACATATCCTTGAGCGCCACGATCATATCGTGTACCTCATGGTTTGTCTCAAACTGCATCTGCAGCTCAGGCTCCATGCAAGCAAGCATTAGGCAACTCACTTCAAGATTAGTATCCATTGCTTTCTTGTAAGCGGTTTTAGCTGCAGCAGTTGCATTTTCACCAGGATCCTCTGGTAGTGGGGTGTCTAGAACGTCTTCCTTTTTTTCAGCCCTGAGAACAATTCTCAGGTTACGGATCCAATCCGTATAGTTTGTTCCATTTAACTTATCCTTTTCAAGAATTGATCGCAAAGTAAATGTTGGTGTGCTAGGTGCCATTTATCTACAACAAAATAATGCAAAATACTAAGACAAAAATATCCATGACAGAGTAAATCATATTAAACATTTAATAGTCTACTCCCACTAAAATCAATATCCCTCGATTGATACTTAGTGATTCAGAACCCACAACTACAAGTCTACTAGTGAGCTTTAGCATCACCGCTAGAAGACAAGGTAGATCGGTAAGCAACTCCTTGCTAATCATATCATATATATGACTCCTGTTGTTGGGTGACATCTCTATGTCTCGGCTCCCAACCTTATGCCTCAAAGTCCTTAACCATTAAGCTGACTTTGTTTAAGTTAACCAACCCTTTCTGCAGTTCGTATCCGATACAAACCTATCTAGTCAAGGAAAACTGGTGGCACCCTAATTTCATAGACCCACCACCAATTGTACAAGACTTATGATAGTGCAAGTTTTGGAGAGGCATTAAAGCTTAAACATTTATGAGGGATCGTCCTACTTATAACATCGCACGCAAGGACATATATGCAATATAAACAAGTAGAACAATAAGAATGGCATTCACACAACAGTTGTGATTCGGTATGGCTTGTTGTCACATGGTGATCCCCATCTCCAATAATCTGTCCATCACGATGATCTCCATCTCCATGATATAGGTATGCCATCCTCCAGGTGATGAGTCCTTCAAGACCTATCTAACATATGCTGGTAAACAAATTACATATACGCTTTGGATCATCACATGTTGACACGCAGGTCATTACATTAAATTTGGACAATACATGTGGCTCCAGCCGTATTGCCCTGGTCACGACACGCAGGTCATGAATAATTTATTAACATGCATCACATACACATAATAGCCATACCGATCACATGTCCTGCAAAAACAGGTTAGACAAACACGTTTCTATACGTTCGCCACTACAGCAGATAGCCACGGCGGTCGTGACCAGGGCATCGTATGTATGGAAATTCCACTGGAAATCTCATGCGGTTGATCAAATCAACCCAAATCCGAGACTTTCGACCCGAAGAAGATTACACTCATGACGTTGATCTGTTACATCAATCTGCTAGTTGTGTACGCAGTTAGCCCCGATGGTGATTCCAGCCGGTAGGGGCAAGTCGCGCACATAACAGAGAAGGACGAACTGATCTCTCCAGTCATATCCGATGTAATCGACTTCAACCCTTTATAACCAATTGATCTAATCAAACCGTGCATCAAGTAGATCCATCTCATGAACCTAGATCCAGACCTAAAACTACGCAGAACCTGGCTTTGATACCACTGAAGGATTACGGGGAGGCTACGCTAGCGCAAAACAAAATTTTCATCCCCATAATACCAAGAACTACTGCGGTTATAGGTCATGGAATTACCACTAGACGCGCAGAGCAGCGGAAGACGTCTCGATGTAGACGAACGCGTCGAGCAGTGCCGTGCAGTCACCGACGTCCTTCACGTCCTCGCACGGTTCGTCCAAGTGCTCCAGATGTAGCACCTCCGAGGTATCCACACGTACAGGGAGGAAGCGCCGCGTACCGAACTGCTAGGTTCGCGACGGCGGCTTGGCGAGGGCAAGAGGTGGGCGGCGGCTGTTAGTTCGCTAGTGGCGAATTAGGTTATCTCTTAACCGCGCCCCCGCCCCTCATTATATAGGCGTTATGGTGGGCTTCTGACGCCGAGGCCCATCATTAACCCTAAAGCCCAGTCTAATTTCGGATCTAATCCGAATTAGGCTTCCTTCCCCTTAAGTGTGTGACCCTATAGGTTCACGTACAAATAGACATAGCCCGAGTACTCTTACTTGGCCCAATAATTGACAGCGGCCTCTAGCAAGACATGTCAACTCCTATGTGTACGTAAAGATCATATCAGACGAACCATTGCGACATTACGTACATGCTGTTCCCTTTGTCTCACGATATTTGGTCTGGCTCTAAGCTGACCTCTCTTTCTCGATACTGTGAATTGGAATCCTTTCAATGGTTAACTCTTAACCCTAGCACGGCCATGCATTTCTTGATCCAATCACTCGAGGGGCCCAGAGATATCTCTCTCACAAAGAGAGGGACAAATTCCATCTTGACTGACCATGCCTCATAGCATGCTTCCTGACAAACCCAAAACTACCTTTATAACTACCCAGTTACGGGATAGCGTTTGATAGTCCCTAAGTAAGTCAATTCACATCTTGAGAACATGCGACAATCTCAGGTCTAAGGATACAGTATTCATGTTGCAAGAAGAGAACTATATTACAATATCTCACGTTGGGTCGGTCCAGCCTCATGTCATACATGCGCCCACATTATTAGTTTAACATCTCCATGTTCATGACTTGTGAAATGTAGTCATCAACTAATACATGTGCTAGTCATCGACTCTGACTAGGGACATCATTTAGAATAACCATATAAGTAAAGAATCTCACAAACAATTCACATAATTGCTAATCAATACAAGGTGCCTTCCATGGATATTCAATTAAGCAATATATATATCATGGATACAAAGAAATATGCTCATCTCTATGATTATCTCTAGGGCATATTTCTAACACAGCTAACCTCACTCTGCCCATCTCTCTTCTTACCTAACTGTGTTTCTAAACATCGAAGATACCCATGCTCTCCTAATCACCCACTAATGAAAAAAGAGGCTTTTGATTTTTGAAATAATTAGAAACTGAAAGCTAAAATTGCGAACCACTCTTCCTATATCCTTTTTCTTACAAATCTCGGGACGAGATTTCTGTTAAGGTGGGTAGGATTTGTAAGACCTAAAATTAGTAGAAAAAAATTTATTATTATAAAATAAATAAACAAATATAGTTATTATAGTGCCTTGGGAATTAGGGAATGGGAAGAGAAATTTGTAATAAAGTTAATTATTGTTAGAGTCAAAGATGGGAAGGAGAATAAGATAGTAAAATTTAAAATAATATAATTTATATTCACATTTGATTTCAATTGAGGCATTTGGAAAAATCTGAAATTTAAAGTAGGAGTATAAATTTGAGTTGAATAAGTAAATTTGAAATTTGGAAATAGAAAAGAAAATAGGAAAGAAAAAGATTAAAGAGAAAATGAGGAAAACTCGTGCTGGGCCGTTTCTTCCGTCCACCCGGCCCATTGCCTCATGCGCATGCCCATCTGCTGTTATAGCCTGTGCGCTGGTACCGCACTGCCCGTGGGCCC
Source organism: Zea mays (assembly GCF_902167145.1). NCBI lineage: Eukaryota > Viridiplantae > Streptophyta > Magnoliopsida > Poales > Poaceae > Zea > Zea mays. Next base: position 56,585,521 of record NC_050097.1, read on the forward strand.
CGTTCCGCAGACACACAAGCCACCCACACCTGCAATTTAGTATCGCTTACATGTGCGCCCGCACTCGCGCCTGGCGTCCGCTGACTGTGGGCCCCGTGGTCAGCGACAAGCACGATTTGGCGCCTCTGCCGTGTGGGTCCACCATGTCAGGTTCGTCCCCTCCAGGGGGGCAGCACCAACAAACCCCGCGCGATGCGCGGATGGCGTTGATCTTCCAGAATCTGCGAGCTGAGAAAATCTGGGTCAGAATTCCGTCTCCCTTGGGCATATAAATTCATTGCCACGGCCCAACCATCGCTAAACCGTAGTGCCATCGTTGTTGCGTAGAAGCAGAGAGAGGGAAGAAGCTAGAAAACGGGCCGCCGACGTAGATCCACCGCCGTCACTGGTGTCGCCCCAAAACCACCCGGTACGCACGGATCGAGCCTCGGGTTGGTTGCCGTTGGGGCTCCGCGGGTGGAGATCGACTGTGGTGCGCTGAATTCGTCGCCGAGATCGTGCCTCCGCCGCGGGCCGCTGTCCTCTGTGGCCAGCCTCTCTGCAAACTCCTTCTCTGGTGAGTCCTCATCTCCCGCATTCGCTATTGTCTCATCTACGCGTAGCTCGGTTTAATCGACGTTTTGGGCACTGTGGTGGTCGGTGGCCTTTGCACCGACGGTGTGGTTCCGCCGCCGTGGAACTCGCCCGCGCTACCGCTCGAGATTCCACCACAGTGGGTCTGGGAGCTTTGATTAGAGGCGTGGATGGCACACTGTGCTTCGCTAGATGGGATTGTCGATCGGGGAAATCGTGATTTCATGCCGGAGTTGGTGCTCCGCCGTGGGTTCCGCTCGCACCGTGGGTAGAGTCCTCACCACGACGATTTGGCATCGGAACGACCTGTTTCCGGTCGCTACCTCGCCTGGTGCGAGTAGGAGTAGCTAGTTTCGGAGTTCGGGCGCCGTGGCGGGGCATGGCCACCGCTCCGATGGGCCTCCGTCGTGCGGTGGTGTCTCTGCGCGGCTCCGTCGGGAGGTAAGGGATGACCTCCAGCCGTTGGATCTAAATCGTGCGCTGCGGATTGGTTCTGGTTAGGCGATTGGGGGATTCAATCTGGGTCGTAGATCTTCTAGCGGACGGTCCCAATTAGAAGCCGGGAGTACCCCTTCGCTTGATTAAAACGTAACCGTCCGATATTGATCCGGTGGTCTACAGGGAGCGCTCCTTTTTAAAGAACCATGATCTAATCTGTTCCGTAGGTTTCTAATCCAACGATCGGAACTGGCCGATACCCCTTCGGCTGCGATATTTACAGTTGAACCCTTATGTTATTACAGAATAAAACCCGTCGTCCCGTTCTGCTGTGCACTGAGTCTTGGGACTTCTTGCGTCGAACCCCCCTTCGTTTCTGTTTAATATGCGCGCAGTCCAGAGGTCATAGGAATTGAATAAATAATATCAGGAAATGGTTTTTAATAAGAAAATAAATGCTAGAACTTTAATAAATCATAGAAAATTCATATGAACTCCAAATTGCTTCATTCCAGTTTCTAAAATTCTATAATTTTATTCTCTATCACTTAGAGTCCCTGTTGTGACATGAAAACAGTAAGAAAATTAATTTCCCTCTTAATCCTATTTTAAACACATAAAACCTTTGGAAATTCATATCTAAAAATCTATAACTCCTTAATCGTAACTTCGATATTAGTAGTTCTCGATCTCGCGGTCTCGTAGCAATGTGTAGATCATTATTATTCAGTTTGTTATTATGTTTGGTGTAATGTTAATTTTGCATATATCATGTTTGTCTATATTGCTACGACTAGCAGCGAGGTCATGAGTCACCTGAAAGGCAAGTTGGTACCTGGAATCTCAAGTCCCAGGCAAGTTGTGCCCTTGATCACTTCTTTTTACCCACTCATGTTCTAATTAATCATAATGATCTGCATAGGTTAATTTTGATGGGACCCAATAGGTTACCCCAGTTTGATTATCTTTATACCTTGATTACCACCACACTTTTTGGGTAGTACCTGCTATTGCTTTATGTGGTTATGGGTATGGAGATACATTTTATTCATGATTATACTATAATTATCAGTTGTTATTTACTGTTCATGATAAGATCATTATGTTAATTGGAACATGGAGAACCACCCGGGAAAACAGTGCTACCACAAGGGTTTATGGACGCCCTTGGCTGATTAATTAGGAAAGCTAGTGGAGGACTACCTTACCCGAAAGGGGCAAGGGCAGTAGGGGAGTGGTCAGTGTAGGGAGGTCCTTGGTTGATTTTGCTGCGATGGCGGTCAGGCAAGAACCCTGCATTGGAGCTTCCTATAAACTGTAGCGGGTTTTCTGAAGCTAGTGGAACTTTGTAAAGGCCTCGTAGTGTTACCCTGCCTCGCCTCCTCGGTAGAGGTGTATGGGAAGTCGCGATCCCTTGGCAGATGGGTAACATGACTTGTGGGTAAAGATGTGCAACCTCTGCAGAGTGTAAAACTGGTATACTAGCCGTGCTCACGGTCATGAGCAGCTCGGACACTCACATGATTAATTTATGGAACTTAAATTCAATTTGTCATATGCATTGCATCGCAGGTGATGTTGTTACTTTTGTTCTACTTCTTAATTGGGTTGGTATTTACTTATACTTAGTAATTGCTAATAAAATTTTGACCAACTTTAAAAGCAATGCTCAGCTCTAACCATCCTCTTTGGTAAGCCTTACACTTCACGTGAGCTCCCATCTTTGGCGAGTTCATGCACATTATTCCCCACAACTTGTTGAGCGATGAACGTATGTGAGCTCACTCTTGCTGTCTCACACCCCCCCCCCACAGGTCAAGAATAGGTACCACAGGATGAGGCACATGGAGGATGCTGTGACGAGTTCGTGAGAGGTCTAGGCCGTCGTCTCCCAGTCAACTTTGGGTTGCTGGACCGTTGTCTCCTTATAATGTAATTATTTATTTATTTCGTATAGAACTCTTATTATATAGTAAAGTTGTGACATTCGATCATGTGCCATGATTCATCATATGTGTGAGACTTGGTCCCAGCACACCTGGTGATTGTTCGCGCCCGGGTCTTGGTGCCCCGAAATCCGGGTGTGACAGTGTCGGAGAGGAACAGGGGGAGGTTGCGGATGATGAGGTTGTCATCGTCCGTTCCACCCAGTTGGTAGGCCAGACGGTAGTCCGCGAGCCACAGTTCCGGTCTCGTCTCCCCCGAGTACTTTGTGATAGTAGTCGGGGGTCGGAACCGGGTCGGGAACGGCGCCCATCGAATGGCCCGGCTGAAGGCCTGCGGACCGGGTGGTTCGGGCGAGGGACTCCGATCCTCCCCGCTGTCGTAGCGTCCCCCACGCCTGGGGTGGTAACCTCGGCGCACCCTCTCGTCGAGGTGGGCCCGACGGTCGCGGTGATGGTGCTCGTTGCCGAGGCAACCCGGGGCCGCAGGCGCTGTGTTGCGCGTGCGCCCGGTGTAGTCCGAGGCTTCCCGCATGAATCGGGAAGTCGTGGCATGAGGTTCCGAGGGGTACCCCTGCCTTCGGGAGGCGGAGCTCTCGGCCCGCCGGACCGCGGCGCCTTCCAGGAGATTCTTGAGCTCTCCCTGGATTCGCCGCCCCTCGGTGGTTGATGGCTCCGGCATCGCGCGGAGGAGCATTGCTGCTGCAGCCAGGTTCTGGCCGACCCCACTGGATGCGGGTGGCGGCCTGACCCTGACATCATCGGCGATGCGGTGCTAGAAGCCCTGGGGTAGATGACGCATTTCTCCGGCCGGAGGCTGGCCCGCCCATGCCTGCCCGACGTCCCGGTGGATTGGCTCAAGCACTCCTCCTCCCTCGTCGAGTCTGGCCTGCACCCCGCGGATTTGCTCGAGCTGTGGGTCGTGACCCCCCGCCGGAACGGGGACCACAGCTAGCTCTCGTGGGATGTCAATGCGAGGCACCGGCCTAGGGAGATCATCGTCCTCTGGCATGCCGAGATGGTTGCCTTCGGAGGGACCCTCTAGATCGACGTGGAAACATTCGTGGCTCGGGCCACAGTCCTCGTCGCCGAGGCTACGGCTACCGTCGGAACAGTCGGAAAGGCAGTAGTCGCATGCGGTCATGAAGTCCCGCATGGCACTAGGGTTGCCAAGTCCAGAGAAATCCCAACAGAAGCTGGGCTCGTCGTCTTCCTCGGACCCAGAGGGCCCGTAGGTCGAGACGTCCGTCAGCCGGTCCCAAGGTGACCGCATACGAAACCCCAGAGGGTTCGGACTCGCCTCTGCGAGAGCGTCCGCCAAAGCGAAGCCGCTAGGCGGGTCGAGGCTGAATCCGAAAGGCGTGGGATGGGAATCGGTCGGTACCTCTTGGTCGACGGGCGGTGATGAAGTCACGTCGGGGACTGACTGCACCGTCGTCTCAGGTATGAGGGTGACACCCAGCAAGCCTTTCGCGAGCGTGCTGGCGTCGTCCGTTTGCTCGGGATTGGCGTGTCGCGGGGAGACAGCGCTCGTCTTCGTCTCAAGCGCGAGGTCGATGCTCAGCGCGCCCCCCGTTGAGGTTCTGGCGTTGTCGACTCGCTCGATAGCCGACGAGGCGCTGCCTCCTGCTTGGCCTTGGTTGCCCCGCCTCCTCCTCCGTCGGCGGGGAAGAGGACGGGGCGAGCTAGAAGGATGTTCTTCCACCACGCGGGGAAGACGTCGTCGATTCCGCCGCCGGCGGGCGGACTGTCGGCCGCCATTGTCGTTGTCGCCCGGCGGTGGAAAGAGTATCATGTCGTAGCTGCCGTCGAGGGACATGAACTCAAGGCTCCCGAAACAGAGCACCGTCCCGGGCCGGAGAGGTTGCTGGAGACTGCCCATCTGGAGCTTGACGGGAAGCTGTTCATCAACACGCAGCAGGCCCCTACCTGGCGTGCCAACTGTCGGCGTTTCGAGACCGGGGGGTCCCTAAGCCGACGAGTGAAATGTCGCCGCGTGCCCCAGCCCAGATGGGTCGGCGCGAGGCCGAGCGCAAAGGGGGGAAGTGAGGTGGCCGGAGATGGGCGTGAGAGAGGTGGAAATCCCGCGGCCTTCGTGTTCGTCCCGCGCCCAGGTCGGGTCTTGCAGTAGGGGGTTACAAGCGTCCACACGGGATAGGGAGCGAGAGGCCTCACGCGAGCGCCTGTCTCGTCCTCGTCCCCGCGCGGCCAACCCTCTCTAAGAGGGCCCTGGTCCTTCCTTTTATAGGCGTAAGGAGAGGATCCAGGTGTACAATGGGGGTGTAGCAGAGTGCTACGTGTCTAGCGGAGGAGAGCTAGCGCCCTAAGTACACGTCATCGTGGCGGCCGGAGAGATTTTGGCGCCCGGTTTGTGTGATGTCGTGGTCGTTGGAGGAGCGCTGGAGCCTGGCGGAGGGACAGCTGTCGGGGCTGTCGAGTCCTTGCTGACGTCCTCTTGCTTCCGTAAGGGGGCCGAGAGCCGCCATCGTCAGGGAGCGTGCGGGGCACCATCATTGCCTATCTGGCGGAGCAAGCCAGATGGGACGCTGGTCTTGTTCCCCGTAGCCTGAGTCAGCTTGGAGTAGGGTAATGATGGCGCCTCCCGTTGACGTGGCCGGCTCGCGCCCTAGGTTGGGCGATGTGGAGGCTCCTCCGAGGTCGAGGTCGAGTCCGTCTTCCGTGGCCGAGGTCGAGTCCGAGCCCTTAGGTCGGGCGAGGCGGAGGCCGTTGGCTGAGGCCAGGGCGGAGTTCGAGTCCTGGGGTCGGGCGAAGCGGAGTTCGTCGTCTTCTGGGGCTGAGCCCAAGTCCGAGCCCTGGGTCGGGCGGAGCGAAATTCGTCGTCTTCTGGGGCTAAGCCCAAGTCCGAGCCCTGGGTCGGACGGAACGGAGTTCGCCGTCTTCCGGGGCTTAGCCCGAGTCCGAGCCCTGGGTCGGGCGGAGCGGAGTTCACCGTCTTCCGGGGCTTAGCCCGAGTCCGAGCCCTGGGTCGGGCGGAGCGGAGTTCGCCGTCTTCCGGGGCTTAGCCCGAGTCCGAGCCCTGGGTCGGGCGAAGCGGAGCTTCCTATGGTGCCTGTGGCCAGGTCTGACTGCCTGTCAGCCTCACTCTGTCAAGTGGCACCGCAGTCGAAGCGGCGCAGGCGGCGCTGTCTTTCTGTCAGACCGGTCAGTGGAGCGGCGAAGTGACGGCGGTCACTTCGGCTCTGTCGGCTGAGGGGCGCGCGTCAGGATAAAGGTGTCAGGCCACCTTTGCATTAAATGCTCCTGCGATTTGGTCGGTCGGTGCGGCGATTTGGTCAGGGTTGCTTCTTGGCGAAGACAGGACCTCAGGCGAGCCGGAAATATGTTCGCCGCTGGAGGGGGGCCTCGGGCGAGGCGGAGATCCTCCGGGGTCGGCTGCCCTTGTCCGAGGCTAGGCTCGGGCGAGGCGTGATCGAGTCCCTCGAATGGACTGATCCCTGACTTAATCGCACCCATCAGGCCTTTGCAGCTTTATGCTGATGGGGTTACCAGCTGAGAATTAGGAGCCTTGAGGGTACCTCTAATTATGGTCCCCGACACATATAATATTAGTACTGAGTAAACAATCCATTTATGTTATTTAAGATTACCATACAAAAATGAATCCATTTTTATATTATATTAGTAATATATCTATTTACTAATTTAAAATATGTTTTTAAAATATTTTTAAGATTTTGCATTATAATTTAGAGAGCAAATTCATGTTTATGGCTAACTTTTTAAGCTCGTCAGATGAGCGAGTTGAGCCAAGTCGCGGCTCATTTCCACCACTAGTTGGATCTAGAGATGGCAATTGGTAAATACCCACCGAGTATTACTATCCCATACTCATACCCACGACACAAAAAATAACCCTACCGGGTCACTCATATACACTGGTGGGTATGAATTTACTCTCATACCCATACCCATGTGGGTATGGGTCACCCGTACCCACAAAAACTAACACATCTATCAAAATATTATACTATACAAATGTCAAGTATATCCATATAAATACCATTACAAAATTTTCTAGCATCATTTAACCATCCATTCAACACACCAAAGATAATTGGATAAAATAGTAACACTAGGATAGTACTACATAGCACATTACATGTTCCATTACATGGTCATTAAATTGTCGTTAAGCCTTTTATGATATTATGGTCTAAAAGGTTGTTAAATAGTAAAAAAGATGGATGACTAAAGTCCAAGTTCATGTTTGGGCTAAGTTTATGTTGGGTATTTTATACCCACGAGTTAACAGGTATGGGTAAAAGCGAAACGTTCTAATACCCGTTTACCCATTGGGTGAAGATTTTTGACAAATAACAGACCCACTGGTAGAATATTTAGCCCACATATATACCCTAATGAAGTAAAAACCCATCGAGTATCGGTTTGCGGGTACTCATTGCCATCTCTAGTTGGATACCTTGATACACCCAAACCATGAATCAAATTGATATGATGGCCATTGAATGATTAATTCAAAATATGTACAACACATACAAGAAAAGAGTAAGCTTTGCAGACTGACAAATGATATGCAGTAACTTCCGAAGTATTGTAATACATAAAACCAGCAAAAGCTTTGGCCATAAGCTAAACTGTAGTCTGTAGCAAACAAACTTCAGGTGGGATTTTGCCATCAACTTCACAGGTTCTGGTAAACAAATTAGGTCTTAAAGGAAGGTCATTTTGATGAAAACTTGCAAAACAGACACCAAGACACATACGAATGAAAGCGGCTAACTGGAAAACTACCAATCCTAGAGGCCATGTTTTCAACCTTAATCAACTGTCAATCAAGAACATAGAATTGCAAATACAGGTGCAACTGCAGTAGGCCTTATGCCGTTATGCATTATGCTACTATTGCAAAATTCCTGATTCATGCACAAGGGAACCTAGTGGATATTCTAGGACATTCATGTCGTCACCAACAAGTAAACACCATCCGTATTATAAGATGCATGTACCTGTCAACTACTGAACATCTTGGCAGTTCTCGTTTCCTGCAACCAAGTCAGAGTTGTAAGCAAGACAATTCCGCAAAGGCGTTAGCTTTCAGAGCAAAAGGACGGGAAATGTTAACTGCATTACCAATTTCACACAATTTAATAAACCAAATGCTGAAAGGAGCACCGGTCAGCACTGATTTGGAGTTTGGACTCATATCAGGACATTTTGCCACTAGTCTCTAGAGCAAACCAAAACAAAATGATTGAAATCAAATCGTTTTACTAGTACATTTACATCAAAACATTGCACAAGGGATCGTATCAGCTGCTTGCACGGCAATCAGTGTTCGACGTCTTCCAAAAGTAAAAAACAGACGGCAAATCTTTGCAAGAACAAGTCCATTGATAAATTTCAGAAATGAGCAATCACAGTCCATTGCACTGAAGCCAAGACATCTAGAACATTACTCCTACAGGATAAGGAAGCCACGAAACGAATGCCACCATCTACTTCTAGTAACACTACAACGACGAGCAGCACGACGGGCGCTCAAGCCCTCTCGCCCCTGATGCGCCGCGCGAGCTGGATGTCCTTGGGCATGATAGTGACGCGCTTGGCGTGGATGGCGCAAAGGTTGGTGTCCTCGAAGAGCCCCACCAGGTACGCCTCGGCGGCCTCCTGCAGCGCCGCGACGGCGGAGGACTGGAACCTCAGATCAGTCTTGAAGTCCTGCGCGATCTCGCGGACGAGGCGCTGGAAGGGGAGCTTGCGGATGAGCAGCTCAGTGCTCTTCTGGTACTTGCGGATCTCGCGGAGCGCGACGGTGCCGGGGCGGAAGCGGTGGGGCTTCTTCACGCCGCCGGTGGCCGGGGCCGACTTGCGCGCAGCCTTAGTGGCCAGCTGCTTCCGGGGGGCCTTGCCGCCGGTCGACTTCCTTGCTGTTTGCTTCGTGCGGGCCATCGGAGCGGCGAGAGAGGATTCGAGACAGGAATACGGCTGCGAGCTGTGGATGAGTGATGTGGGATGCGGGTTACTGGGTCTCTGTTTCGGGGTGGGTGGGTATTTGTAGCGAAGAGCAGCAAGGCGGGATCGCGAAAATTTTGGGAGGCGGTGACGCGCGGGCCGGGAAAAGGAAAGGCTGGTGGATCGTAACCGTCGGATGGAGATGGACAGTGCGCGTGGCGCATTGCTGGTGTTGATCCGCGTGACGTGCAGTGGTGCTACGCCATTGGCGGAGGCGGTTTGGCAGTGGATCATGGGTGCCACAAGGTATCTCGAACTCTCGTCATTTCTCCTCGACTCCTCGTTGGCGACTTGTGAGGCCACGCACGAGAGGTACTCTAAATTTTATCGTTTAAATAATTATCTTTTATCATTTATAGCATATTTTAAAAGATTATGTTCTTTATTTTTTTTCTCTATCTCTAGCTTGCTCCTCTAAATTCCATTCTCCATATACACAGTGATAGCATAATTCTTGTTCTAATTTATTTTTCTCGAAATTGCATTGTTTGTCAATTATAACTTATGTACGTATTTGAATTACTTTTAAAATTAATTATTTAAACTTCGAAATTGCAGACTGAGAAACCAAGTTAGGCAAATTCGTTTCACGTATAATTAGGAAGAATAACACTTAGTTTCCCATGATAATATATAAACAAAAGAAATTAGAGATCACAACATCAACCCAACAATCAAATGTAATCGCGGAGGCTTTCATCAGGCTTCTGTTGGCAACTTTGGAGGTCCAAGAGTTCCCTGGGCGGATGTACGTCCTCTGAAAGTTCCCTCTGAAGACTCGGACCAGGTCTTCCTAGTCGTGGATCTGTGCCAGCGGAAGGTGCTCGAGCCAGGCTCAGGTAGAGTCGGAGAGAAGCAGGTGGAAGTTCTGAATGATGAGGTTGTCATCGTTCGTCCCCCCCCCCCCCAAGCTGACAGGCGAGATGGTAGTTCGCAAGCAAGAGCTCCGGCTTCGTCTCCCCCGAGTACTTGGTGATAGCAGTAAGGGCTTGGAACCGAGGCGGGAATAGTGCTCTGCAGATGGCCTTGCTGAAGACCTGAGGTCATGACGGCTCAGTGGAGGGGCTTCGGTCCTCCCTGCTGTCGTAGCGCCCGCCCCTCTGAGGGCGGTAGCCGAATTTCTCGTGTTACCGGGCGCGTCCGCCGAGACTGTCATGAACTGCCTAAGGCTAGCGGTTGTCTCGGAGACGATCGTGCACCGTGGGTGCCCTCGCTCTGGTATGTGCAGGGTGCACCGAGGCTTCCCTCTCGAAGCGAGAGGGCCCCGCCTGATGGCTCGAGAGGCGGGTTCTCGGAACCGAGAGGCAGAGCTCTCCGCCTGCTGGACTGTGGCACATTCCAAAAGCCCCTGAAGTTCGCAGTGGATGCAGCATCCCTCGGTGGTGGAGGGCTCCGGCATGGTGCGGAGCAAGAGTGTTGTTGCTGCGAGATTTTGACTCGCTCAGTTGAGGATAGGGAGCTCGGCGGCGGCAGCGTCTTCCTCGATCCGATGATGGACGTCGTGCGCCCTTGCCCACGCACCTTCGTCGAGGGCTTTGCCAGCAGCCTCCTTTTCTAGAGCCTGTCGTAGCTGTTGTTGCCGTTACTGTTCCTCCTTGAGCTTGTTGTGTAGCTCTCGGAGCTGCTTGAGTTGAGCAACGTGGCTCCCAAGAGGAGTCTGGGGCCCGCTCAGCTCCTGAACGTGTGGTGGAAGCAGGTCACCTTCCCGTGGCATGCCAAGGCGATCTCCCCGTCTGAGATCTCTGAGTCGAGGTAGAGGCATTCTCGGGTCGGACCGTAGCCTTCCCCACCGAAGCTATAACCCTCCGAGCTTTCGGAGAGCATCTCGTCGCACATATACAGAAACTGCAGCATGGACCCGGGGTCTCTGTCGGTGTTTTGGGTCCGACCGCACACCCGGGGTTGCCCCTCAAGGTGTTTTTAGGAGTAGGACGGTGTCGACGACTGTAGCAAAATGGTTCGTGCCGATCACACGAGGGACAGTGGACAAGATTTACAGGTTCGGGCCGCTTAGAGATGCGTAACACCCTACGTCCTGGTGAGTATGTGTACGTGGTTACAAGAGGGCTCTCTGGATTGAAGATACAGAGAGTTGAGGTGGATGGCTAAGTAAGATAGGGTCGATCATTCTGAAGGGGTGCCCCTTAGGCCTTATATACTCGACCGTGGGGCAGTACACGTGGATATGATAACAACAAGTAGCTAAAAGGTAGTGAACCTCTTGAGTTTATCCCTACGTAACCCTCGCCGACTTATCCTCGCATGGCTCCGTTGCATGGGGGCTCCAGCGCGGGAAAGTCGGGTCTCTGTTGCGATTTACTCGTTCGACGTTGAGGGCCGTCTGGGTTTGCACCAACCCGGTCTTACGTCTTCTCTGCTTTGTTGGTTGTTTCTCCCCAGGCCCACGAAGGAATGACCTCATGATTTATTGGGCCCTTGGGCCTTTCGTGAGGTCTTTTACTCCTTTAGTGGACCCGGGGGATATCTATCCCCCACAAGCCCCCGATCTTTGGGTTAATTTAGAAGTAATCAGCCCAAAGATCCCAGGTCCAACTTGCGGGTGTTTTGAAGAAGAACGTCTTCCTGCTGTCTTCTCTTGCTCCGATCACTCATTTGACCGAGGCTTGGTCTCATGCTTGTGCCTTAGAGGTCGGCATTTCAATTTGTAGGATTCTGAACTTCATTGGGTGCACCGGAGGTGCACCCAATGGGTGTAGCCCCCGACCTTTGAGTAGATTTTAGAAAACAATCTACTCGAAGGTCTTTCCCGGAAATTATCTCCATTTGTGCTCCTGCATCTTGGTTGAGGGTTGGTCTTTTAATCTTGTTCCTCGCCTTAGAAGTCGGCACTATCTCGGCTTGGAATGATAATCCATGGGGTGCACCGGAGGTGCACCCAATGGGTGTAGCCCCCGACCTTCAAATGGATTTTTTAAGGATAATCCATTCGAAGGTCTTCCTTTCGTTTGTAAAAATTGGCATGAAGCTATTTGCATTATGCTTTGGAGGTCAGCATTATGTCATCAATATTTTGCTGCAGAGGTCAGCATATATTTTGTCTTTAGCAATCGAGTTTGCAATCCATCCATATCTTGCTAGGTAATGCAATTTATTTGCTTCTGCGACTGATTGGACGTTTGATGGACGTTCTCTGTCTAGTCTTCACGTCGCTTCTGTCGGCCATATCTTGTACTTTGCTGGCTATATTTGGCTTTCCTCTGATCCTTACTGATATCTCATTTTTGTCTTGAGGTATTCACTGCGTGTCCTGCACGGATGTGACCGTTTTGAAAAATATACTGATAATTCCTGGGCGTCACCCCCAATGGGTGTGGGCAAGGGACGGCTTGGTACGCTGAGTGTTTTATCCGGCTGCTTCTGAGTAGTAATGTGATGGGACGGTGAGTGTAATCATATCCTTTGCGCTGTTGACTGGAGTCCCAATGGGTGTAGTGTTGCATGAAACGGCGTCAGCCGTCTGACGTGTCTTCAGACGGGTGGGAGTGCCTATTGAATGCTTTGCGACTGTTCAGTGACCACAGTTGGAGGTGAGCGGTTGCCTTTCCCTTCTATAAATAACGACGTTGCTCCTCTGGTTTTTTCACATCTCTTCGCTGTTCTTTACTGCATTCTTCTCTTCCCTTCTATCTGCTTCCGCCATGGGCAAGAGTAACAAACGCAAGCGTGAGCCGACTCCTCCGTCGGAGGACTCGGCGACTCGGAATACTCGGAGGAGGAGTTCTCCTCCGAGTCCGAGGGGTCTCCGGCTCTCGTCTCTCCCTCGGCGTCGTCTGATGATTCAGACGACTCCCAGGGGATTGCCGCGGAAGTCTGGACGTACATCCGGGCCGTCGAGCGCTTCGGGCTCGAGGGCTCGGATGAGTCGGAGTTCTCCTCGGATGAGGAGGACTCGGACGGCGGCGAGGACGAGGATGACGACGACGACGACGGCGACGACGACGACGGTGGCGACGACGACGGTGATGGCAGCGGCAGCGACGGGGGCAGCGACGGCGACGACGGGAGCAAGGGCAGCACCAGAGGCGGCAGCAGCACGGGTAGCACCAGAGGCGGCAGCAGCAAGGGCAACACCAGGGGCGGCGGTGGTGGCAGCAGCAGCAAGGCCAGTGGCTAAACGCCACTGGTCTTTAGATATTAGTATAGTGTAGTTAGAATAATGTAGAGTAGTATAGTGTAGTATAGTAGTAGTAGTAATGTAATGTAGTAATAATAGGGAAGCATCAACTCGCAAAGAGTTGGTTTGTAAGCTTATTATCTTCCCTTTAATGAAAAAATGACGTTGGCTCCTTCTCGATGACTCGCTTTCCTTGATTATAGAACTGATTCTTTTGAGACAGTAGATGAATAACTTGTGCATCACACTGACGCTTCCAGAAGTAGCTGCCGAGTAATCTTGTAGTCGGTATCGGCGTTTTAGAAGCAACGCCGAGCGATTGAAGGTCGACGTCGTCATTTTAGAAGTAATGTCGAGCTTTCGAATACGAGATCAGCGTTTTAGAGGCAACGCCGAGTGAGTGAAGGTCGACGTCGGCATTTTAGAAGTAATGCCGAGCGATTGAATACGAGATCAGCGTTTTAGAGGCAACGCCGAGTGACTGGAGGTCGACGTCGGCATTTTAGAAGTAATGTCGAGCGATTGAACATGAGATCAGCGTTTTAGAGGCAACGCCGAGTGAGTGAAGGTCAACGTCGGCGTTTTAGAAGTAATGCCGAGCGATTGAGTACGAGATCAGCGTTTTAGAGGCAACGTCGAGTGACTGGAGGTCGACGTCGGCATTTTAGAAGTAATGCCGAGCGATTGAACATGAGATCAGCGTTTTAGAGGCAACGCCGAGTGAGTGAAGGTCAACGTCGGCGTTTTAGAAGTAATGTCGAGCGATTGAGTACGAGATCAGCGTTTTAGAGGCAACGCCGAGAGACTGGAGGTGACGTCGGCATTTTAGAGGTAATGCCGAGCGACTGAATATGAAATCAGCGTTTTTAGAGTCAACGCCGAGTGATATCCGGCCGCATGAGTTATTTTGAGGATGATAACCGAGTGATGAAGTGGCACGTCGGCTTTTTGGAGATAACTGCCGGATGACCACGTGGCATGCTGGGGTTTCGGAAATAACCGCCGGGTGATGACTGGGCACTTTTTGAAACGGTATCTGGCTCGAGAATATCCCATAAGAGTTGCGCTTTTAGCCGCCTTTGCTTTCCGTGCCCTAGTTCTTGCATTCCCGCCTCTGAATCTTCTCTGCCATTCGCCTCCTACTCTGTTTGCTGGTAAAAATCGAGATGGCGCCCAAGAGGAAAACTGCGAGCTCGTCTGCTGCGGTGATCCCTCCAATCGATCCCAACAGCCAGTTGCCTTTCGCAGGTAACCATATGTCCATTATTTCCGAAGCTGAACTTCTCCACCTTGTATCCATCGGGGTTCTTCCTCCGCGGGAACTCTGTTCTTGGCGGATTTGCCGCGGGACTACTGTCCCAACAGAGGATACCCACGAGTCTGTAGTCTACGCTCCTTTTCTTCTCCGCGGCCTCGGCCTTCCCATCTCTCCCTTTTTCCGCGGCCTCCTTGATTTCTACCACATTAACTTGACCCATTTGAACCCTAATTCCATTCTGCAAATCTCCATTTTCGTCCACTTATGCGAAGCCTTTCTTGGCGTGCTGCCGCATTTTGGCTTATGGAAGTATTTGTATCATTGTCGCCCTGGGATGGCCGGGGGACAGCATCAGTTGGTCGGAGGTGCCAGTTTGGAGATGCGCCGCGGGTGGAAAACTGAGTATCTTGAGATTCCCCTCAAGGACAGTATTAAGGGATGGCGTCTAGAGTGGTTCATAGTTGATAATTATGGAAATTCTCTCCCCTCCCGGTCGGGAAGACAGCCAGACGTTCGTACTCCGAGCTGGACCGAGTCTCCCACAGATCAGGAAGTGGCTGAGGCAGGTGTGTTGCTAACTGAAGTAGGACTGCTGAAAGAGAGAGGTCTAACTGCTGAAGCCGTGGTCGCTGACTTTGTTTTCAAGAACATTCAGCCACTGAAAGATAGGGCCTATCCAGCATATCTGTATCGAGGGCTGGCCGACTCAACTCGGGTTACCAATAGGAGAATTCCTTCTGTAGACTTGGTAAGCCGACTTGAAATGATCCTCAGGGGTAAGGTGTCAAATGTTGGTGCTCCAGTGGCATACTCAGCCTGGAACCTGCCTCCTCCCAAAGCCTTCACCCTTTTTGTGTCAAATCCGCCTGTGACTGATGGCAATTTGGGCCTTAGAGTGCGACCCTCTGCTGAAGAAGTCAGTACTTTGGTTGCTTCGCTTGGGGAGATTCCTGATGATGAACGGCAGGTTTATTTTGAAGTGCCCCTGAACCTTAGTGATGCGGACATAAATGACATGCTTGATCTGTTAGCTGAGGATTCATCCGACGCTGCTCCTGTTGGTACATTGGCAGTGGTGCCCCTTCCAGAGGTTGATACAATTTTGGATGTCCCGAAACCTGTCAGTACTCGCCCGAGGCGTCCTAGCCGAACCAATCAGCCTGAGCCTTCTGCTGATGAGCAAAAGAAGAAAAGAAGATGCCTCCGGCGGGTATCCAGTTTTGATGAGGACGCTGGTACCTCAGTTCCTGCTACTGAAGGAGTGCCTGCGACTAGACTTACTGACGCCGACCCCAATGGGTGTACCCAAACTGCTACTGATCCCAATGTGGGTGCTCCATCTGTTGCTGATCCCAATGGGTGTGCTACTTGTGTTGTCACTGTGGAAGATGAGGAGGAAGAAAATGAAGCTCCTTTAACTCGGAAAAACAGTCGGCAGTTCATTGCCAGCGGTGGAAGTAGTGGAGTTCCTTCTCCTGCTTTGTCTGCCCTCATTGGTCTGCAAGAACTGTCTCTGGCCAACTTTGATCAAACTCTTGAGGATATGGTCCCAGAGGACTTGTTATCAGAGCCAGTGGATGATGATGTAATAGAGACTTGTGCTGCCGTGCCTGATGCTGGGTTGAGGTCATCCCGCGCCTCGTCGACCTTAGAGCGCGATCTCGAGGGTCGGGATGCTGACTTGGATTGTCCTGATCCCATGGAAATGGCTGAAGGCCTGTCAACCTTAGAGGTGGTTACTGCGGAGAGCCTGGACCTCAAGAATGGTGCTGACACATGCCCAGCCCCCGAGGATGTCGCCGGGGAGGACTTAGCTCGGGTGAAGAGTGTAAGCCACTGTCCAGCCCCCGAGGGTGTTGCCGGGGATGATCCGGCTCAAGTGGGCAGTGCCAACTATGACCCAGCCCCCGAGGGTGCCCAGGCAGGGTCTCCTTCCTGCACTTCCATGGACGTTCACGCGGGATCACCTCCACACTCTGGCTGCATGGTGGTAGCCCAAACTTTGGACCAGGGAGGCGCTTTAGAGGGCAGCGTCCCCGCTGATCGGGCGTTTGGCTCTGTTGAAGGCACTGAACTGACTCCTACTGGTCCGTCGCAAGCTGCTTCGGGTGGTGGCCTTGCGCCTGGTTATCAGCTGATTTCTCCTGATTTGGGGATCCCTTCGTTCTTTTCCAACCTCCAGGTATTGTGCTGTATTTTAGCTTGTTCTTTTATGTTGCATGAACTTTTGTCGTTATGCCCATTTGTTCTTCTCATCAGGCTTTGGTAGATGGGATGGCCAGCCAGCTGAGATTGTAGGGTGCTTCCGTCCCAGAAATGGCTTCGTCTCTTGCGTGTTGGAATCCAGTGTCACTTCATCGTCGTGTATCCGAGCTGGAGGCAACTAACGCTGGTTAGTGCCCTTTTTCTTCTCTTCGCCTTTGTTGTGGACTGTTTTACCTTCTGACCTCGTTTTGTTTGATTACTTCTTGCTAGGGATGACTCGGCAGATTGCAATTCTTGAGGAAAAACATTCCCGAGATCAGGCTGAAATGGTTCAACGGTGCGCTGACTTCGAGGAGAAGTACTCTCAGAGCCAAACCGAATTAAATCAGGTTTTCGCTGCCTTGGATGATGCCAATGCCCTGAGTTCTTCTCTTCATGCTCGGCTTGACTCTGAAAAGGTAACTTACAAAACCGTGCCTTGCCTTGCTATGCTCTTATTACTTGCTTGATTTCTGAAGGAATTGATTTTTGTTTGCAGGAAGAAAAACGTATCCTTGCTGCTTCTCGTGACAATCTAGACAGATTGTATCGTGATTCTAGCAACTCGCTGACCATTTTGGAGAGGAGTCACTGCTTTACAATGGAGGAACTGGACAATCAACGTTGTAGGCTGCAAGAATCTGCGGACGAAGCGACCCGCCTTAAACAATTGATATCAGCGAAGGATGCCACCATCAAAGAGCTCCGAGCTTCCAAGAAATCCATTGCCCAGGAGTTAGAGGCCGCTCGGCTGGCTGCTAAAGTTGCCGAAGAGACTGCAGCTACTCTCAAAGCCCAGCGCGATAAAGCCATGGATAAGGCTATTCGTGCTGGACGAATCTTGATGAGGAGACCCGGCGTGGTTGTTCCTGAAGACATAAAGGCTGATGTGAATGCTGCCCCCGATTCCTCGAGTCGTCCTACTTCGTCGGTCGCTCCTGAAAAAGACATTGCGAAATAGAGAAACATTTTGCGTGCTCTGAGCGCGCGATTAGCATGATCGAGTATTCGTTAGAAGACATCAGTTTATCATTCGAATGACATAATTACTCTCTTATTGCATCAGAATTTATTGGTTCGTAAATTTGTGGTAATGAAATTTGTTGGCGGGATATGGAAGTCATCCCCTGAATTACATAGGCGCGAGTATGTAGCACCGGCTTAAACCACCTCTGACTTTGGCCGGTAGCTCCGTTAGTAGGGTATAGTGGTCACCCCGAGTTAAGTAAGCGTGAGCATGTTGCACCGCCTTAAGTCGTTGCCGACTTAAGTCGATTGCTCCGTTTGTAGGGCATAGTGGTCACCCCGAGTTAAGTAAGCGTGAGCATGTTGCATCGCCTTAAGTCGTTGCCGACTTAAGTCGATTGCTCCGTTTGTAGGGCATAGTGGTCACCCCGAGTTAAGTAAGCGTGAGCATGTTGCACCGCCTTAAGTCGTTGCCGACTTAAGTCGATTGCTCCGTTTGTAGGGCATAGTGGTCACCCCGAGTTAAGTAAGCGTGAGCATGTTGCACCGCCTTAAGTCGTTGCCGACTTAAGTCGATTGCTCCGTTTGTAGGGCATAGTGGTCACCCCGAGTTAAGTAAGCGTGAGCATGTTGCACCGCCTTAAGTCGTTGCCGACTTAAGTCGATTGCTCCGTTTGTAGGGCATAGTGGTCACCCCGAGTTAAGTAAGCGTGAGCATGTTGCACCGCCTTAAGTCGTTGCCGACTTAAGTCGATTGCTCCGTTTGTAGGGCATAGTGGTCACCCCGAGTTAAGTAAGCGTGAGCATGTTGCACCGCCTTAAGTCGTTGCCGACTTAAGTCGATTGCTCCGTTTGTAGGGCATAGTGGTCACCCCGAGTTAAGTAAGAATGCAAGTCGATCGTAAACGAGTCGAGTATCTTTGAAATCTCTCTTTATTGATGACATATTTCCGCTTTATAGAATACATTGTCGCCCCAGCGGTTTTGAAATACAGCTAGGGATAAAACTTTCTGAGGTGCTCTATGTTCCAGGAGTTCCCAACTTCTGTGCCATCCATCTGAGTGAGGCGATACGATCCGGGCCGAGTGACTTCTGCTACTATGAAGGGTCCTTCCCATAAGGGTGATAACTTGTGCCGTCCCTCCCCCGTTAGAATTCGGCGGAGGACGAGGTCTGCTACTGAAAAGAACTGTTGTCGCACAACCTTGTCGTGATAGCGCCTTAGAGTCTGCTGGTATCGTGCTGATTGGATTACCGCATTCAGCCGTTCTTCCTCGAGTACATCAATGTCCTCCAGCCTGGTGGCCTCAGCTTCTGCTATGCTCTCGAAAATCAACCTTGGCGCCCCGAACTTGAGATCAGCAGGTAGTACTGCCTCCGACCCATAGACCATGAAGAAAGGGGTGTTTCCATGCAGGGCTCGGCTAGGTTGGGTTCTTAGGCTCCAAACAACATAAGGCAATTCTCTTATCCACTTTCCTACGATTTTTTCATTCTTATCGAAGACCTTTTTCCTGAGTGCCTCCAATATCATTCCGTTGGCTCGCTCAACCTGCCCGTTGGCTCTTGGATGTGCTACATATGCGTACTTGATCTGAATGCTCTTTTGTTCGCAGAAGTCGAAGAATTCTGAACTGGTGAAGTTGGATCCTAAGTCGGTGATGATGCTGTTTGGTATCCCGAATCTGAATATTATGTCTTGTATGAACTCTACGGCCTTAGCAGAGGTTAAAGAAGCAATGGGCTTGAACTCTATCCACTTAGTGAATTTGTCAATCGCCACCAATACATGAGTATATCCCCCTTGAGCTTTCTTGAAAGGTCCAATCATATCCAGTCCCCAGCATGCGAAAGGCCAGGTTACTGGTATGGTCTGTAGTTGCTGTGCTGGCATGTGCTGTTGCTTTGACAAGTATTGGCAAGCTTCGCATCTCTGAACTAACTCGGCTGCATCGTTCTTCGCCGTCGGCCAATAGAATCCTGACCTGAAAACCTTTCCGACTAGTGTTCTGGATGCTGCATGAATTCCACATTGCCCTGCATGGACCTCCTCCAGAAGTTGCTTCCCAGTGGACGGGAGAACGCACTTCATGAGGATGCCTGATGCGCCCCTTCTGTACAATTCCTCCCCAATGAGTGTATAGTGAGCCGACTGCCTGGCAATGCGCTCTACCGAGTTCTTGTCGTCTGGTTCTTCTTCATTCTTTATGTACTTAATAATCGGCCTTCTCCAGTCATCAGAGTCTAACTCGGGTTGATTTATGATGTTGCACTCTTCTGTTTGATCCATTGAGATACTCGGCTGCAGAATTTCTTGCACGAAGACTCCGGGTGGGACCTGAGTTCGACTGGATCCGAGCTTGGACAGTACATCAGCTGCTGTGTTCCGATCTCTTTCTACATGATGAAATTCCAAACCCTCGAATTTATCTTCCAACTTTCGGACGGCAGCGCAATATTTTCCCATTGAATCACTTGAACAATCCCATTCCTTGTTTATCTGGCTGATGACTACCAGAGAATCTCCGTATACCATCAATCTCTTGACGCCCAGCGATATGGCGATGTTCAATCCGTGTATCAAAGCTTCATACTCGGCTGCATTGTTAGAGGCCGGGAATAGCAACTGGAGGGCGTACTTGAGGTGTTCGCCTCTAGGTGCGGTGAAGAGGATCCCTGCTCCTGCTCCCTGCAGCTTCAGCGAGCCATCAAAATACATTCGCCATACTTCTGCAGTTTCTGGATTATCTGGTACTTGTTGTTCTGTCCACTCTGATACGAAATCAACCAGTGCTTGAGTTTTGATGGCAGTGCGAGGTCGGAACTCGATGTCGTGGGATCCCAGCTCGCAAGCCCACTTGGCTATTCGACCAATGGCTTCCTTGTTGTGAAGAATATCCCCTATTGGAAAACCAGTGACTACTATGACTTTGTGGTCGTCAAAGTAGTGACGCAACTTGCGGGCAGTTAGAAGTACTGCGTATAATAGCTTCTGAACTTGAGGATACTTTTTCTTCGAGGGGCCTAGAACTTCACTGATGAAGTAGACGGGATGTTGTACTGGATAGGCATGTCCTTCTTCTACTCGCTCGACTACCAACGCGGCGCTTACCACGTGAGTCGTGCAAGAGATATACAGTAGCAAATCTTCAGCCGGTTGAGTCGACGTAGCTCGCCGGGGTGGTTTCAGTACTGGTGGTGTTGTCAAGAATTTCTTCAGTGCGTCTAGAGCTTCTTGTGCTTCTGAAGTCCATTGAAACTTATCCACCTTCTTGAGTAGCTTGTAAAATGGCAAACCTTTTTCTCCCAGCCTGGATATAAATCTGCTCAGAGCTGCCATACATCCAGTAAGTCGTTGGACCTTCTTTTGTGACCGAGGAGCTTCCATCTTCATGATAGCTTCAATCTTATCTGGATTAGCCTCAATTCCCCGGTGGCTGACGATAAACCCGAGCAACTTTCCTGCTGGTACCCCGAAAATGCATTTTTCAGGATTGAGCTTCCATCTATATCTTCTCAGGCTGTTGAAGACCAGCTGTAAATCTTCGATGAAGTTTTCCGAATTCTCTGTTTTGATCACCACATCATCTACGTAAGCCTCCACACGCTTGCCCCAGTGATCGGCTAAGCATGTTTGAATGGCTCTCTGATAAGTTGCTCCAGCGTTTTTGAGGCCGAATGGCATGGAGGTATAACAGAAAGCACTAAACGGAGTGATGAACGCCGTTTTTTCCTCGTCTTCTTTTGCCAAACTAATCTGATGATACCTGGAATAGCAATCTAAGAAAGACAGCACAGAACATCCGGCAGTAGAGTCCACCACCTGATCTATCCTCGGGAGCCCGAAGGGATCCTTTGGACAGTGTTTGTTGAGATCAGTATAGTCGACGCACATGCGCCAATCCACTTTATTCTTTTTGAGTACAAGAACAGGGTTAGCTAGCCACTCGGGGTGTAATACTTCTCTAATAAATCCAGCCACAACCAAGCGAGCTAACTCGGCGCGAATGGCATCTCTCTTGTCGGGCGTGAAACGACGTAGCTTTTGCCGGATCGGCCTCGCCTGGGGATAAACCTTCAACTTGTGCTCGGCCAGTTCTCTTGGGACTCCCGGCATATCCGCAGGTTGCCATGCGAATACATCTCGGTTATCTTGCAGGAACTGGACGAGCGTGCTTTCCTATTTGTCGTCCAAGCTGGAGCTGATGATGGCTGTCTTGCGCTCATCAGTGAACCCCAAGTTGATTCGCTTGGTTTCTTCAGTCGGCCGCATAGAGGTCGCGGCCTGAGCTTCGTTTGCCGGTACGGCGAGGTCCTCCTCAGGCTTAGACTTCGCCAGTGTCGAGGAAACCGTCGATGGCTTGGTGTTGAGGGCTGCTTGGATGGCCACTCGGAAACATTCTGCGGCGCCTTGGAAGTCGGCGCGCACAGTTATGATTCCTTGTGGTCCTGGCATCTTCAGTACCATGTATGTGTAATGGGGGATGGCCATGAATTTGGCCAGCCCCGGCCTCCCGATGATGGCGTTGTACCCGCAGTCGAAGTTCGCCACTTCAAACCTCAGGAACTCGGTTCTGTAGTTCTCCGGAGTTCCGAAGGTGACTGGCATGTAGATGTGGCCCAGCGGGTATTCTCCTTCCGTCGGCACGATGCCGAAGAAAGGAGTGTCCGACTCGTGGAGCTCTTTGAGGTGAACTCCCAAGCCTTGGAGTGTTCGGGGGAAGGTGACGTTGATGCTGCTCCCCCCGTCCACTAGCACCTTCTTCACCCGGCTCTCTCGGATCACCGGATCAACGAGGAGCGGGTATTTGCCTAGATGGTCGAAGTTGAGCCATTGATCTTCCCGAGTGAAAGTGATCGGGTGTTCTGACCACCGGTATGGGGCGTGAGGACCGGTGGTCGCCACCAGTATCTGGCGGTCGTTGAGCTTTTGTTGTCTCTTGCTCTCCTGCGACCCATGTCCGCCGAAGATGACGTTGACCTCCCTGTCGACACGTGGGAAAGCTCCTCCTCCTCCCTCCTCCGGCTGATGAGGTTGTCGCGGTTCATCCGGTCCTCCCCTCGGCGGAGGAGGAGGTAGAGGTTGGAAGGGTCGGCCATGCCCAACGGAGTGCTTGAAGTCCCGGCAATTGCGAAGAGTGTGGCGCATGTCCTTGTGGTATGGGCACTAGGCGTCGAGGATGTCGTCCAGCGTGCGCTCGCCTCCGCGAGGTCCTCCTCGGGCGCGAGAGGCAGGCGGTCCGGCGGCGTGTACTTCTTCGCGAGGCCTCTTCTCCCAGCGTTTGTCGGGTGGCTGGTTCGCGTCGCGTCGTGGTGCTGCCGGTGCAGGCTTTGCTCCTCCGATGAGGTCCTGAGCTCGCTCATCGGCGGTGATGTAGAGGTCGGCTTCCCGGAACAGCTCCTCGGAAGTAGTCGGCGCCTTCTGTAGTATGGCTCGGACAAAAGCTGAGTCGTTGGATCCTCTGTAGAAGTCCTCGATCACGGCCGCCTCCGTGACCTCGGGGATGCGATTTCTCATGGTCTGAAACCTTTTGAGGTACGACCGGAGAGTCTCATCCCCCCGGCGCTTGATGGATTTGAGGTCCCACGGTTGCACTGGCTTGTCGGAGAGGGACTGGAAGTTGGTGGTGAAACGTCGACTGAAGTCTCCCCAGTCGTCGATGCAGTGTCGGGGTAGATGTCGTAGCCACTGTAGCGCATCTTGCCCAAGGACGATGGGCAGATACGCGGTCATAACGTCCTCAGATGCTCCGGCAGCCCGAGCAGCGGTGGTGTAGACGGCTAGCCAACCCCCTGGATCCTGCTTAGGCTCATATTTGTCGACATTGGATACCTTGAAGTTGGGAGGCCATTGGATGGCCCTAAGGCACGGAGTAAGAGCGGACACTCCGCACGTGTCCTCCTGTCGTCGGGGACGATGTCTGTCCCGGGGAGGGGAGTTGTGATTGTGGTTCCTCGACCGTCCCCGGGTGGTTTCGCTAGTTGAGGCCGTTGCCGACTCAGTCCTGGTGGCCTGGCTCTGAGTCGGGATGCCATGATCTCGGTCGTACTCCTCCCGATGGCGAATCTCGTTCTCATGCCGTCGTTCGTGCGAAGCATTGATGGAGCTTCGCGCGTCTCGGCGACTGTTGATGGCGTGTCGTAGATCGTTCGGCGGGTGGGCAAGCGGTAGAAGATGGTTGGCTGCCTGGGTGAACAGGCGTCGGTATCCCTCGGCGTCGGGAGTCCGAGGAAGTCCATCAGCTATCCGAGCTAGCACCCCTCCGACTTCGCTTGGCGTGTTCATAGCTCGGGCGAAGTCGGGATTCAGGTTGCGCCCGAAGAGCGGATTCTCCCGGCGTTGCCTTGCGTCTTGCTCGGCCTGTTCCTGAGCCCGCCGGCGATCACGTCGTCGGGAGTTCCTTCGTTCTCTGAAGACGCGTTCTTCCGGAGTTTCTCCTATCTCCGAGACCTCGTCTCGTGAGACAGGCTGCTCCGGATCCCGTTCTCTGGCCGCGTGATGTCGTCGAACGTTCCTGCGCCGGTTCCTCCGTCGGCGGGATTCTCATTGAGGCGGTTCTTCTCCGGGCGCGGTCGGCTCGTCGTCAGAGACGGTGGGCGACTCCACTCTCCCGATGAAGAGGACGTCGGGGTAGAATGGTGCTGCTGTCGTGGCGACTTTCTTTCCGTTCTCTTTTGAGGCCAGAGGAACGGAAAGAATGACTTTTTTTCCCTGGTCTCCTTCTTCCTCGCAATCCGTGTCCATTCTTTTGTCGGGGAGGTAGACAACGGAGTCTTCCGGGTCAGCGAACTCCCGGCCCCCGGCTTTCCGAAGACGATCTTTTTCCGAAGAGCTGGAGGTTGCGCCTCTCCGGCATTTTCGGGGTTTGTTGGAGGAGACTTCTTTTCCGGCGGATCCGCGATACGGTGTAGAATTCCCTCTTCATCCGCTACAGATGAGATTGTCCCAAAGCAGAATACGGATTCGGGACGCATGGTGATCTTGCTGTTGAAGATGACGGCCATTGAGTTAGCTTGGATCGTTGACACACCCCCTACCTGGCGCGCCAGCTGTCGGTGTTTTGGGTCCGACCGCACACCCGGGGTTGCCCCTCAAGGTGTTTTTAGGAGTAGGACGGTGTCGACGACTGTAGCAAAATGGTTCGTGCCGATCACACGAGGGACAGTGGACAAGATTTACAGGTTCAGGCCGCTTAGAGATGCGTAACACCCTACGTCCTGGTGAGTATGTGTACGTGGTTACAAGAGGGCTCTCTGGATTGAAGATACAGAGAGTTGAGGTGGATGGCTAAGTAAGATAGGGTCGATCATTCTGAAGGGGTGCCCCCTAGGCCTTATATACTTGACCGTGGGGCAGTACACGTGGATATGATAACAACAAGTAGCTAAAAGGTAGTGAACCTCTTGAGTTTATCCCTACGTAACCCTCGCCGACTTATCCTCGCATGGCTCCGTTGCATGGGGGCTCCAGCGCGGGAAAGTCGGGTCTCTGTTGCGATTTACTCGTTCGACGTTGTGGGCCGTCTGGGTTTGCACCAACCCGGTCTTACGTCTTCTCTGCTTTGTTGGTTGTTTCTCCCCAGGCCCACGAAGGAATGACCTCATGATTTATTGGGCCCTTGGGCCTTTCGTGAGGTCTTTTACTCCTTTAGTGGACCCGGGGGATATCTATCCCCCACAAGCCCCCGATCTTTGGGTTAATTTAGAAGTAATCAGCCCAAAGATCCCAGGTCCAACTTGCTGGTGTTTTGAAGAAGAACGTCTTCCTGCTGTCTTCTCTTGCTCCGATCACTCATTTGACCGAGGCTTGGTCTCATGCTTGTGCCTTAGAGGTCGACATTTCAATTTGTAGGATTCTGAACTTCATTGGGTGCACCGGAGGTGCACCCAATGGGTGTAGCCCCCGACCTTTGAGTAGATTTTAGAAAACAATCTACTCGAAGGTCTTTCCCGGAAATTATCTCCATTTGTGCTCCTGCATCTTGGTTGAGGGTTGGTCTTTTAATCTTGTTCCTCGCCTTAGAAGTTGGCACTATCTCGGCTTGGAATGATAATCCATGGGGTGCACCGGAGGTGCACCCAATGGGTGTAGCCCCCGACCTTCAAATGGATTTTTAAGGATAATCCATTCGAAGGTCTTCCTTTCGTTTGTAAAAATTGGCATGAAGCTATTTGCATTATGCTTTGGAGGTCAGCATTATGTCATCAATATTTTGCTGTAGAGGTCAGCATATATTTTGTCTTTAGCAGCCGAGTTTGCAATCCATCCATATCTTGCTAGGTAATGCAATTTATTTGCTTCTGCGACTGATTGGACGTTTGATGGACGTTCTCTGTCTAGTCTTCACGTCGCTTCTGTCGGCCATATCTTGTACTTTACTGGCTATATTTGGCTTTCCTCTGATCCTTACTGATATCTCATTTTTGTCTTGAGGTATTCACTGCGTGCCCTGCACGGATGTGACCGTTTTGAAAAATATACTAATAATTCCTGGGCGTCCCCCCCAATGGGTGTGGGCAAGGGACGGCTTGGTACGCTGAGTGTTTTATCCGGCTGCTTCTGAGTAGTAATGTGATGGGACGGCGAGTGTAATCATATCCTTTGCGCTGTTGACTGGAGTCCCAATGGGTGTAGTGTTGCATGAAACGGCGTCAGCCGTCTGACGTGTCTTCAGACGGGTGGGAGTGCCTATTGAATGCTTTGCGACTGTTCAGTGACCACAGTTGGAGGTGAGCGGTTGCCTTTCCCTTCTATAAATAACGTCGTTGCTCCTCTGGTTTTTTCACATCTCTTCGCTGTTCTTTACTGCATTCTTCTCTTCCCTTCTGTCTGCTTCCGCCATGGGCAAGAGTAACAAACGCAAGCGTGAGCCGACTCCTCCGTCGGAGGACTTCGGCGACTCGGAATACTCGGAGGAGGAGTTCTCCTCTGAGTCCGAGGGGTCTTCGGCTCCCGTCTCTCCCTCGGCGTCGTCTGATGATTCAGACGACTCCCAGGGGATTGCCGCGGAAGTCTGGACGTACATCCGGGCCGTCGAGCGCTCCGTTGCATGGGGGCTCCAGCGCGGGAAAGTCGGGTCTCTGTTGCGATTTACTCGTTCGACGTTGTGGGCTGTCTAGGTTTGCACCAACCCGGTCTTACGTCTTCTCTGCTTTGTTGGTTGTTTCTCCCCAGGCCCACGAAGGAATGACCTCATGATTTATTGGGCCCTTGGGCCTTTCGTGAGGTCTTTTACTCCTTTAGTGGACCCGGGGGATATCTATCCCCCACAGTCTCTTAGCCCGGAGAAGTCCAGGGCGAAGCTCAAACCGTCCTCTTCGTCGGAGTCCAGACTCCCCTAGAGAAAAGGCAGTCTGGCATACATCCTAGTGACGACACTGGTGTTGAAGCTCAGCAGGAAGGGGATGGGGTATGAACATAGATAGTTCTTCCCTGGCCCCCATCATGTCTCTCCAAGGGGCGACCGACTCCTCCTAACACGCAGGTGGGAGGATCGGTGCAACTGGTGTCATTTGCTCGACGACGTGAGGAACTGATGTCTCCCACATCGGAGGAGGTGGTTGAAAGGGAAATAGGGTTTAACCTTTTCATATAAATGATTTTGGTGGTTGAATGCCCAACACAAATAATTGGACTAACTAGTTTGCTCTAGATTATATATTCTACAGGTGCATAAAGGTTCAACACAAACCAATAAAAGATCAAAGTTAGGGTTCAAAAAGAAAGGAGCAAAAGAAATCGAAGGGTGCCCTGGCGCACCGAACTATCCGGTGTGCCACCGGACAGAGTCTGGTGCACCAGGGCCGTACAACTCCGAACTCTTCACCTTCGGGTTTCTCAGGCGTCGCTCCGCTATAATTCACCGGACTGTCCGGTGTGCCACCGGACTGTCCGGTGTGCCACCGGACCGTCCGATGCACCAAGCGGAGCAACGACTCTCCAGCGCAACGGTCAACTGCACAGTGCCCTGACAGCACTACAGTTCGCGGCAAAAAGTCAGAATAGAGGTCAGAGGCGCACCGGACAGTTAACAGTGCCTGTCTGGTGCGGCACCGGACTGTCCGGTGCCACCAGAAGTCAGCGCTCTAACAGTCGACTGCGTCAGAACCCTAACGGTTGGGTGACATGGCTGGCACACCGGACAGTGTTCGGTGGTGCACCGGACAGTCCGGTGCGTCCATCGACAACAACCACCTCCAACGGTTGTTTTGGTGGTTGAGGGCTATAAATACCCCCCCAACCACCTCCACTCCAATAATCCAAGCATTCACTACTCGTCATTCAATACAAGAGCAAAGTGCAACACTCCAAGACACAAATCAAAGCCACCGATCCGATCAAAGTCCCCAATTCAATTCTGGTGCATTAGGACTTGTAAGAGGATCACTTGTGTTTCTTGTTGCTCTTGTTTGCTTGGCTTGGCTTTCTTTTCTTTCTCACTTCTTACTCTCAAGCTTTGTAAGCAAGGCAAGAGACACCAATTGTGTGGTGGTCCTTGTGGGGTCTAAGTGACCCGTGAGATTAAGGAAGAAGCCTCACTCGGTCTAAGTGACCGTTTGAGAGAGGGAAAGGGTTGAAAGAGATCCGGTCTTTGTGACCACCTCAACAGGGACTAGGTTCTATAGAACCGAACCTTGGTAAAACAAATCACCGTGTCATCCGCTTTATTTTCTTGGTTGATTTGTTTTCCCCTCTCTCCCGGACTCGGATTTTATTCTAACGCTAACCCCGGCTTGTAGTGTGCTTAAAGTTGTGGATTTCAGTTTCCGCCTATTCCCCCCCCTCTAGGGACTTTCAATTGGTATCAGAGCTCGGTACTTCATTAGAGTCTAACCACTCGAAGTGATGTCGAGAGGATCCGCCAATAGGGAGATGGAAACAAGCACAAGCCACGGGAAGGCTCCATCAAAGGAGTCTGGCGCCAAAGGAATGGAGGAATCACCTCCATGAGTCAAGTCGCATCAGAGTGGCGACAAGAAGAAGAAGATGAAGAAAGTGGTCTACTACGAGACTGATTCTTCGTTGCCCTCCACATCCGGCTCCGACGCGCCGTCCGTCACTTCTAAGCGCCATGAGCGCAAGAAGTTTAGTAAGACCCCCCTACGCTATCCCCGCATTTCTATTTGCACTCCATTACTCTCCGTTCCATTATTGAAAGGGAAATGTGCCCTTGGGCCATTTCTAAGTATTTTGGTGATTAAGTGCCCAACACAAATGGTTTAAGTGCAAAGTGTGCAAAATGGTGGATGAAGTGTGAAACATCAAGAAGGTATGTGTCGGGGACCATAATTAGGGGTACCCTCAAGACTCCTAAATCTCAGCTGGTAACCCCCATCAGCACAAAGCTGCAAAGGCCTGATGGGTGCGACTAAGTCAAGGATCGGTCCATTCGAGGGACGCGATCACGCCTCACCCGAGCCCAGCCTCGGGCAAGGGCAGCCGACCCCAGAGGATCTACGTCTCGCCCGAGACCCCCCTCCAGCAACGGACACACCTTCGGCTCGCCTGAGGCCCGGTCTTCACCAAGAAACAACCTAGGCCAAATCGCCACGCCAACCGACCAAATCGCAGGGGCATTTAATGCAAAGGTGGCCTGACACCTTTATCCTAACGCACGCCCTCCAGTCGACAGAGCCGAAGTGACCGCAGTCACTTCGCCGCTCCACTGACCGGCCTGACAAGAGGACAGCGCCGCCTGCGCCGCACCGACTGCTGAGCCGCTCGACAGAGTGAGGCTGACAGCAGCCAAGTCCGGCCCTAGGCGCCATGGGAAACTCCGCTTCGCCCGACCCCAGGGCTCGGACTCGGGCTCAGCCCCGGAAGACGACGAACTTCGCTTCGCCCGACCCCAGGGCTCGGACTCGGGCTCAGCCCCGGAAGACGGTGAACTCCTCTCCGCCCGACCCCAGGGCTCGGACTTGGGCTCGGCCCCGGAAGACGACGAACTCCGCTCCGCCTGACCCCAGGGCTCGGACTTGGGCTCCGCCCCGGAAGACGACGAACTCCGCTCCGCCCGACCCCAGGGCTCGGACTTGGGCTCAGCCCCGGAAGACGACGAACTCCGCCTCGCCCGACCCCAGGGCTCGGACTCGGGCTCAGCCCCGAAGGACGACGAACTTCGCCGCGCCCGACCCCAGGGCTCGGACTCGGGCTCAGCCCCTAGGACGATGAACTCCGCTTCACCCGACCCTAGGGCTCGGACTCAGCCCTGGCATCCGCCGACGGTCTCCGCCTCGTCTGACCCGGGGGCTCGGACTCGACCTCGACCTTGGAAGATAGACTCGACCTCGACCTCGGAGGAGCCTCCACCTCACCCAACCTAGGGCACGAACCGACCACGTCAACAGGAGGCGCCATCATTACCCTGCCCCAAGCTGACTCAGGCTACGGGGAACAAGACCGGCGTCCCATCTGGCTCGCTCCGCCAGACAAGTAATGATGGCGCCTCACACGCTCTATGACGATGGCGGCTCTCAGCCCCCTTACGGAAGCAAGAGGACGTCAGCAAGGACTCGACAGCCTCGACAACTGTCCTTCCGCCAGGCTCCAATGCTCCTCCGACGGCCACGACACCACACGAACCGGGTGCCAAAACCTCTCCGGCTGCCATGATGGCATGTACTTAGGGCGCTAGCTCTCCTCCGCTAGACACGTTAGCACACTGCTACACCCCCATTGTACACCTGGATCCTCTCCTTGCGCCTATAAAAGGAAGGACCAGGGCCCTCTTACATAGGGTTGGCCACGCGGGGAAGGACGGGACGACGCTCGCGTGAGGCCGTTCGCTCCCTCCCGCGTGGACGCTTGTAACCCCCTACTGCAAGCGCACCCGACCTGGGCGCGGGACAAACACGAACGCCACGGGATTCCACCTCTCACGCCCGTCTCCCTCCGGCTTCCTCCCCCCTTCGCGCTCCATCTCGCGCCGACCCATCTGGGCTAGGGCACGCGACGACAATTTACTCGTCGGTCCAGGGACCCCCCGTGTCTCGAAACACCGACAGTTGGCGCGCCAGGTAGGGGCCTGCTGCGTGTTGACGAACAGCTTCCCGTCAAGCTCCAGATGGGCAGTCTCCAGCAACCTTTCCAGCCCGGGACGATACTCCGTTTCGGGAGTCTTGAGTTCATGTCCCTCGATGGCAGCTACGACATGATACTCCTTCCCCCGCCGCGCGACAGCGACAATGGCGGCCGACAGCCCGCCCGCCGGTGGCGGAATCGACGACGTCTTCCCCGCGTGGTGGAAGAACAACATTCGAGCTCGCCCCGTCCCCTCCCCCGCCGACAGAGGAGGAGGCGGGGCAACCAAGGCCAAGCGGAAGGCGGCACCTCGTCGGCTGTCGAGCGAGTCGACGGCGCTGGCGCCCCAATAGGGGGCACGTCGGGCATCGACCTCGCGTCTGAGACGAAGACGAGCGCCGTCTCCCCGCAACACGCCAATCCCGAGCAAACGAACGACGCTAGCACGCTCGCGAAGGACTTGCTGGGCGTCACCCTCGTACCTGAGACGGCGGTGCAGTCTGCTCCGGACGTGACTTCGTCACCGCCCGTCGACCAAGAGGTACCAACCGATTTCCATCTCATGCCTTTTGGATTCAGCCTCGACCCACCAAGCGACTTCGCTTTGGTGGACGCTCTCGTAGAGGCGAGTCCAAACCCTCTGGGGTATCGTATGTGGTCACCCTGGGACCCGCTGACGGACGTCTCGACCTACGGGCCCTCGGGGTCCGAGGAAGATGACGAGCCCGACTTCTGTTGGGATTTCTCCGGACTTGGTAACCCCAGTGCCATGCGGGACTTTATGACTGCGTGCGACTACTGCCTTTCTGACTGTTCTGACGATAGCTGCAGCCTCGGCGACGAGGACTGCGGCCCAAGTCGTGAATGTTTCCACGTCGATCTAGGGGGTCCCTCCGAAGGCAACCATCTTGGTATGCCGGAGAACGGTGATCTCCCTAGGCCTGTGCCTCGCGTTGACATCCTACGGGAGCTAGCTGTGGTCCCCGTTCCGGCGGGGGGTCATGACTCACAGCTCGAGCAAATCCGCGGGGTGCAGGCCAGGCTCGACGAGGGAGCAGGAACACTTGAGCCGATTCGTCGGGACATCGGGCAGGAATGGGTGGGCCAACCTCCGGCCAGAGAAGTGCGTCATCTACCCCAGGGTATCCAGCACTGCATCGCCGACGATGTCAGGGTAAGGCCGCCACCGACTTCCAGTGGAGTCGGCTAGAACCTGGCTGCAGCGACAATGCTTCTCCGCGCGATGCCGGAGCCGTCAACCACCGAGGGGCGGCGTATCCAGGGAGAGCTCAAGAATCTCCTGGAGGACGCCGCGGTCTGACGGGCAGAAAGCTCCGCCTCCCGAAGGCAGGGGTACCCCTCGGAACATCGCGCCGCGACTTCCCGATTCATGAGGGAAGCCTCGGTCCACACCGGGCGCACGCGCAACACAGCGCCTGCGGCCCCGGGTCGCCTCGACAACGAGCACCATCACCGCAACCGTCGGGCCCACCTCGACGAGAGGGTGCGCCGAGGCTATCACCCCAGGCGCGGGGGACGCTACGACAGCGGGGAGGATCGGAGTCCCTCGCCCGAACCACCCGGTCCGCAGGCTTTTAGCCGCGCCATACGACGGGCGCCGTTCCCGACCCGGTTCCGAACCCCGACTACTATCACAAAGTACTCGGGGGAGATGAGACCGGATTTGTGGCTCGCGGACTACCGGCTGGCCTGCCAACTGGGTGGAACGGACGATGACAACCTCATCATCCGCAACCTCCCCCTGTTCCTCTCCGACACCGCTCGCGCCTGGTTGGAGCACCTGCCTCCGGGGCAGATCTCCAACTGGGACGACCTGGTCCAAGCCTTCGCCGGCAATTTCCAGGGCACGTATGTGCGCCCTGGGAACTCCTGGGATCTCCGAAGCTGCCGACAGCAGCCGGGAGAGTCTCTCTGGGACTACATCCGACGATTCTCGAAGCAGCGCACCGAGCTGCCCAACATCGCCGATTCAGATGTCATCGGCGCGTTCCTCGCCGGCACCACCTGCCGCGACCTGGTGAGCAAGCTGGGTCGCAAGACCCCCACCAGGGCGAGCGAGCTGATGGACATCGCCACCAAGTTCGCCTCTGGCCAGGAGGCGGTTGAGGCCATCTTCCGGAAGGACAAGCAGCCCCAGGGCCGCCCACCGAAAGATGTCCCCGAGGCGTCAACTCAGCGCGGCGCCAAGAAGAAAGGCAAGAAGAATTCGCAAGCGAAGCGCGACGCCGCCGACGCGGACCTTGTCGCCGCCGCCGAGTACAAGAACCCTCGGAAACCTCCCGGAGGTGCCAACCTCTTCGACAAGATGCTCAAGGAGCCATGCCCCTATCATCAGGGGCCAGTCAAGCACACCCTTGAGGAGTGCGCCATGCTTCGGCGCCACTTTCACAAGGCCAAGCCACCCGCGGAGGGTGGCAGGGCTCGCGACGATGATAAGAAGGAAGATCACCAGGCAGGAGAGTTCCCTGAGGTCCGCGACTGCTTCATGATCTACGGTGGGCAAGCGGCGAACGCCTCGGCTCGGCACCGCAAGCAAGAGCATCGGGAGGTCTGTTCGGTAAAGGTGGCGGCGCCAGTCTACCTAGACTGGTCCAACAAGCCCATCACCTTCGACCAAGCCGACCACCCCGACCGCGTGCCGAGCCCGGGAAAATACCCGCTTGTTATCGACCCCGTCATCGGTGACGTCAGGCTCACCAAGGTCCTCATGGACGGAGGCAGCAGCCTCAACATCATCTATGCCGAGACCCTCAGGCTCCTGCGTGTTGATCTGTCCTCGGTCCGGGCAGGCGCTGCGCCTTTCCACGGGATCATCCCCGGGAAGCGCGTCTAGCCCCTCGGACAACTCGATCTTCCCGTCTGCTTTGGGACGCCCTCCAACTTCAGAAGGGAGACCCTCACGTTCGAGGTGGTCAGGTTCCGAGGAACCTACCACACAGTGCTGGGGAGGCCATGCTACGCAAAGTTCATGGTCGTCCCCAACTACACCTACCTCAAGCTCAAGATGCCGGGCCCCAACGGAGTCATCACCGTCGGCCCCACGTACCGACACGCGTACGAATGCGACGTGGAGTGCGTGGAGTACGCCGAGGCCCTCGCCGAATCCGAGGCCCTCATCGCCGACCTAGAGAGCCTCTCTAAGGAGGCGCCAGACGTGAAGCGCCATGCCGGCAATTTCGAGCCGACAGAGACGGTTAAATCTGTCCCTCTCGACCCCAGCAGCGACGCCTCCAAGCAGATACGGATCGGCTCTGAGCTCGATCCCAAATAGGAAGCAGTGCTCGTCGACTTTCTCCGCGCAAACGCCGACGTTTTCGCGTGGAGTCCCTCGGACATGCCCGACATACCGAGGGATGTCGCCGAGCACTCGCTGGATATCCGAGCTGGAGCCCGACCCGTGAAGCAGCCTCTGCGCCGATTCGACGAAGAAAAGCGCAGAGCCATAGGCGAGGAGATCCACAAGCTAATGGCGGCAGGGTTCATCAAAGAGGTATTCCATCCCGAATGGCTTGCCAACCCTGTGCTTGTGAGAAAGAAAGGAGGGAAATGGCGGATGTGTGTAGACTACACTGGTCTAAACAAAGCATGTCCGAAAGTTCCCTACCCTCTGCCTCGCATCGATCAAATCGTGGATTCCACCGCTGGGTGCGAAACCCTGTCTTTCCTCGATGCCTACTCAGGGTATCACCAGATTAGGATGAAAGAGTCCGACCAGCTCGTGACCTCTTTCATCACACCCTTCGGCATGTACTGCTATATTACCATGTCGTTCGGCTTGAGGAATGCGGGTGCAACTTACCAACGCTGCATGAACCATGTGTTCAGCGAACACATTGGCCGAACGGTCGAGGCCTACGTCGATGACATCGTAGTCAAGACGAGGAAAGCCTCCGACCTCCTTTCCGACCTTGAAGTGACATTCCGATGTCTCAAGGTGAAAGGCGTGAAGCTCAATCCCGAAAAGTGTGTCTTCGGGGTCCCCTGAGGCATGCTCTTGGGGTTCATCGTCTCCGAGCGGGGCATCGAGGCCAACCCGGAGAAGATCGCAGCCATCACCAGCATGGGGCCCATCAAGGACTTGAAAGGCGTACAGAGAGTCATGGGATGCCTTGCAGCTCTGAGCCGCTTCATCTCGCGCCTCGGCGAAAGAGGCCTGCCTCTGTACCGCCTCTTAAGGAAGGTCGAGTGCTTCACTTGGACCCCTGAGGCCGAGGAAGCCCTCGAGAACCTGAAGGCGCTCCTTACAAACGCGACCATCTTGGTGCCCCCCGCTGCCGGAGAAGCCCTCTTGATCTACGTCGCCGCGACCACTCAGGTGGTTAGCTGTCACACCCGGTTTCAGAAGGCAAACCGAATGCGAACTATGTACGTGCCAGGATCAGAAATTCACGTACACAGCGATTACATAAATGACTCATCATAGCACAATGCTTCGAATACAATAAAGAGTAAGTAATAATATAAAAGACTAGAGTCATTTACATAATATAATCAAAGTACACAGAATAGAAACGTAGCCAACGTAAATAAACCCACCACAGGCAGCTGACTGGGGGAGGTCGCTATCCTAATCCTCGAACTCGTCGAAGTCCTGGAACTCCTAGAGATCTGCCTCGACACCTTCTTCTTTACCTGAGCATAGATTGCACCAAAGGCAACCTGGTATTTTGTGAAAGCAAGGGTGAGTACACATCAACGTACTCAGCAAATGTCCCATTTGGCTAAAGTGGACTAGCTTTATGTGGGGTTAAGCTCAAGCAGTTGCTTTTAGTTGGTCAGGTATTTATTATTAGTAGAAGCCAAGTTTTATCATATACCCAACCCGTGAACCTTTTCCTCATCGAGGAACATCATTATCATCATCGAACCAAAATATTAAATAGAACCATTATATATATCGAACCATCTGTATCTCTAATCAAAGAGGATCCCAAGGCCGCTCATAACCGTGAGCACGGCTCATATATCAGTTTCATTACCCTCTGCAGAGGTTGCACACTTTACCCATGAGCCGTGATTCCCGTTTTGCCCGGGGATCATGACTCCCTATTGATCACTTCCTAGGTGGTCCGGCAGGGTATCACTACGTAGCCTTTACAAAGATTCCCTAGAGGTCATAGCCGCCCGTTAGGTTTCTCCAGTTTGATAAACACAGTACCTCTCCCCGCAGGAGGGTGACTAACAAAAGCAAAACGAAAGAACCTCGGCACCCAGCCTCGGCAGAGCAAGCACTGTGCCTGGACCCCATTGACGGCACGACGGCGAAGCAACTACACCTCTAGTTCCTCTAATTAATTAGCTAAGGGCGCCCCATTTCACCCTCATGGTTGCACTGTTATCCCGGGTTGTCACTCCCCAAATAGGTCCTTACGGAGAGGCACTCAGGAAACAGCCTGAGCCCCCTAAAGTATCACAGGAACATCATCGGGATAACATCATAGTATCATAAGTATTCACATCATGTTCATTGATTCAAGTAAAGCAATAGCATAATGCTAACCATGATAACCCAAAAGGTAAACAAGGATAAGGTAAATGGAAAGCTAGTCAATCCTTAGGTTTCAATTAAGTAATGCGAGATAGTGCATTAAAAGTGAATGGGACATAATGGGTCAGAGGACACTTGCCTCTACCAAACAGATGCTCAGGGTCTTCAGCCTCATGGAACTCGAAGAGCTAGATCACTTGATCGCCGAAGCTTGATCATCGATTCCTCGAAGCGCGGGAACAAATCACGATCTAATCGCAACACGAAGCGAAGACGAACAAGCACAAGCAAACAAACATATATAAATACATAATAACATTACACCATACAAGATAAAATGATATAAAAATATGCAGCATAAAACAGAGCTCGATTCTATGGTCACGCGAGGGAAAGAAATGTCGAACTCGAAGCGACGGTCGGGAAAATATCGCGTTTACGCTAAACAAGTATTAACGCTAACAATTAATTCGACCTTATCAATTATAAATTATATCTACTATTTAGTTTGATTAATCTGCTACACTAACAACTGTCAAATAAATAAGTAATTTAATTAACACAAGAGATTCTAAGCGAGACGAATTTATGACAAGCGAAACAGTACGACAGCGTGCAAACGACACGCGAACACGCGCGACACAGCATGCTGACGACACACGAAATAGTGCGCACGACCAGCGCGAACGATGCACAGCCACACGCGACATAGCACGCTGACGACACACGAAACAGTGCGTGCGACCAGCACAAATGACGCGCGAATCAGCACGCGACTACGAGCGCGAACAACTCGTGCGACAGGCGAGAAAAACTAAATAGTTGACACATTTATACTAAACACCTATTAAATAAGTTAAGCTAATATTAGCCAGGTTAATGTTTATTATAAAAGCGCGAGGTAAACACTACACCTTTAGTCTAATTGAAATATTAGTATAATAAATATTAGTCGAGCGAACATTAAGTTAATTATCTAGCATATATGACCTGACGAATTAACGTTACTAACATGAGTGTTTATAAATGAAAATAATTTACTATCACGCGTAGACGCCGTGCGACACACGTGATCGATACATGAGGTACACGCTAACGACGCGCGGCAAGGCGAGCAACACGACAACAACGAGCGCCACACGTGAGCGCGCGTGTCACGCGCGAAGGAGCACACGGAAGGCGTGCACACCCATGTGTGACCATGAGCAAAAGACGTGCGACGGTGCGCGCGAACAGCTCACGATAACACGTGCCGGACGCGCGGCGCGAACGCGCGAACGAACGGCAGCAACGCGCAAACAGCACGCGACCTGCGAAAACAGCGTGACATACGTATACTACTAATTGTGTCGTATTTATACTAAATAAATAATAAATGCAACACTTAAGTTGGCATAACCACAATAATATGTATTTATCACATGCATGGATAGAATTAACACTTAGTTCCGATTGGTTTACAACTCGATTAATCATCGTTTAATAACGTCAATTAATTAACGTGAACGATTATAGATGAAATAGTTTATTGCCGCTCGATATGGCACGCAACACATTAAACAAGGGGCGCGGAACGGCGCACGCGACAGCGCGCGACCAACAACAAACAAGTAATTAAATAAAATATTTAAGCTGGTATTAATCAAGTTAATTAACATTTATATTTATAAAAGCACGAGTTAAACTATAGATTTGTTCTACTTAAATTGTTATTTTAATAACCCTCGAACAAACCAATAATTAATTATTTAATTAAAACATGTGTGGTGACATCATAATAATTTTAATGTGTGCACAAGATCATTGCACGGTTAATGTAACTGGAACGGAATGAATCGAATATCTAACGATAAAGTTAGTATATATAGCGTAATAATGGCGATGTGGCGCGATTCTATCGGTCAGAAGCGTGTCATACGAAGGGTCACATGAATCTCAGCCGTAGTGGATCGCACAAATGCAAAAAAAGAAAACAGAAATGTGCATGCAGAGGAGACGTTTGCAAGGGGAGATGTATGCAGTGAAGCCCACGTGAGTTTTCCTGGCTCTTGCTGCATGCATGCAGATCACGAGTGGGAGGGGAAGACCGTTTCTTTTTCCTCTACTTGCTGAAACCACACGGGCACACAGGAAACGACATGCAAGTGGGTCCCATCGACAACTCCTTCTCCATACCACGCACCAACGGTTATTTTCATCTCTCTGCTGCACGCCGGCAAAACAGGATCGGCTATCTAGACCTGAGGCATGCCGGAGCGGGCTGGGCGGGGCTTTGCATGGCTTCAGCGGCTCGTAGGGGCAGGGGACAGCGGAGGCGCATGGCTGGGCATGGGGCTTCACACCGGGGAAACGTGCACCGGCTAGGGGTCGTAGGGAGGACCGTGCGCCGGGGCTGGCTGAGCTGCCGCAGGAGGGCGCAGGCTGCGCAGGGGAACGCTTGGCCGAGGCTGTTCCGGGTGCACAACGAACGAGGGAGACGAAACGCACGGATGCGCAACATAGCACACAGCGACGCAGCACGGCGGTTTGACGACGACTGAGAGGGTGCAGCGACGCAGCACGGCGGTTCGACGACGAATGAGAGGGTGCAGCGACGCAGCTTGCGAGCACGGCGACGCAACGGCAAGGGCAGACTCTGGTTGGGCATGCGGGTGATCGACAGACGGCAAGGAAGAAGGGCTGGGCGGGATCTCACCTTGTGACGACGGCGAACGGCGAGGCTTGCCGGACGTGAAGAACTCGCAGGGGATCCTTGGCCGGCCAGAGCGAGCTTGCCGCCGCTGTTGCTACATGATGAGGGATGCTAGGGAGGTGCGGCCATGGGAAGGAATTGTGGTCTGCGACCTCCATGGCTTGGCACTGCAGGAGGGCGATGAGATAGTTGTTTTGGAGAGAGGAGGGAGAGCGGGAAAGGACGTCGAGGTGCTTAAATGGGCTGCACACGGACGGTTCTGAGGCTATAGCGCAGTGGGCGTGCCTGAGGGGAGAGGGGAGATAGAGATACTACGCATAGAGAAAAGAATGCAGGGGTGTCGTGGGGAGGAGCTGGTGGGGCCAAGCGGCGCTGCTGCAGCCGGCCACTCACGCAAGCGCGCACGGGCGCGGCGTGCTGAGCTGCGCGCGGCTGGGCAGGGATGGGCGTGCAGGGAGCGAGCAGGCGGTTGGGCGAGCCGCGCAGGCGGCGTCGCGGGCAAGGCCGCGGTGTGCGCGAGGGCTAGGGCACGCGGGGGAGGGCGCAGCTGCTGGGCCGCGCGCGCAGCTGCGCTGCGGGTGGGCCGCGGGAGGGAGGCGCGGAGCTGGGCCGCAGAAAGGCCGGCTAGGAGCTGAGGGAGGCTTTCCATTTTATTATTTTTCTTCCTTTTCTTTTTTTTCTATTTTTTTTCCTGATATCAAATTTATTTATAATAATGTGTTACATATTAGATGCATACACGCCAAAGCAAAACAACACACAAAAACAAATGTATTTTCGCATGATGCATCAACCATTATCCCCTTAGGGTTTTATTAATAGCTATAAATGGAGTAAAATTTCCTATTACTTGGAAATAAATAAATAGAGGAGCGAAAAGAAAGAGGAACAAGAAAGTAACACGTGAATTTGGTGGATATTAGAGAAAAAAATTTATACCCCTAAATTCAGGTTGTTACAGATCTAACCCCCTTAACAGAATCTCGTCCTCGAGATTAAAGAAGAGGCTAGCAAGAAAAGGAGATTTGTTCATTAGTCTTTCATAGCTTTTTTAACTCAACTTTGACTCCGCCGGCTTGACTTGTGGATTGGTTGCTTTGACCATCAGATGCTTGAGACCGATTGATGCAATTCTTGAGGATCTCCTGGACCTGTGGGTTAGGACCCACACACGCTTTCGCTGCGCCACTCTGATCTTGTTGGTTGATGTAGATTGCGTTGTCTTCATTGGGGTTAGCGGCTAACCCCCTTAACAAGAGCATTGATACACACCTGATGAAGATGTTGCCGACTCTGATCTTGACTGATTCGGAGGAGTTGGAGGTTGCCAAAAGGATAGGTGCAAGAGGAAAGAATAGCGAGAAAAGGTAAGTATAGACGGATTAGAGAGAGCAGGGGGGAACCCAACTATTTAACTCTATGGCACTCACCTAGTAAACAAATTTCATTGCGGACCAAGGGCCACAACACATCAACACTCATTCCAAAGAAGCAAATCAGTCATAGCAGAAGGACAAACATCATGAGCACACAGCAACAAACATCTCGTTGTTATACGTTCCTTTTAATTAAATGGTGGTCTTTCTTTAAAAAAAAGGAAACTACTCTAAGGCCAACAAAAGGCAAGGGGAATAATAAGACATGGAGGGTAGGGCATGAGCATAATAAAGGATGGATCTAAAGCAATGATTGTAACCGACAAGGGAGAGAATGCAACCAAGGTCAGGATAGGTAAAACACCATTCTCAAGTCGAGATGGAAAAGATGATATTTCAAAAGGTAGGCATAAGATAACATCATGGAAAGATCTAGAGATTATGAAGGTAAGGGAGGTGAAAGGCAAAAACACACCAAAAGATAGAGTTAGGACAAGACTTGCAACACGACAGAGGAAAAGGGGAATAAACAAGAGCGGGATAGGCAAGACATCACTCTTGAAATGAAATGGGAGAGGAGGCTTTAAAATGCAGGTGCAAGATAAGCATCATGGTAAAGATCAAGGGATGACAAGGGTTAAGGTGATAACAGACAAACACAACCAAGGATGTATTTTAGACAAAACTTGTGAGGCATCAAAGAAGGGGAAGCTATCAATGGTGAAGTAGGTGAGGCATTATTCCTCAAACCGGGATGGAGAAGAGGAGGCTTTAAAGGGTAGGTTCAAATTAAGCAGGAAGACAAGGGCATATATATCACGAGGGTTTTGAAAGTAATAACGGACAATGATGTAGGAGAGGAGGTAAACAGGCATAAGACAAAGAATATAAGTGCCACAGAGAATGGAGTTAAGACAGGACCTGCAAGTGTTAGAGGAAAGGATGCATTCAAGGGCCAGATAGGTAAATTGCCACTCCCAAATTGAGGTGGAAAAGAGGGGATTTTTTAAAGAGTAGGAATAAAGATGAGTATCAAAGCAAGATCAATGGATGACAAGGTGAGGGTGATAGCCAATAACAACACAGTAAGGGATGGAATTAACACAAAACTTGTAAGGCGACAAGAAGTGAAAAGAAATCAAGGGATAGATAGGTAACTCGCAACTCTCAAGCTGGGTGGAAAGAAGGGAGAGGCTTTTAAAGGGTAAGTTCAAATTATGCATTTAGGTAGAAGACATCAATATCGCAAGGGTCAACGGCGATAACAGACAAGGATATGAGAGAAAAGATGAAGGCATTGAAGGTCAGTGGAATGAGTACAACAAATAATGGAGTTGAGCCCAAGCTTACACGCAGTAAAGA
The DNA here is from genome assembly GCF_902167145.1 of Zea mays. Lineage (NCBI taxonomy): Eukaryota > Viridiplantae > Streptophyta > Magnoliopsida > Poales > Poaceae > Zea > Zea mays. The sequence goes on from NC_050097.1 coordinate 56,627,033, forward strand.
AGAGGATATAGCTAAGGGTAAGATAAGTAAAACACAACTCTCAATTTGAAATAGGAGATTGGAGATTTTAGAGAACGGACATAGTGTAATCACCAAGGTAAGATATAGAGGTGTCAAAGGCGAATGGGATAATAACGAAAGGCATAACAAAGGATAGAGTTAAGGCAAGACTCACGAAATGGCGAAGTGGAGAAAACAATCAAGGTAAGATAGGTGACGTTTCAATAGAATGGTTGAACTAAGAATTCATCACCGAGGGAAGTTATAAGGAAACGATGAGATCATCAAGGATGTGTGAAATAGATTGGCCGCTCATGGATCATCAAGAAATAAGGGTGGTCAAAAGCATGTTAACCGAAATGTCTAAAACAATCATTGGGATATGAAGGTAAGCATATATAAAAATAATAGTATGCAAGATTACAAGGGTACGGGTATACCCAGACAAGGGAAAAGAAAAATGCAAAGGATGACGACTTAACAGTGGAATAGGAAGGGATCTCAGAAGACAAGAAGGTCATGGACATATAAACTGAAATGTTTAAATAGGCAGTAGAGGTACAAGGGTAAGTGCTTTAGATTAAGGGATAAGGGTATTAAAAATGCAAGGATACGAGCATGTCAATAACAAAATGGAATAGAGATGGTCAAATAGTAGCAATTTAATAATGGATGAGGAAAGAGTCCCAAAAGACTAAGGCTATGGTCAGGGGGCATCTACAAAGATGTCGCAAGCACAAGGTGAGATCAGATCTAATAGATTGAGAGAAGTATAGATCATACTAGAATAAAATACTTTTTAGCAAGGGGGCATATAGGAGCACAACATAGAATTAGTCGAGGTGACTAATATTTTGAAGCAAAATCAAGGATGAGATGAAGTAATAATCAATAAGTCCTTAAAACGGCCAATGCTACTCTAGGTCAGCGGTCCTACAGTCAGCACGACTTTGATACCACTTATGTCACACCCGGTTTCAGAAGGCAAACCGAATGCGAACTATGTACGTGCCAGGATCAGAAATTCACGTACACAGCGATTACATAAATGACTCATCATAGCACAATGCTTCGAATACAATAAAGAGTAAGTAATAATATAAAAGACTAGAGTCATTTACATAATATAATCAAAGTACACAGAATAGAAACGTAGCCAACGTAAATAAACCCACCACAGGCAGCTGACTGGGGGAGGTCGCTATCCTAATCCTCGAACTCGTCGAAGTCCTGGAACTCCTAGAGATCTGCCTCGACACCTTCTTCTTTACCTGAGCATAGATTGCACCAAAGGCAACCTGGTATTTTGTGAAAGCAAGGGTGAGTACACATCAACGTACTCAGCAAATGTCCCATTTGGCTAAAGTGGACTAGCTTTATGTGGGGTTAAGCTCAAGCAGTTGCTTTTAGTTGGTCAGGTATTTATTATTAGTAGAAGCCAAGTTTTATCATATACCCAACCCGTGAACCTTTTCCTCATCGAGGAACATCATTATCATCATCGAACCAAAATATTAAATAGAACCATTATATATATCGAACCATCTGTATCTCTAATCAAAGAGGATCCCAAGGCCGCTCATAACCGTGAGCACGGCTCATATATCAGTTTCATTACCCTCTGCAGAGGTTGCACACTTTACCCATGAGCCGTGATTCCCGTTTTGCCCGGGGATCATGACTCCCCATTGATCACTTCCTAGGTGGTCTGGCAGGGTATCACTACGTAGCCTTTACAAAGATTCCCTAGAGGTCATAGCCGCCCGTTAGGTTTCTCCAGTTTGATAAACACAGTACCTCTCCCCGCAGGAGGGTGACTAACAAAAGCAAAACGAAAGAACCTCGGCACCCAGTCTCGGCAGAGCAAGCACTGTGCCTGGACCCCATTGACGGCACGACGGCGAAGCAACTACACCTCTAGTTCCTCTAATTAATTAGCTAAGGGCGCCCCATTTCACCCTCATGGTTGCACTGTTATCCCGGGTTGTCACTCCCCAAACAGGTCCTTACAGAGAGGCACTCAGGAAACAACCTGAGCCCCCTAAAGTATCACAGGAACATCATCGGGATAACATCATAGTATCATAAGTATTCACATCATGTTCATTGATTCAAGTAAAGCAATAGCATAATGCTAACCATGATAACCCAAAAGGTAAACAAGGAAAAGGTAAATGGAAAGCTAGTCAATCCTTAGGTTTCAATTAAGTAATGCGGGATAGTGCATTAAAAGTGAATGGGACATAATGGGTCAGAGGACACTTGCCTTCACCAAACAGATGCTCAGGGTCTTCAGCCTCATGGAACTCGAAGAGCTAGATCACTTGATCGCCGAAGCTTGATCATCGATTCCTCGAAGCGCGGGAACAAATCACGATCTAATCGCAACACGAAGCGAAGACGAACAAGCACAAGCAAACAAACATATATAAATACATAATAACATTACACCATACAAGATAAAATGATATAAAAATATGCAGCATAAAACAGAGCTCGATTCTATGGTCACGCGAGGGAAAGAAATGTCGAACTCGAAGCGACGGTCGGGAAAATATCGCGTTTACGCTAAACAAGTATTAACGCTAACAATTAATTCGACCTTATCAATTATAAATTATATCTACTATTTAGTTTGATTAATCTGCTACACTAACAACTGTCAAATAAATAAGTAATTTAATTAACACAAGAGATTCTAAGCGAGACGAATTTATGACAAGCGAAACAGTACGACAGCGTGCAAACGACACGCGGACACGCGCGACACAGCATGCTGACGACACACGAAATAGTGCGCACGACCAGCGCGAACGATGCATAGCCACACGCGACATAGCACGCTGACGACACACGAAACAGTGCGTGCGACCAGCACAAATGACACGCGAATCAGCACGCGACTACGAGCGCGAACAACTCGTGCGACAGGCGAGAAAAACTAAATAGTTGACACATTTATACTAAACACCTATTAAATAAGTTAAGCTAATATTAGCCAGGTTAATGTTTATTATAAAAGCGCGAGGTAAACACTACACCTTTAATCTAATTGAAATATTAGTATAATAAATATTAGTCGAGCGAACCTTAAGTTAATTATCTAGCATATATGACCTGACGAATTAACGTTACTAACATGAGTGTTTATAAATGAAAATAATTTACTATCACGCGTAGACGCCGTGCGACACACGTGATCGACACACGAGGTACACGCTAACGACGCGCGGCAAGGCGAGCAACACGACAACAACGAGCGCCACACGTGAGCGCGCGTGTCACGCGCGAAGGAGCACACGGAAGGCGTGCACACCCACGTGTGACCATGAGCAAAAGACGTGCGACGGTGCGCGCGAACAGCTCGCGATAACACGTGCCGGACGCGCGGCGCGAACGCGCGAACGAACGGCAGCAACGCGCAAACAGCACGCGACCTGCGAAAACAGCGTGACATACGTATACTACTAATTGTGTCGTATTTATACTAAATAAATAATAAATGCAACACTTAAGTTGGCATAACCACAATAATATGTATTTATCACATGCATGGATAGAATTAACACTTAGTTCCGATTGGTTTACAACTCGATTAATCATCGTTTAATTACGTCAATTAATTAACGTGAACGATTATAGATGAAATAGTTTATTGCCGCTTGATATGGCACGCAACACATTAAACAAGGGGCGCGGAACGGCGCACGCGACAGCGCGCGACCAACAACAAACAAGTAATTAAATAAAAGTATTTAAGCTGGTATTAATCAAGTTAATTAACATTTATATTTATAAAAGCACGAGTTAAACTATAGATTTGTTCTACTTAAATTGTTATTTTAATAACCCTCGAACAAACCAATAATTAATTATTTAATTAAAACATGTGTGGTGACATCATAATAATTTTAATGTGTGCACAAGATCATTACACGGTTAATGTAACTGGAACGGAATGAATCGAATATCTAACGATAAAGTTAGTATATATAGCGTAATAATGGCGATGTGGCGCGATTCTATCGGTCAGAAGCGTGTCATACGAAGGGTCACATGAATCTTAGCCGTAGTGGATCGCACAAATGCAAAAAAAGAAAACAGAAATGTGCATGCAGAGGAGACGTTTGCAAGGGGAGATGTATGCAGTGAAGCCCACGTGAGTTTTCCTGGCTCTTGCTGCATGCATGCAGATCACGAGTGGGAGGGGAAGACGGTTTCTTTTTCCTCTACTTGCTGAAACCACACGGGCACACAGGAAACGACATGCAAGTGGGTCCCATCGACAACTCCTTCTCCATACCACGCACCAACAGTTATTTTCATCTCTCTGCTGCACGCCGGCAAAACAGGATCGGCTATCTAGACCTGAGGCATGCCGGAGCGGGCTGGGCGGGGCTTTGCATGGCTTCAGCGGCTCGTAGGGGCAGGGGACAGCGGAGGCGCATGGCTGGGCATGGGGCTTCACACCGGGGAAACGTGCGCCGGCTAGGGGTCGTAGGGAGGACCGTGCGCCGGGGCTGGCTGAGCTGCCGCAGGAGGGCGCAGGCTACGCAGGGGAACGCTTGGCCGAGGCTGTTCCGGGTGCACAACGAACGAGGGAGACGAAACGCACGGATGCGCAACATAGCACACAGTGACGCAGCACGGCGGTTCAACGACGACTGAGAGGGTGCAGCGACGCAGCACGGCGGTTCGACGACGAATGAGAGGGTGCAGCGACGCAGCTTGCGAGCACGGCGACGCAACGGCAAGGGCAGACTCTGGTTGGGCATGCGGGTGATCGACAGACGGCAAGGAAGAAGGGGTGGGCGGGATCTCACCTTGTGACGACGGCGAACGGCGAGGCTTGCCGGATGTGAAGAACTCGCAGGGGATCCTTGGTCGGCCAGAGCGAGCTTGCCGCCGCTGTTGCTACATGATGAGGGATGCCAGGGAGGTGCGGCCATGGGAAGGAATTGTGGTCTGCGACCTCCATGGCTTGGCACTGCAGGAGGGCGATGCGGTAGTTGTTTTGGAGAGAGGAGGGAGAGCGGGAAAGGACGTCGAGGTGCTTGAATGGGCTGCACACGGACGGTTCTGAGGCTATAGCGCAGTGGGCGTGCCTGAGGGGAGAGGGGAGATACTACGCATAGAGAAAAGAATGCAGGGGTGTCGTGGGGAGGAGCTGGTGGGGCCAAGCGGCGCTGCTGCAGCCGGCCACTCACGCAAGCGCGCACGGGCGCGGCGTGCTGAGCTGCGCGCGGCTGGGCAGGGATGGGCGTGCAGGGAGCGCGCAGGCGGTTGGGCGAGCCGCGCAGGCGGCGGCGCGGGCAAGGCCGCGGTGTGCGCGAGGGCTAGGGCACGCGGGGGAGGGCGCAGCTGCTGGGCCGCGCGCGCAGCTGCGCTGCGGGTGGGCCACGGGAGGGAGGCGCGGAGCTGGGCCGCAGAAAGGCCGGCTAGGAGCTGAGGGAGGCTTTCCATTTTATTATTTTTCTTCCTTTTCTTTTTTTCTATTTTTTTTTCTGATATCAATTTTATTTATAATAATGTGTTACATATTAGATGCATACACGCCAAAGCAAAACAACACACAAAAACAAATGTATTTTCGCATGATGCATCAACCATTATCCCCTTAGGGTTTTATTAATAGCTATAAATGGAGTAAAATTTCCTATTACTTGGAAATAAATAAATAGAGGAGCGAAAAGAAAGAGGAACAAGAAAGTAACACGTGAATTTGGTGGATATTAGAGAAAAAAATTTATACCCCTAAATTCAGGGTGTTACATTAGCGCCGCGATTGTGGTTGAGAGACGAGAAGAGGGGCATGCATTGCCCGTCCAGAGGCCAGTCTACTTCATCAGCGAGGTACTGTCCGAGACCAAGATCCGCTACCCACAAATTCAGAAGCTGCTGTACGTGGTGATCCTGACGCGGCGGAAGTTGCGACACTACTTCGAGTCTCATCCGGTAACTGTGGTGTCATCCTTCCCCCTGGGGGAGATCATCCAGTGCCGAGAGGCCTCGGGTAGAATTGCAAAGTGGGCGGTGGAAATCATGGGCGAAACGATCTCGTTCGCCCATCGGAAGGCCATCAAGTCCCAGGTCTTAGCGGACTTCGTGGCTGAATGGGTCGACACCCAGCTCCCAACAGCTCCGATCCAACCGGAACTCTGGACCATGTTCTTCGACGGGTCGCTGATGAAGACAGAAGCGGGCGCAGGCCTGCTCTTCATCTCGCCCCTCGGGAAGCACCTGCGCTACGTGCTACGCCTCCACTTCCCGACATCCAACAATGTGGCCGAGTACGAGGCTCTGGTCAACGGGTTGCGCATCGCCATCGAGCTAGGGGTCCGACGCCTCGACGCTCGCGGCGACTCGCAGCTCGTCATCGACCAAGTCATGAAGAACTCCCACTGCCGCGACCTGAAGGTGGAAGCCTACTGCGATGAGGTTCGGCGCCTGGAAGACAAGTTCTACGGGCTCGAACTCAACCACATCTCCCGACGCTACAACGAGACTGCGGACGAGCTGGCTAAAATAGCCTCGGGGCGAACAACGGTTCCCCGGACGTCTTCTCCCGAGACCTGCACCGACCCTCCGTCAAGATCGATGACACGCCCGAGCCCGAGGCACCCTCGGCCCAGTCCGAGGCACCCTCGGCTCAGTCCGAGGCACCCTCGGGCCAGCCCGAGGCACCCTCGTCTCAACCCGAGGCACCCTCGGCCCCTGAGGGTGAGGCACTGCGTGTCGAGGAGGAGCGGAGCGGGGTCACGCCTGATCGAAACTGGCAGACTCCGTACCTGCAATATCTCCACCGAGGAGAGCTACCACTCAACCAAGCCGAAGCTCGGCGGTTGGCGTGGCGCGCCAAGTCGTTCGTCTTGCTGGGAGACGGGAAGGAGCTCTACCACCACAGCCCCTCAGGCATCCTCCAGCGATGCATCCCCATCGCCGAAGGTCAGGAGCTCCTACAAGAGATACACTCGGGGGCTTGCGGCCATCACGCAGCACCTCGAACCCTTGTCGGAAACGCCTTCTGACAAGGTTTCTACTGGCCGACGGCGGTGGCCGATGCCACTAGAATTGTCCGCACCTGCGAAGGGTGTCAGTTCTACGCGAGGCAGACCCACCTGCCCGCTCAGGCCCTGCAGACGATACCCATCACCTGGCCTTTTGCTGTGTGGGGTCTGGACCTCGTCGGCCCCTTGCAGAAGGCACCCGGGGGCTACGCGCACCTGTTGGTCGCCATCGACAAATTCTCCAAGTGGATCGAGGTCCGACCCCTAAACAGTATCAGGTCCGAACAGGCGGTGGCATTCTTCACCAACATCATCCATCGCTTTGGGGTCCCGAACTCCATCATCACCGACAACGGCACCCAGTTCACCGGCAGGAAGTTCCTGGACTTCTGCGAGGATCACCACATCCGGGTGGACTGGGCCGCCGTGGCTCACCCCATGACGAATGGGCAGGTAGAACGTGCCAACGACATGATTCTGCAAGGACTCAAGCCTCGGATCTACAACGACCTCAACAAGTTCGGCAAGCGGTGGATGAAGGAACTCCCCTCGGTGGTTTGGAGCCTGAGGACAACGCCGAGCCGAGCCACGGGCTTCACACCGTTCTTTCTAGTCTATGGGGCCGAGGCCATCTTGCCCACAGACTTAGAATATAGTTCCCCGAGGACGAGGGCCTACGCCGACCAAAGCAATCAAGCTAATCGAGAAGACTCGCTGGACCAGCTGGAAGAGGCTCGGGACATGGCCTTACTACACTCGGCGCGGTACCAGCAGTCCCTGCGACGCTACCACGCCAGAGGGGTTCGGTCCCGAGACCTCCAGGTGGGCGACCTGGTGCTTCAGCTGCGACAAGACGCCTGAGGGCGGCACAAGCTCACGCCTCCCTGGGAAGGGTCGTTCGTCATCGCCAAAGTTCTGAAGCCCGGAACGTACAAGCTGACCAACAGTCAAGGCGAGGTCTACAGCAACGCTTGGAACATCCAACAGCTACATCGCTTCTACCCTTAAGATGCTTTCAAGTTGTCCGTATACCTCGTTTCCCACGCAAAGTTTAGTCATTAAGGAAGGGTCAGCCTTGCCTCGGCAAAGCCCGACCCTCCCTCGAGGGCTAAAAGGGGGGAACCCCCTCTGTGCCAAAATTTTCCTCGGAAAAAGATCTTTTTCGCCAGAATGTCTTTCATGCTTTTCGACTACTTCGAAAGTGGATCCTAAAAACGATGGAGTACACGTAAGAAGCCAAGGCTGACCGAGCCGAGGGACTCCTATGCCTCTGGGATATGGATACCTCACTCATCACCTTCTGCGATAAGTAACTCGCGCTCGGATAAGTGATTCCGCAGACCGAACAAGTCTTCACGCTCGAAAGCTCCTCTGCCGGAACGATTTTTCGGGCCTTCTCGACTGCGTCGGTGACAGAACCCTATGGACGAGTAAGAGTGCGCGTAAGCGGCAAGGCCGACCGAGCCGAGGGATTCCTATGCCTCTGGGATACGGATACCTCACTCATCACCTTCCGTGAACAGCAACTCTCGCTCGCACAAACAATACTGTTACCGACAAATAAGTCCAGATACTCAAAACAAGAGGAAAAGAAACGCAACTTTACAACACGACGATGGTATGTTTGGGCCTCGGCGGCCACAGAAATCATACACACACTACAAGATAATCCGATCCTGCAGGCTCGGATCTTGACAATTGAAGGGAGCAGCAGCACCCTCAGCGTCAACTACACCTTCGGCGAGGTCCGACCTAGCCTCGGACGGCGACGCGGTCGGAGGATCTCCACTCTGAAGGACGACATCAGCACCACGCCTAGGCCATCGCCGCCAGGGTCTTCTCCAGGAATCCGGCTCGAGCAGACGGCTCGGCCGGCCACCCCGAGGCCTCGGCAACTCAACTCCGGCGTCGGTCCCGCCAGCGGACGACCCGGCCAGGCTTCGGCTGACCAAGTCTTCTTTTCGAAGCCAACTCTACCTCTGTTCGAGCTGACACCGCTACCCCCGGCTTCGGCTCATCGAAGAGCGGCCGAGGGGTTCCTTTAACTAAGCAAGAGAAGCCTCGGACAGCAAGGCCGACTGAGCCGAGGGACTCCTACGCCTCCGGGATACGGATACCTCACTCGTCACCTTCGCACGAGGCGACTCACGCTTGGTGAAGCGGTTCAGATAACCAACAGGCGAGTCTTAGTGCTCGAAAATGAGGAAAAAACACGGCTCCGCGCCGAAAATACATACATGTTCAGGCCCCGACAGCCACAATGAACAAAAAGATCGGCATTCAAGGTGCCATTACAAACAGAACTCTGGTTCCGTCCCCGCGGGTATGAACAACCTCCACACCGGGGAGCCTGCGGGGCGACAAGTTCCGGGCGACTCGCCAGCGACCTCTGCAGCAGCAGCTATGGTCCCAGGACGGACGCGACCACCGGAAGGCTCTCGTTCGCGTCCCCGCTCAAGGGACGCGAACCAGATATCAAAGCCAAAAAGCCGGAGGCCGGCCCGTAGGCGGCACTGACGACCTCGACGGTGGAGAAGCTTCCCCCGGCTGCCACCACGTCAGCACCGACGGCGGCGTCCGCCTCTCCACCAACGCCGCACCGGCGAACGCGGGCCGCTCCAAAGTGCACCGGCAGGTCCTCGCTCCCGTGCTCGCCACGAAAGCGAGGAAGAGGGCGGAATGTTGCATCCTAGCTGGGCAGCAACAGTTCGCCTTCCCTGGCATGGCTGGAGGACGCCTCCTCCGCAGAGCTGGGGGATGGTTTCCACCACCAGAAGCTGGAAGAGGAGGTGGCCAGCCGACCCGTGCGGGAGGTAGAGCCCCGGCTCGCCTCGCTCTCTGCCCCAGCAAGGATGGTAAACATCCTTGAAGCTGAGGGAGGGGCGGGGGCCACAGCCCGGCTTGCTTTTCCCCGCCATCGAACTGGAGATCACCGTCTTGGGTGACCACCGGCGAGGGGGTGCAGCTGGGCTGCATGATGAAAATCCTCGAAGCCGAACGATGGCTGAGAGGTACCAACTTCCACGAAGTTGCGTTCCTCCAACGACAAGGCGGAAGGATTGCGGGTGTTCCCCATCCGGGGGCTCGGAAGGTGGAAAGACACGATGCATAAGGGAGCGCGGAGACATGGTCGCCTTTCAAGGGGGTCACCCTCCTTTTAAAGGCGACTCTCCCTACTTGCGTCCCCAGCCGTCGCGGGCTGAGTTTTCTCCAACACGCTCCAAGATCCTCCCCCTACGGCACGGGGGCTGGGTCCCACGTGTCATGCAAACTGGCCCAGGGCAGAAGAAGCCAAACCGCCGCGCGCGGTGCATGCAACCGCCCAGCGGTTACTAGCATTACTCCACTTTCGCCCAGATCAGCGGGTGAAAGGGCGGGCAGCCATGCAGGCGGCATGCAACCGCGCCAAGTGGGCGCACCCCTCCGACTTCCAACGCACCCAGCATGGAGGCCCAGGCCCACGCGTCATGCAACCGGCGCGCCGGTTGCTACGTGCGAGCAACTGCACCGCCACTCGCACCACTACCACGCCTCCTCGACTGCGGAACCAGTACTGCGACTCGAGGCAACCCTGCGTATGACCCAGCAGTGCCAGCCAGGCGCGACAGTCAATACGGCCAAAAATGGGCCGACAGTAATGGCGGTGGCAGGCGGGCAGGAGCAGCGGTCACGTCGTCAGCCAAGCTTACGTCCCATCCAGGGGCAGCGAGAGAACCCTCTCTCACGGCGTGAAGACGACGCACCCGTGTTCCGTTCCTTGAACGGCTCGCGCACGTGCAACGGCCGCCTCGCGAACCACTTGCCCCGTCGCATTAACTCCGCGGCGGGACAGGCGACGCCTTAGGCAGGAGAAGCAAGCGACGCTTCGCCTTCGCCATAATGACCGCGTCAAAAAAGGTACGCCACGTCATTCGATTTCGTATCCTTTTCCTTTTCCTCTTTCTCTCTCTTACAACAGGGACCGGGAAAGGGGGATACCCCGAAAAGGATCCTTCTCCGTGAAGGAAACAGGCCCCGAGCCTCCCTATTGATCAGAGGTTCAAAGGCTGGCCCCTCGGAGGGGTTCAATGGCCGCCTCAGAGCGCTTGGGTTCCGCGCCCACTACTGGTCAGAGGTTCGAAGGCCGGCCCCTCGGAAGGGTTCAACGGCCGCCTCAGGCCACTCGGGCTCCGCGCCCACTACTGATCAGGGGTTCGTAGGCTGGCCCTCGAAGGGTTCACAGCCGCCTCAGACATAGAGCGAGGGATGACCCTGGGTACGTTCGATACATAACCGAGGCTCGGGCTACGCTCCCGAGGTACCCTAGGACATTTCCGAGACCAGCGGGAACGATCTTGTAACGGAATCCCATTAGAGGGAGGCATCGAGCCCTCGGACCCCATCGAAAGGGGACCGGGTCCGGCAGATCACCCACAGGTACTTTTGGAGCGTGCCTCCGGGCCTCTAGCCGACCCCTAACAAATGGGGCACGGGCGTCCACTCGGATTACCCGCCAGCAGCTCACCGGAGACACCATGTTCGGCGCCCTCCGAGGGCAACATGGCGCTTTTCCCCCCCTCCTCCTTACGGAAAGGCGACGCAGGGGCGTATGTAAAAAAGTCGAGTCTGTCCTTGACCGTCCTCTCGCCCTGTGCAGAGGCTCGGGGGCTGCTCTCGTGAACCCGGCTCCGGCCAAACCGTTGACAGCGTCAACATACCAGCCCGAGAACTTGGGACCCGACCGTGCACCCGGGCTACGGCCAGCTCGCATGAGGGAACGACCAGACCAGCCGAAGCATTGCGCGAGGCATTAAGACCTCGGAGGAGTCAAACCACTCCTCTGAGGCCTCGGGGGCTACACCCGGCGGGTGCGCTCGCGCGCACCCACCGGAACAAAACGCAATCGAGAAAGGCTGGTCCCCTTGCAAAAAAGTGCGACAAAAGCCTCCAAGCGAGTATTAACACTCCCTTCGAGGCTCGGGGGCTACTGTCGGGGACCATAATTAGGGGTACCCTCAAGACACCTAAATCTCAGCTGGTAACCCCCATCAGCACAAAGCTGCAAAGGCTTGATGGGTGCGACTAAGTCAAGGATCGGTCCATTCGAGGGACGCGATCACGCCTCGCCCGAGCCCAGCCTCGGGCAAGGGCAGCCGACCCCGGAGGATCTACGTCTCGCCCGAGGCCCCCCCTCCAGCAACGGACACACCTTCGGCTCGCCCGAGGCCCAGTCTTCACCAAGAAGCAAACTAGGCCAAATCGCCACACCAACCGACCAAATCGCAAAGGCATTTAATGCAAAGGTGGCCTGACACCTTCATCCTGACGCACGCCCTCCAGTCGACAGAGCCGAAGTGACCGCAGTCACTTCGCTGCTCCACTGATCGGTCTGACAAGAGGACAGCGCCGCCTGCGCCGCATCGACTGCTGAGCCGCTCGACAGAGTGAGGCTGACAGCAGCCAAGTCCGGCCCTAGGCGCCATGGGAAACTCCGCTTCGCCTGACCCCAGGGCTCGGACTCGGGCTCAGCCCTGGAAGACGACAAACTCCGCTTCGCCCGACCCCAGGGCTCGGACTCGGGCTCAGCTCCGGAAGACGGCGAACTCCGCTCCGCCCGACCCCAGGGCTCGGACTTGGGCTCGGCCCCAGAAGATGACGAACTCCACTCCGCCTGACCCCAGAGCTCGGACTTGGGTTCAGCCCCGAAAGACGACGAACTCCGCTCCGCCCGACCCCAGGGCTCGGACTTGGGTCAGCCCCGGAAGACGACGAACTCCGCCTTGCCCGACCCCAGGGCTCGGACTTGGGTCAGCCCCGGAAGACGACGAACTCCGCCTCGCCCGAACCCAGGGCTCGGACTCGGGCTCACCCCCGCCTCGCCCGACCCTAGGGCTCGGACTCAGGCTCAGCCCCGAAGGACGATGAACTCCGCTTCGCCCGACCCCAGGGCTCGGACTCAGCCCTGGCATCCGCCGACGGTCTCTGCCTCGTCCGACCCGGGGGCTCGGACTCGACCTCGACCTTGGAAGACAGACTCGACCTCGACCTCGGAGGAGCCTCCACCTCGCCCAACCTAGGGCACGGACCGACCACGTCAACAGGAGGCACCATCATTACCCTGCCCCAAGCTGACTCAGGCTATGGGGAACAAGACCGGCGTCCCATCTGGCTCGCTCCGCCAGACAAGTAATGATGGCGCCCCGCACGCTCTATGATGACGGCGGCTCTCAGCCCCCTTACGGAAGCAAGAGGACGTCAGCAAGGACTCGACAGCCCCGACAGCTGTCCTTCCGCCAGGCTCCAGTGCTCCTCCGACGGCCACGACACCACACGAACCGGGTGCCAAAACCTCTCCGGCTGCCATGATGGCATGTACTTAGGGCGCTAGCTCTCCTCCGCTAGACACGTTAGCACACTGCTACACCCCCCATTGTACACCTGGATCCTCTCCTTGCGCCTATAAAAGGAAGGACTAGGGCCCTCTTACAGAGGGTTGGCCGCGCGAGGAAGGACGGGATGACGCTCGCGTGAGGCCGCTCGCTCCCTCCCGCGTGGATGCTTGTAACCCCCTACTGCAAGCGCACCCGACCTGGGCGCGGGACAGACATGAAGGCCGCGCGATTCCACCTCTCGCGCCAACCCATCTGGGCTGGGGCACGCGGCGACAATTTACTCGTCGGTCCAGGGACCCCCGGGTCTCGAAACGCCGACAATATGTTTCTAGACTTAGTAAATTGTTTTGAAGACTAATGTATTGTGTCTAAGTGCTAGAAACAGGAGAAAACAATTTGGAAAAGAGTTGGCCGTGTACAGCTAAAGACAGCTTCGGTCTGGGTGCACCGGACTGTCCGGTGGTGCACCGGACAGTGTCCGGTGCGCCAGGACCAGTCTCGGTGAACAGTCCGCTCTCGGGACTCGACAGCGGTGTACGACTATAAATCACCGGACTGTCCGGTGGTGCACTGTACTGTCCGGTGAGCCATCCACGACGAAGTCGTCGCTCTCGGGAAGCGATCAACGACGTACGACTATAATTCACCGAACTGTCCGGTGGTGAACCAGACTGTCCGGTGAGCCAACGGTCGACTGCGCCAACGGTCGGCCGCGCAATCCGCGCGTGACGCGTGGCCGAGCCAACGGTCTGATGGGGGCACCGGACTGTCCGGTGTGCACCGGACAGTGTCCGGTGCGCCAACGGCTCCAAATCTTCAATGGTCGGCTGCGCCAGAATAGGAAAGCAATCAGCACCGGACTGTCCGGTGCACCACCGGACTGTCCGGTGCACCACCCGACAGAAGGCAAGAATTGCCTTCCTGGATTTCTCTCAACGGCTCCTAGCTGCCTTGGGGCTATAAAAGGGACCCCTAGGCGCATGGAGGAGGCAACCAAGCATACTCTAAGCATTTTTGATCATTCACACTTCGTCTTTGCACACTCGATTGGCATTCTTAGTGATTTGAGCTCCGTTCTAGTGGTGAACCTTGTGTAATTCATTTGAGCTCAAGTCTTGGTTGTGTGTGTGCGTATTGCTGTGGATTTGTGTGTGTTGCTTCCCTCCCTTACTCTAGTGCTTTCACTTTGATCCTTATTGTAAGGGCGAGAGACTCCAAGTTGTGGAGATTCCTCGCAAACGGGAAAGAGTAAAGAAAGAAGAACACCGTGGTATTCAAGTTGATCATTAGATCACTTGAGAGGAGTTGAGTGCAACTCTCGTCCATTGGGACCAGGGCGGACCCATAGGGGGGTCCAGGTGGGCCCCGACACACCCTAAGTCGGGCCCACCGCGGACCCCACCTGGCCATCATGTTCGCTGTTGGGCCGTACGTTCCAACTTCTGCAGTTTCAATTGTTCGGCCAGCTCCTGACTTCCTGGCGGCAACACGATTGTTCGAGGGTTCCTTAGTTCTAGCGCTAGCGGCTGGAAAGTGGAAGGCACTGGCGGCCGGAAAGTGGAAAATCTGGCGATCTTGCTCGATCCGCTACTCTGCTCCGGCTACCGACGACCGACGCCTACGACCCTGTCCTCACCAGCGCTCGCACGAAGACGGAGGTGTGAGGTGTCCTACAGCCCTTCCCCGCGTACAGCCGTACAGAACATCGCGCCCATGCTGTTGATTTTTGTCTTATTAATTATTGATTCACTACCATTATTTTTGTAGTGACTAAAATATGAAGAAGCAGAGAGATATTGCCTCTCTTTTTCGCAATCATGCTGCAAAGAAACAAAAGTTTATTGCTTCTTCATTATCTCCGGATGTTACTCAAGCGTCGACACATCAAGAACAAGAGAAAGAGATGATAAATGAAGAAATTGTGAATCCAATGCCATCTGCATCGCCACCGCCAACAATTTATGATGTCAGTCGTCTTCCACACGATCCAGGTGAAAGAAAACCTATTGCAAGTTACCATGCTAATGATCACGATGCAATTCGAAGAGCATATATTCTTAGAGGTCCATTTCAACCATATGCACATGAATTCCCAAATAGGAAATTTGGAGATAGAGATCGCCATTTTAATTTTGTGTGGTTTCAAAATTTTCCTTGGATTGAATATAGTGTCAAGAAAGATGCTGCATTTTGCTTTATGTGCTACTTATTCAAAAGTAAAGCAAATAAGGGAAAAGGGACTTCTGCATTTACTTTAGATGGTTGGAATAATTGGAATAAAGGGTCTGAAGCACTTCTAAAACATGTGGGTTCTATGTCACATAAGACAGCCGAAGAGAAATATCTTGGCATTATAAATCCTAATGCAACAATTGATAATAAAATTGAGAAGTGGAATGATGATGATCGCAATCTTTATAAGATAAGGTTGACATATTCACTTTGATGTTTGAAGTTTCTTTTGCATCAAGGATTATCATTCCGTGGACATGATGAAAGTGAAGAGTCTAGCAACAGAGGAAACTTTATCGAAATCTTGAAATTTCTTGCTGTAAATAGTGAAGAGGTCAACAAGTATGTTCTTAACAATGCTCCAGGTAATTGCACTTTGAATAGCCCAAAGATACAAAAGCATATTATTCAGTGTTGCGCTATAGAAACTATAAAGAAAATAATTGAAGAGCTTGGGGAAGAGCCATTTGCAATTTTAGCGGATGAGTCTAGTGACATATCACACAAAGAACAACTAGCTCTTTGCTTGCGTTATGTTGATGCATTGGGAAGGCCATGTGAGCACTTCATTGGAGTTGTTCATGTAGATGATACTAGCTCTTTATCACTTAAGGATGCAATTGAAGCTTTACTTGTTAGTCATGGCTTGACTTTGACACGAATTGGTGGACAAGGTTATGATGGGGCTAGCAACATGAGAGGTGATATTAAAGGATTGAAAACATTGATCATGCAAGAGTCATGTAACACCCCACTGGTCACACACAATGGATATTACCAAAAACCCCACCCTCCTAACTTACTCAACACAAGAGGCGTAATAAAGACAGGCAATATAGCAAAATCCGGCAGCACCTCCTTTGAAACTAACATAACAAGGAGGGGAAAACATGAAGTTCATACAGGATATAAAGACTTATAATTCACAAAGTAGAAGCTAAATGCAAAGTGGTAAACTCATTTATGCCCCAACTGAAGCAAAACAAATGGGATGAGGAACTCAGCCCACCCCAAGATAAACGCTCAACCAAGAACAATGCAATTCACTAGACTTGACCACTTCTGATTAACAACATTATTAAATGGTGATTCCTTTATCAAAGGTGTAGTGGTCGTGCTGCTACATCCCTCTATTCCCAAAGCAGAAATTAGGTGCCTGCATCAAACAATGCAAGATGTGAGATATTACATCTCAGCAAGTAAACATAACAACAACAAATAGGACATTGTAAATCAACTGTGCTTACACAACCACATGGTTCAGAACTCCTTTCTTTCTGTTGAACAGTAAATTGCAGCAAGTAAACAAATAACTAAATTCTTATCGCCAAGAGGAATCATCATGCACAAGTCCAAATTATCCACATCCCCAAAATATATTCCACACCTCTCCCATGAATGCACATGGCTACAGATGCAATAATGACTTCTGCCTCCATATCTCTAAGGATATGAAGCTGCACCATACCCCTTCTCGGGCAACATATGATGCTCAATGTACCGGTACGGTCGGACCATAAGATCGCGACGAAACTTCAATGCAATGGATGATGAGTGCATTATGCATGACAACATCATGAGTTCTTCCCCAAATAAAAATGTGCTAGACATATACTTCCACCCATTCCACATAATAACCACTTGAGTAACATAATCAAACCTCCAACTCAACATATGAAATCCATGAAACATGAACATTGCAAATGATGGTACTCAAAAAAATATGAATATGAACACAATAGCACAACATAATCAAGTATAAGACTCCTCATCTGACAGACGGAATAACCATCACAGTTTTACTTGCCTTCACCGGAAGTTTGGGCAAAATCCCTAAGAACGATCCGGAAGTCCACCACCTGTTTTTGACACCCAACTTAGTGCACCAAATTCACATAAAAACCTCAAAGACAACACCGCACCTACGCGCAATCTCAAACCCCGCCGCGGGTAACAATTCTCCCCTCACCAACCAAACTGCAGCGGCGCTGTTTAACAATTCCATAACTTAAAAATTAAGACAGCAGTGGTGTCAAACAAAAACTCCAGAGACAACTACATAAAATTCCCCACAAGTTTTGTATACAATTTATGATTAATTCTAACATCTAATTACCTCTAAACGGTCCACAAAATAAACCCTGCAATCTGTTTTTTTTTCTGTTTTGGGCAGCGACATACTCGGATTCAAACAGCGATAACTTTTAAAATATAATTCCAATTCGAGCGCATAAGTACTTGTTGGAAAGGTAAGAAAAAACCCTACATGAATCTCATACTGATTAACACTAATTACTCCCGAAAAAAACCCAGAAACTGCTAATACTGCTGCTGTTCATCCTCCTGAAAATCTGTTTTTTTCTGTTTTGGGCAGCGACACACTCGGATTCAAACGATGATAACTTTTAATTTATAACTCCAAATTGAGCGCATAAATACTCGTTGGAAAGGTAAAACAAAGTTCTACATGATCCCCAAATTGATCCCGATTAATTTTTCACGAAAAAAACCTAGAAACTGCTAGAACTTTCGCTGTTCATCCACCACCTAAAATTCTGGACAGCCCCCTCTACCCAATCGCAACCGCAACATATAATCAATTGAATCACAGCGCAAATGAACAAGGGATGAACACAAAAATCACCTTGGATTCTCCCCCTTTCCTTCCTCCCTTCTTCCCTCCACCAAAACGATTGAAGACTCGCACCACGTGACGATGATCCGAGCGGCAAGGATTGGCACCTTGAGAGGAGGAGATTGGGGGGGGGGGCTAGGGTTTGGTGGTGTGGCTGCAAGAATTGAGAGAGGAGGAGATGGGCAGGGGAGGCGGCGGCCAAGGTGTGGGAGAAGTGGGGGGGGGGGGGGCGGCTGCACAAGGGGGGAGGGGGTTAGGAGGGAGGCGGCTAGGGTTTGGGAGGATTAATGGGCCGAAACACCAATTGCGGCCCAACTAACCCACGCGACAGCTCCCGACCGCAACGCAAGCGTCAAACCAAATAAATTCTACTGCCCTAGTTGTGAATGTTTTCCACAAAATTCCAAATCCCCAAAACAACAACCGGATGAGGGAAAAGAAAAAAACAAAAAGAACAACCCCCAACTTCTCTTCTTTGCAAACCGGGTATCACACTCTACCCCTCTTAAAAAGAATTCGACCTCGAATTCTGACGCTTCTATCGGAATGAAAAAAGAATAGATTAATGAATCAACAACACTTACCCACAATGAAAAGTTCCGGGTACTTCTGCCGCATCAGCTCCTCAAGTTCCCACGTAGCCTCGCGCTCAGACTGATTAGTCCATAAGACCTTGACATACTTAATTGATCTCTTCCTCAATACACGCTCCGAGAATTCCAATACACGCATCGGACGACACTCCAGAGTCAGATCCTGTTGCACCGCAACTGGTTCCATCTCAATCTGATGGTCCGGATCCCACAAGAACTTCCTCAACATAGAGACATGAAAGACCGGGTGTACCCCTGCCATGGAATCCGACAGTAGCAAGCGATAAGCCAGGCTGCCCACTCGGGCCAAGATAGTGAACAGTCCAATGTATCTCGGGCCGAGCTTCCCAGAGACACCGAACCGAACAACTCCCTTAGTGGGTGATACTCTGAGAAGGACTTGGTCACCCACAGCAAATTCCAGATCCCGCCTCCTCACATCAGCATAACTCTTCTGACGACTCTGAGCTGCCAAAATATTCTGATGAATTTCCTGAACCTTTTCAGAGGTTTGCTAAACCCAATCAGGACCAACTAGGGATCTCTCTCCCAAAGCCTCCCAGCACAGAGGAGAGATACACCGCCTCCCATACAAAGCCTCAAATTGTGCCATCTTGATGCTAGCCTGGTAGCTGTTGTTATAAGCAAACTCTGCCAGTGCAAGATGATCCTCCCAGCTACCCTTCCATGACAGAACACAAGCACACAACATATCTTCCAAGGTTTGGATTGTTCGCTCTGACTGACCATCCGTCTGAGGGTGAAAAGCGACACTAAGCGAAAGCTTGGTGCCCAATGCACTATGGATACTCTCCCAGAATTTGGATACAAATTTGGAGTCTCGATCAGAAACAATAGACTTAGGTACCCCGTGAAGCCTGACTACTTCCTTCATATACAAGGGAACCAAATCTGAAGCTGAATTTGTGGTCTTCATGGGAATAAAATGCGCAGACTTAGTCAAGCGATCCACTACCACCCAAATAGCATCCCTGCCACGAGGGGAACGAGGTAGACCCACCACAAAATCCATGGTGATATGCTCCCATTTCCACTCTGGAATTTCTAATGGCTTCAACAAACCTGCAGGCCGCTTATGCTCGGCCTTCACGCGCTGACATACTTCACAGGCGGCCACATACTTAGAAACGTCAACCTTCATCCGCTTCCACCAGAAGTTTTGCTTCAAATCTCGGTACATTTTGGTTTCGCCAGGATGGACGGTGTAAGGCGTTTTATGAGCTTCTCTCAAGATATCCATCTTCACCTCTGATTTCTGAGGCACACAGAGGCGGCCCCTGAAACGAACCAAATCATTCTCATCAATGGTGAACTCCCGCGGTTTACCATCACCCACTCTCTTTCGAGCTTCCTACAATAGACGATCCTGCTGCTGAGCCGCACGCACTCTCTCCATGAGAGAGGATTGAATAAGCATCTGAGTCTCCTTGCTAGCGGTGCCGACATAACACAAAGCGATCCCCACATGGTCCAGATCAGCGATCAACGACAAGGCCACCTTCGGAACCCCAGACCTGCTAAGGGCATCAGCCACCACATTAGCCTTCCCTGGGTGATAATGAATGGACAAATCATAATCTTTAATCAATTCCAGCCACCAACGCTGCCTCAAATTCAGCTCCTTCTGAGTAAAAATATACTTGAGACTTTTGTGATCGGTGAAAATGTCACAAGTCTCGCCATAAAGGTAATGCCTCCACGACTTAAGAGCAAAAACAACCACGGCTAATTCCAGATCATGAGTTGGATAATTCCCCTCATGCTTCCTCAACTGCCTTGAGCCATAAGCAATCACTCTGCCTTCCTGCATCAGCACACAGCCAAGGCCAATACGCGAAGCATCCGTATAAACTGTGAAACGCTTACCGCTCTCAGGCAAAGCTAGGATAGGGGCGTCCACCAACTTGCTCTTCAATGACTGATAACTGACCTCACAATCGCCGGACCAGACGAAGGGAACACCCTTCTCCAAGAGCCTAGTCAAAGGCTTAGCAATGCTGGAAAAATTCGGTACGAAGCGCCGATAATACCCAGCAAGCCCCAAGAAACTCCAGATTTCAGAGACACTAGAAGGTCTCTTCCACTCCACCACAGCCGCAACATTCTTGGGATCAACCGCAATACCCTGCTGATTAATCACGTGCCCCAGGAAAGCAACTTCGGATAGCCAAAAGGCACACTTCTTCAACTTGCCATAGAATTGATTCTTCCTTAGGGCACCCAGAACGAGACGGAGATGTTGTTCATGCTCGGCCTCGGTCTTTGAATAAATCAAAATATCATCCAGGAACACGACCACAAAATCGTCCAGGAATTCATGCAGCATCCTATTCATTGCTTCCATAAAGGCAGCAGGGGCATTAGTTAAGCCAAAAGACATGACTATGAACTCATAATGCCCATACCTGGTGCAAAAGGCGGTCTTCTCAATATCCTCCTCACGAATTCTCAATTGATGATAACCAGAGTTCAAATCAATTTTGGAGAACACCTGGGCACCCCTCAACTGCTCAAAGAGGACCTCAATTCGGGGAAGCGGATATTTATTCTTGATTGTCACTTGATTCAAAGCGCGATAATCCACACACAGCCGCTTGCTTTTATCCTTCTTCTCAACAAACAATACTAGGGAAGCCCATGGAGACCTGCTAGGCCTAATGAAACCCTTAGCCAACAGATCATCCAATTGCCGCTTCAATTCAATCTGCTCCTTTGGGGCCATTCGATACGGGGCCTTATGAATAGGCTGCGTACCCGGGATCAGCTTAATCTCAAAAGCTGCATCGCGCTCCGGAGGAATGCCTGGAAGCTCTGCCGGAAACACATCAGCAAAGTCACACACCACCCGGATGTCCTGCACCCGCAAGGCAGCCTCACCCTCCACCACCATGGAGAAAAAGACCCCCGACTTCCTTGACCGGCGGTCAGAAAGCAATTGCGCCAACAAGGATAACGTGAACTTCGGGGAACTTCCCAAGAATACCACCTCCTTACCCGACGGCGCCTGCAATAACACTGTCTTCCAGAAGCAGGATATAACCGCGCGATACTGGGATAACCAATCCATACCCAAGATAACATCGAATGCCCCCAAGGAAATCACCACCAGATTGGCCGAAAAGACCTCATCAGCAAGAATGACGGAACACCCCTGACAAACTGAACAGCTACTAATGGAGCCATTAGCAGATCTAACCAAAATTGGGTGACCCAACCTCTGCACCGAAAGACCAGCCCGCGACACAAAATCCTCCGAAACAAACAAATAGCTAGCGCCAGAGTCAAAAAGAGCATGGGCTGCAAACGAATCAACTGAAATCGTACCTATCACCACGTCTCCTTGCTCCCTGCCATCCGTAGCGGGTAGCACATAAGCTCCAGAAATACCCGCAGAAGAGGAAGCCCCCGGAGTGAAATTAACAGAAGAACCCCACTGAGCCACTGGATGAGGCAGGCGCGGAGCTCCAAACTGAGACAGCATTGGAGTAGACGGTGTAGGAGTAGGCGCGACCTGATACTGAGGAAAACCCTGCATCGGCACGAACTGAGAAGTCCCTGGCACATAGAGCTGCTGTGGAGGAAGAGGAACTGAAAACTGCTGCTCAGCACTTGACATCATGTTGATAGTGCCTTGAGAAGAGGAGGAAGTCACCGGCTCCCATCTGAGCTTCCCATTAGGATTCCTCCTACACACCACATCCTTATGGTCCTGACTGCAGATAGAACACCTGCCACTCCACTGGCACTCTGCACGGCGATGCGCATCACCACAGCGGAAACACACCAGACCCAGCCCGGGCTTAGGAACGGCCCGAAACCTCTGAGTACTTCCTCCCGAAGTACCGAGTCAGAAGATTTGCCACGATAAGGATGGTGGCGCTGATGCTGAGACTTGCCCCTCTTGTGGGCTGGACCTCCAGTGTTGCCCCTCCTCGCATCCTGGCTACGAGGCTGATCAACACCCGAAGACTTCTGCGACTCCATGGTATACTGGTGTTGCATCTCCACACCCAGTGCCTGCTCCACCGTGGTACGGAAGTCCACCAACGGAAAGGCCCCTAGTGCATGCCTGATAGAAGGCTTCAGACCTTGACGGAACTGGCTCGCCTTCTCCATCTCATTATAAGCCACATGAGGGACAAAGCGGACCATCTTGTTGAAGCCCACCTCATACTCTGTGACAGTCTTCTTCTCCTGCTTGTAGGACTGCAAGTCAATCTTCATTTTCTCCAGAAAGGTGACCGGGTAGAATCTCCTTTCAAACTGTCTGATGAAAACATCCCAAGATAGGACTCCTGGTGAGGAGGAGTGCGCTGCCTGCACGCCTCTCCACCAAATTTGAGCATCTCCCTTCAACAGCTGAGTGCCAAAGCGAACCCGATCTCCATATGCAATCTCAAAGACATTCACCTTATCCTCCACATAAGTCAACCAATCTGCCGCCTCGACCGGAGTACCACTGCCATCAAAAGAATCCAACTTCATGCACATCCACTGCATCAGAGAAAGACCACTGACTGAAAGAGGCATCTCGGCCCCACCACCTGGAACAGCACCCGCAGGGACAGCGCCCCCGAGCACTTCTCCACCTCCAGCACCATGAGCAGCACCCGCAGGGGCGACATGAATGGCTTGCCTCAGAAGGGCCAACTCCTGCTGCATGGCCTGCATCGCGGCTAACATTGCCGCCGGACTCATTGAGTCCCCACTAGGAGCTTGCGGACTACTCCGAGCCCTACGAGGCGGCATAGCTGCAGCCACAGGGATGAGAATAATAAGTAAATAAGATTGGCATAACACCTCTTCAGATAATGCCAAACTAGCACATACAATAACATAACATATCAATAGCAAGCCAGAAATCCCATCCTACATGTGCAGTGTGTCAATTTATTATTACTCTACTTGCTAGGACCTACAACATATTCCTTTGATACCAACTGTAACACCCCACTGGTCACACACAATGGATATTACCAAAAACCCCACCCTCCTAACTTACTCAACACAAGAGGCGTAATAAAGACATGCAATATAGCAAAATCCGGCAGCACCTCCTTTGAAACTAACATAACAAGGAGGGGAAAACATGAAGTTCATACAGGATATAAAGAATTATAATTCACAAAGTAGAAGCTAAATGCAAAGTGGTAAACTCATTTATGCCCCAACTGAAGCAAAACAAATGGGATGAGGAACTCAGCCCACCCCAAGATAAACGCTCAACCAAGAACAAGGCAATTCACTAGACTTGACCAATTCTGATTAACAACATTATTAAATGGTGATTCCTTTATCAAAGGTGTAGTGGCCGTGCTGCTACATCCCTCTATTCCCAAAGCAGAAATTAGGTGCCTGCATCAAACAATGCAAGATGTGAGATATTACATCTTAGCAAGTAAACATAACAACAACAAATAGGACATTGTAAATCAACTATGCTTACACAACCACATGGTTCAGAACTCCTTTCTTTCTGTTGAACAGTAAATTGCAGCAAGTAAACAAATAACTAAATTCTTATCGCCAAGAGGAATCACCATGCACAAGTCCAAATTATCCACATCCCCAAAATATATTCCACACCTCTCCCATGAATGCACATGGCTACAGATGCAATAATGACTTCTGCCTCCATATCTCTAAGGATATGAAGCTGCACCATACCCCTTCTCGGGCAACATATGATGCTCAATGTACCGGTACAGTCGGACCATAAGATCACGACGAAACTTCAATGCAATGGATGATGAGTGCATTATGCATGACAACATCATGAGTTCTTCCCCAAATAAAAATGTGCTAGACATATACTTCCACCCATTCCACATAATAACCACTTGAGTAACATAATCAAACCTCCAACTCAACATATGAAATCCATGAAACATGAACATTGCAAATGATGGTACTCAAAAAAATATGAATATGAACACAATAGCACAACATAATCAAGTATAAGACTCCTCATCTGACAGACGGAATAACCATCACAGTTTTACTTGCCTTCACCGGAAGTTTGCGCAAAATCCCTAAGAACGATCCGGAAGTCCACCACCTGTTTTTGACACCCAAATTAGTGCACCAAATTCACATAAAAACCTCAAAGACAACACCGCACCTACGCGCAATCTCAAACCCCGCCGCGGGTAACAATTCTCCCCTCACCAACCAAACGGCAGCGGCGCTGCTTAACAATTCCATAACTTAAAAATTAAGACAGTAGTGGTGTCAAACAAAAACTCCAAAGACAACTATATAAAATTCCCCACAAGTTTTGTATACAATTTATGATTAAATTCTAACATCTAATTACCTCTAAACGGTCCACAAAATAAACCCTGCAATCTGTTTTTTTTTTCTGTTTTGGGCAGCGACATACTCGGATTCAAACAGCGATAACTTTTAAAATATAATTCCGATTCGAGCGCATAAGTACTTGTTGGAAAGGTAAGAAAAAACCCTACATGAATCTCATACTGATTAACACTAATTACTCCCGAAAAAAACCCAGAAACTGCTAATACTGCTGTTGTTCATCCTCCTGAAAATCTGTTTTTTCTGTTTTGGGCAGCGACACACTCGGATTCAAACGATGATAACTTTTAATTTATAACTCCAAATTGAGCGCATAAATACTCATTGGAAAGGTAAAACAAAGTTCTACATGATCCCCATTATTTTTTCACGAAAAAAACCTAGAAACTGCTAGAACTTCCGCTGTTCATCCACCACCTAAAATTCTGGACAACCCCCCTCTACCCAATCGCAACCGCAACATATAATCAATTGAATCGCAGCGCAAATGAACAAGGGATGAACACAAAAATCACCTTGGATTCTCCCCCTTTCCTTCCTCCCTTCTTCCCTCCACCAAAACGATTGATGACTCGCACCACGTGACGATGATCCGAGCGGCAAGGATTGGCACCTTGGGAGGAGGAGATTGGGGGGGGGGGCTAGGGTTTGGTGGTTTGGCTGCAAGAATTGAGAGAGGAGGAGATGGACAGGGGGCGGCGGCCAAGGTGTGGGAGAAGTGGGGGGGGGGCTGCACAAGGGGGGAGGGGGTTAGGAGGGAGGCGGCTAGGGTTTGGGAGGATTAATGGGCCGAAACACCAATTGCGGCCCAACTAACCCACGCGACAGCTCCCGACCGCAACGCAAGCGTCAAACCAAATAAATTCTACTGCCCTAGTTGTGAATGTTTTCCACAAAATTCCAAATCCCCAAAACAACAACCGGATGAGGGAAAAGAAAAAAAACAAAAAGAACAACCCCCCAACTTCTCTTCTTTGCAAACCGGGTATCACAAGTCACCTTCTGCTTATTATATCCATTGTTTTGCACATCAACTCCAACTAGTTCTTGTTGTTGTTGCCAAGGGAAATAATGATTGTGTGTGGTTTTTTGATCAAGTAACTCTCTTATTGAATATCATTGGAGTTTCTTGTAAGCGTCACCGTATGCTTCGAGATGCTAGACTTGAGAATCTCATGAAATCACTTGAATGTGGTGAACTTGATACTGGGAGAGGATTGAATCAAGAGATGGGGTTGCCTAGGCCTGGTGAGACTCGATGGGGCTCTTATTACAAAACTATATGCAACATAATTACTATGTATCCTGTAATTCGAGATGTTCTCATGATTCTTGGAGAGGATACTACAATTAGAAGTGATTGGACAAGGATACATTCTATGCTTGGAGCATTTGAGTCATTTGACTTTGTTTTTGATGCACACTTAATGTTGTTATTCTTGGATATACAAATGATTTATCAGTGTGTTTGCAAAGAAGGGAACAAGATATTATTAATGCAATTTCACTTGTTAATGTGGCAAAGAGAAGAATGCAACAGTTAAGGCTTGATGGTTGGGATCAATTCCTTCAAAGAATCACTTCATTTTGCAACAAACATGATATCCAAGTTCCTGCTATGGATGGAAATTATAAGCCTTATGGAAGATCATCACGATTTGTTCATAACCAAACCAATGATGACCACTTCAGAAGAGAAGTATATATTGGGGTCATTGATCAAATTAGCCTAGAGCTTGATAGTCGGTTTAGTGAGGCTAATATGGAGCTGCTTTCTTGTATGTCAACATTAGATCCTTCCAACTCTTTTGCTTCTTTTGATGCACACAAGGTACGGAAGCTAGCTGATTTCTATCATAATGACATGTCAAGCACTGACTTGTTAAAACTTGATTTGCAACTTGACAATTATATTGATGGCATAAGAGAAGATGATAGATTCAAAGACATAACTAATCTTGTGGACCTCTCAGTTAAGCTTGTTGAAACAAAGAGACATAAGATGTTTGATATAGTTTATTTGCTTCTCAAATTGGTATTGATTTTGCCGGTGGCGACAACAAGTGTTGAAAGGGCATTTTCTGCAATGAGTTTGGTGAAGACTAAATTGAGAAACAAGATGTGTGATAGTCTTTTGGATGATTGTCTTGTTACATACATCGAGAGGGATATTTTCTTCGAAGTGAATGAAGAAGATATAATTGAAACTTTTATGGCGTTGAGAAAGCGCAGACCAGATAAGTAGTATTATTGTAATATTTATGTTTAATGTATACAATTTTCATGCTTATTTGTTGAGTGTCAAACTTTATATCTATATATCAAATTGTTTACCAAATTTACTATTAAATTATATGTACATTAGATAGAATTTTATATGAAAAATTTGTTGCGGCACACCCTATATAAAAATCCTAGGTCCGCCACTGATTGGGACGCCACAACGTGGAGTAGGCAAGTGTTATACTTGGCCGAACCACAGGATAAATCATCGTGTCTCGTGTGCTTGTTTTTTTTCACTGTGATCATTGTGTTTCACACGAGCTTAGTCCTTAGCCACTTGATTTCACTGTGCTAACACTTAACCAAGTTTTGTGGCTTTAAGTTTTAAGTTTTTACAGGATCACCTATTCACCCCCCTCTAGGTGCTCTCAATTGGTATCAGAGCCATTCTCTTCACGAAAGGGACTAATCGCCCGAAGAGATGGATCCTAAGGGAAAGGGGATGGTGGTCAACGACAATGAGAAGGAGTCCATCTTCAACGAGACAAGGGACGACAAAGCCAATGACTCCGGCTCGAGTCAAAAGAAGAAGGATGGAAAGAAGAAGAGGCGCATCAAGAAGATTGTCTACTACGACAGCGACGAATCTTCCTCTTTGTTGGGGCGAAGGCGAAGACGCCACCCTTCGCTCGATGCCTTCGCCATAGTCGTTGGACCAACGGAGACAAGACAACGGGCAGGTTCACCCTTCGCCCCATATGTCACCGGACGAAGACCTGTGACGAGGTCGTCCCATCTTACGACCTCGTCCAGCATGAAGGCCCACGTGTGATCCGGCCCTGCGTGGCCGCTGCACATTACGGGCCTAATTTGTAAAGGTATCCCTGTAATTACGGTTTGTAACCCCGCTTTATGGGAATATTTCGGGAATAACCTAGGTGCCTGAGGGCACATGCGTCCTTAACGCAGGACGCTGGGCACTCAGATACCTATAAATACCCCCGCACAGTGCCCTTGAGAGGCTAGATTAACAGAGCTTTTGCCATCTTGTGCGAGAACCCTGTTTACGTCAACTCTCTCCCCAGTTGGATCTCCTTGCACCTGGTAGCAAGTTCCAACATTTGGCGCCCACCGTTCGTGCGACGAAAAAACCACCCGCGATGGCACCCAAGAAAGTTAACTCGAAGGCTGACGAGGCTGCGAAGGCAACACTGCTGGCCGCAAAAAAGGGCAAGGCCCTCGCCCTCACCCACTCCACTCACCAAGAGGCTACTGAAAATGACGTTCTCCGCACCTGCGAAGACGACGCTCTCCGCACCTGCGGCCCTGAAGGACAACCGCAACCTCCCCCAGGCTTCGCCCCACCGGAGGGCGCGGACCTCACCGAGGACGGTGAAGTCCTCGGCGTCTCAGCGGAAGAACAGCTACAGCTGCGCGCCCTGCGCCTCAAGAACCGCAATCTCCAGAGGCAAAAAGAGATACTGGAGGCCAAGCGCCAGCGCATGTCCGCACTAGCCAAGGTGCGGCAAATGATACGCGACAAAGAGCAGAAGGCCCAGGACCTCGAGCGGGAGATCGCGCTGATGCAGCGCGAAGGCCACCTCGGCCTGCAGCACGGGCCACCCCTGCAACAACGCGCACAACTGGAAGACATACGCGAAGGCCACCTCGGCCTGCAGCACGGGCCACCCCTGCAACAGCGCGCGCAAATGGAAGACCTACACTTCCCCCAGCGCGACCACGCCTTCCCACACGCCGTGCCATTCCAAGGGGTCAACTACCTCGACGAGCGAAGTCCCCTGGCGCCACACCTGCAAGTGACACCCTGGCCTGCCAACTTCCGGGCAGGGACCTATCCCAAGTACAACGGCTGCACGGACCCAGCACAGTACATCATGAGTTATCAGGTCGTCGTTGCATCTTCCGGAGGGGACGACGCCACGATGGCCAAGTCTTTCATCATCGCCCTCGAAGGCCTAGCTCTCACCTGGTTCACCAGGTTGCCCCCGCTGTCCATTGACTCCTGGAGAAGCCTCCGGGACAAATTCCTGCTCAACTTCCAAGGGTACTGCCCAGACACCGACGCCTTGGCCGAACTCTCACTCTGCAAGCAGCTGGAAAAAGAGACTCTGCGAGAGTATTACCGCAAGTTTCTAACACTCAAGTCACAGCTGCCCTCAGTTGATGACCAGATCGCCATCCACTACGCCATCAGTGGCCTTCGCGCCGGCGTCCTTTACAGCCACTGCATCAGGGACCCGCCCAAGAACCTCCAGGAATTATATCAACTCTTTGAAAAATATGCCAAATCCGAAGAGCTCCACCAGCGCAAGGTTGAGTCTCAAAGGAAACCCAAAGATGCTCCACAGTCCAGCCGCACATGGACGAGGACTCCGCAGCCAGGCTCTAGTCGAGACGGCCGCAATCAGCAGCAAGTGCACAACATCGCCAACCAGCACCCCGCTGCTGACGCCCCTCGCCGCCAGGAGTATCCCCCAGGGCCGCGAAAACGGAACTCACGGTAGGGGTCGGGGGCGTGCGCAGCCGCCGCGCCGGTTCTACTGTTGTTTCATGGCGAAGACTGCGCCCACCAAACTAGAGACTGGCCAGAAACGAAGGCCACCAAAGACAGGATGGCACGGGCGCAGCCAGCCGACAACCCCAGAGTTGTCGCGCATACTTATCAGCAACCCCCTCCACCATACATCCACGCCTTCGCCCCGCATCCACCTCACCACGCATACCAACACCACCAGGTAGTACAAATCGTACCTCCCCCACCCCCACCTCCACACCATCAACATCAGAACATCCCCCACCCCCACGCCCCAAAACAAGAAGACTTTGCCGATCAGCCGTATCGCAGAGTGATTCATATGATCACTGGGGGGTCCAGCACCGACTTCGACACAAAGCGGCAGAAGCGGGACCACTACCGCAGCATCAACCACGTCGCCATCACCGGCCCAGTCGTGCAGACAAAGTGGTCCCACATACCGCTAACCTTCGACGCACGAGACGTCGACCTGCGCAGCGCCCCCCACATCGACGCCATGGTTATCAACTGCAGCGTGGCAGGCTAGGACCTGCACAAAGTCCTAGTCGACAATGGCAGTCAAGCAGACATCATTTTCCTCCATGCCTTCGACCGCATGGGCATAAGCCACAGCCTGCTCAAGCCTTCGGACAACCCATTGTATGGTTTCGGCGGCAAGGGCACTTTTCCTGTCGACAAAATAGAACTGCCTCTCTCCTTCGGTGTAGCACCCAATGCCCGAAGTGAGCAAATAACCTTTGATATCGTCGATATGGTGTATCCGTACAATGCCATCATGGGCCGGGGCTCTATCAACAAGTTTGAGGCAGCCATCCATGGACTGTACCTGTGCATGAAGATACCAGGTCCGTTAGGCGCCATTGCGGTCTACGACAATCAACAGACTGCGCGCAACATAGAGCGGGACTTCGTCCCTAGACAAAGAAACGTGCACTGCCTCACGGCCCAGCGCGAGGTCCCTGCGTCCGTCAGCCCAGCCGACAAAGAGCACGACAAGGCACAGCTGCAGAGCAACGACGGGACCAAGACTGTTCCCCTCAACCAGGCCACGCCCAAGCAGACAGTCACCATCAGCGAAGACCTCACTTCGCAGGAAGAGGAGAAACTCCTCTGCTACTTGTCCAAGAACAAAGACGTCTTCGCCTGGTCAGCCCTCGACCTGGTCGGGGTCAGCCGATCCATAATTGAGCACAGCCTGGGAATCGACCCTTCGGTGAGACCGAAAAAACAGCGGCTTCGCAAAATGTCCGACGAGAAGACAGAGGCCGCCAAGGCAGAAGTACACCGCCTCCTGGAAGCCAAATTTATCGAGCCGGTGGCTTACCCCACGTGGCTCTCCAACGTTGTGATGGTGCAGAAAAAGAGCGACGAATGGCGAATGTGCATCGACTTCACCAGTCTCAACAAGGCCTGCCCAAAGGACAACTTCCCGTTGCCGCGGATCGACAAAATAGTCGATAGCGCGGCCGGATGCGAAGTCATGTCACTCCTCGACTGCTTCTCCGGTTACCACCAGATATACATGAAGGTGGAAGACAAGGCTAGCACCAGCTTCATAACACCCTTCGGCACATATTGCTTCATCAGAATGCCGGAGGGACTCAAGAACGTCGGGTCCACATTCTCCCGGCTTACCAAAATAGTGCTCGAAGGGCAAGTTGGCAGAAATATATTCATATATGTGGACGACATCGTCGTCGCCAGCAAGAGCAAGGAGGACCATCTCGCTGACCTCGCCGAGACATTCGCGAACATGCGAGACGCACGACTTCGCCTGATCCCGGAAAAGTGCGTCTTCGGCGTTCGCCAAGGCAAAATATTGGGCTACCTGGTATCACACCGCGACATCGAGGCCAACCCAACCAAAATTCAGGCCATCATCAACATGACGCCTCCGCAGTCCGCCAGAGACGTCCAGCGCCTGACGGGCAGGTTGGCCGCCCTCAACAGATTCATCTCCAAATCCGCTGAGCGAAGTCTCCCTTTCCTCAAAACTCTCTGTGGCGCAAAAGACTTCGCTTGGGGACCAGAGCAGGCAGCGGCCTTCGTCTCATTAAAACAGTACCTATCGGAGTTGGCAGTCCTTACAAGCCCCGACTCTTCGTTACCCCTGTTGCTCTATGTTGTGGCTTCGCCACATGCGGTCAGCGCGGCACTGGTGCAGGAGCAGACAGTTGAGGGCGTGATCAGGCAGTGCCCAGTCTATTACGTCTCCGAAGTGCTAACACCATCCAAATGTAACATGACAGAACTGGAGAAGATTGCCTATGCAGTTGTTATGTCTTCACGCAAATTGCGCCATTATTTTGAAGCATTCAAGGTCCGAGTCACCTCAGACAGGGGACTAGGTGAATTGTTCAGAAACCCGGAGGCATCGGTCAGGATTTCCAAGTGGGCGGCCGAACTATCCGGCTACCACATCAACTTCGAGCCTAGGACAGCCATCAAGTCACAAGTCCTGGCAGACTTCATCGTCGACTGGACTGGGCCAATAACACAGCCGGACCCGTCCGCAGAGACGGTTTGGACGATTCACTGAGACAGCGCATGGTGCCACGCGGGGGCAGGCGCCGCTGCAGTCATCACCTCACCCGCCGGGGTCAAGCACAGATACGCGGCACGCCTCAGCTTCGCTCTGGAATCTGACAGATGCACAAATAACATAGCAGAATACGAAGCAGTCATCCTCGGCCTCCGCAAGCTGTGGGCCCTTGGTGTCACCACCTGCATTATCAGAACAGACTCCAAGGTAGTTGCCGGCCAAGTCGAGAAAGACTATGCCGCAAAAGACCCCGCACTTATGCAATACCTCGCGGCCATCCGAAGTCTCGAGAGACAATTCAAGGGATTCACCTTGCAGCATGTGGACCGGGCCAAGAATGAAGAGGCCGACACATTGGCCAAGGCTGCCGCCAGAGGCGAGTCCCTGCCCTCCGACGTATTCTACCATGTCATCGGCACGCCAGCTGTCCGGAGCCCCGAAGGGCTCCAAATAACCAATGACAGCGAGGGCCACCGCATAGTCAACCTTATCATGACCGAAGACTGGCGGGCACCAATAACTCTAATCCTACAGGGGTACTACCACCCAACCGACATCAACGAGGCCAAGCGCCTCAAACATCGAAGCCGGGACTTCGCACTGATTGAGGGCCAACTCTACAAGAAAGGGGTCAGTCAGCCAATGCTTAAATGCGTCACCGAAACCGAAGGCGTCCAGATCCTACGCGAAGTCCACAGTGGTACCTGCGTCTCTCACTCAGGGCCAAGGGCCCTAGCCGCAAAGGTGATCCGCCAAGGTTTCTACTGGCCCGCAATGATCTGCGCCGCAAATCGGGTCACAAGGTCCTGCGAAGCCTGCCAGAAATTTTCCCCTCGATCAGGCAGCCCATCGCAACTTACAAAGCTGATCGCCCACACATGGCCTCTCCAGCGCTGGGGCCTGGACATCGTCGGGCCCCTGCCCACGGCTCAGGGGAACCTCAAGTTCACCTTCGTCGCTGTTGAGTACTTTACCAAATGGATCGAGGCGAGGGCTGTTTCCACAATAACAGCAAAGACCGCACATAAATTCTTTTGGCAAAACATTGTCTGCCGCTTCGGAGTACCGTCCGAACTAACAGTCGACAACGGCAAGCAGTTTGACAGCCAAGACTTCAAGGATTTTTGCTTCTCCATCGGCACCAAGCTTGCCTTCGCCTCAGTATATCACTCGCAGTCCAACGGAGTCGTGGAACGCGCCAATGGAAAAATTTTCACAGCTGTCAAAAAGATGCTCCTCGACGAAAAAAGGGCAAGTGGGCCAATTTTCTACCTGAGGCAGTCTAGGCGCTAAACACGACTGAGTGCAGGGCGACTGGGTTCACCCCTTTCCGCCTTCTATACGGATCGGAGGCCATGACTCCACAAGAAATAAAACATGGGTCCCCGCGAACAGTTTCGTCAGCCATCCCCGATGTCGACGAACCCACTTCGAAGGATCTCATCGATGGAGACCGGGTCTTCGCTCTACAGGCTCTAAATAAATACCAAGCCCAGACAAAAGCATGGCGTGACCACGCAGTCATCCCGAGGGAATTCAGCGAAGGAGACCTCGTACTTGTCCGAACAGCTCGAACAGAGGCCAGGGGCAAGCTAAAGCCCAAGTGGGAGGGCCCTTTCATTGTCAAGACGAAGGCTTCCCCCAGCGCTTACAGGCTCGCAACGCCAAACGGCGAAGACCTGGAGCACTCCTGGAACATCGACAATCTCCGCAAATTTTTTGTTTGACTCATCAGGGCCGATTCGCCCTTGTAATTCGCAAAAACAATTTTATTCCGGCCCGCACTCTTTTCCTCCTGGGGGTGAGGTTTTTAACGAGGCGGAGTCATGTAATACACAAGTGAAAAATCCCCCGCAAAAATCTACGTCAAAAAAAGACCGCGCCGACGGTCTTCGACATTCGACCAATACAAGGTCACCGCGAGGCCCAGCGCTAGCTACCCTCGCGTGCGACGACTCCGCGCAAAAGTCGCCTCAGGGTGCAGCCGGACTAGCACAACAAGTGCGAAAAATCATAGTCTTTCGCGAAGACTATCCGTGCAAAAGTCGCCTAAGTGTGCAGCCGGACTAGCACAACAAGTGCGAAAAATCGAAGTCTTTCGTGAAGACTATCCGTGCAAAAGTCGCCTAAGGGTGCAGCCGGACTAGCACAACAAGTGCGAAAAATCAAAGTCTTTCGCGAAGACTCTCCGCGCAAAAGTCGCCTAAGGGTGCAGCCGGACTAGCACAACAAGTGCGAAAAATCGAAGTCTTTCGCGAAGACTATCCGTGCAAAAGTCGCCTAAGAGTGCAGCCGGACTAGCACAACAAGTGTGAAAAATCGAAGTCTTTCGCGAAGACTCTCCGCGCAAAAGTCGCCTAAGGGTGCAGCCGGACTAGCACAACAAGTGCGAAAAATCGAAGTCTTTCGCGAAGACTATCCGTGCAAAAGTCGCCTAAGGGTGCAGCCGGACTAGCGCAACAAGGGCGAAAAATCGAAGTCTTTCACGAAGACTATCCGTGCAAAAGTCGCCTAAGGGTGCAGCCGGACTAGCACAACAAGTGCGAAAAATCATAGTCTTCCGCGAAGACTATCCGTGCAGAAGTCGCCTAAGGGTGCAGTCGAACGAAGCTTACCAAGCGCGAAAACGACTACACCGAACTGTCCGCGCAAAGACCGACTACATGCGCACCAGACCAACATAACAAATACTCCAGACCAAGTACGTAACGCCTTCACGAGCATAGCCGAATGTGCGAAGGCACACAACCTCATCATACAAGCCATTACACACATACAAGCGAGGACATCACACTCTACATCGGCTCAACCTTCGGAATAATTCCCATCTCCCTATAGTTAAATAACATTATCCTAAGCTCCTCACCCGCAAAAATACTTCGCAGCTCCCCCTCACCCGCACTCACAGCGGCCGACAAGGACAACAGTTCCTGCCTACCAGCCCTACTCACACGAAGCCGACCGCCATCCGTCCCACTCACTCTACGCTTCGCAACCGCCCTTCGCCGCCTAAGCCCAGTGCTCGGACCAGGCACAGCTTCA
This sequence comes from Zea mays, assembly GCF_902167145.1. Taxonomy (NCBI): domain Eukaryota; kingdom Viridiplantae; phylum Streptophyta; class Magnoliopsida; order Poales; family Poaceae; genus Zea; species Zea mays. Next base: position 56,662,574 of record NC_050097.1, read on the forward strand.
GCATTCGCAGCATGCGGCGAAGCCTCCGCCGCTGCTACATCCAAGGCTACAAAGTAGTCCAAGTCCTCATTCGACGACTCCTCAGTCCACTCAACCGAGCTCCCAGAGTCACCAAAATCAGAAAACTTAGATGCAGACCCATCCGATTCATTACCATCATCCACGGTCGAAGCCGCCAAAAAATTAGTAGTAGCGGTTGCGTGCGCAGGCCCAAAATCTTGAACCTGCGCAGCAACCAAGATTCAGCAACATATCCAAAATTCCCTAACTACCCACACCCACTAAGCCACCTGCGAGGGCCCAGCCGCCGCGGGATCCTCCGCTGCCGGCTCCGCTGCCACCTCCACAGGATCATCAGCCCTCAGCGCGGCAGTTGGCGACGGGCCTCCGCCGGCCGCAGTGGCTACAGGGGCATCAGGAACGCCTTCGGCGGTTTCTGAGGGCGGCTCTAGGGCGGCCTCGGACGCAGCCGCCACCGGGTTCGGCTCCGGGTCAGGCAGCGGGCTGTTCAAAGCCCCGAAGTCATCCACCCTCTCGCCACGCGCCGCCTGAGACACAGTGCACAGATTCAGCAAACCCACATATAGTCCACATTCAACAAACCCAAACAAAAGCCAAACATTACCTGACCCCTCGCCGTCTCGGCCCGCTCCCTGACCACCTCCCGACCGTGGGGGCCCCACATCCGGTCGTAGAGGGCTCCCGCGGATTCCTTCACCACAGGGTCCTCAACCTTGTAGATATCGCGCTCGAAATCCTCATCAGCTTGGTCGAAGACCTCATAGTGCCGGCACCCTTCGCGAGAGAGCGCGTTCATCGCCCCCTCGCAGGTGACCAGGGAGGCATAGGACATAAACCCCCCCACGATGGCGGGAAGCGCCAGCAACTCCTCCTGTATCCACTCGAGGCAGCGAAGTCCGGGCTCTCGGTCCGGCACTTCGAAGTCAGCGGTCCGCGCGATCAGCTCATGGTATGAATCCATAAGCTGTTTGCGTGTCCGCTCAGCCTCCGAGCGCGTCGAGGCCTCGGCCCTCTCCACACGAGTCTGCAGAGCGTTGAGCCGCTCCTCCAGCTGCTCGGCGCGCTGCCTGGCAAGACTGCCCTCCGTCCTCACCAAATTGGCCTCCGCCTGCGCAGACTGCGCCTTGGCGAGGGCCTCATTAGCCTCCCTCCTCTCCTCCGCCAGCTGGCGCCGGAGGTCAGTCCTCTCACCCTCCAGCACGGCCACCTTATCCGCCAGCTTGCGGCACTTACTGTCGGCGACCGATTTCTCCCGGACGGCGTCGGCATGTTGCGTCCGAAGTCTCTCGACTTCGGCAGACACAACGGCCGTAAGGGCCCCCGACACCGCGCGGTCTGCGAAGTCAGCCGCCTACAAGACACACATAAGGCCACAGCCCCAACGAAGCCGGTAAAAAACCAAAGTCTAGCTCAACATACCAGACTTAATGCCCCCTTCAGCTCCTTCAGCCGGCGGGACACAACACCCGCCTCGTCCCTGACGGCAGTGAGTGTCGGAATCTTGCCACCGGCACTAAGAGCACTGCCCTTCGTCCTGGGCACCACAGCAGCCGCTACGGTCGCCACGGCAGGCGAAACAACCACAAGTTGGCCCTCGTCTGACCCTGCGATGTATCAACGGATTAAAAAAAACTCGAGCCAACGACTTACCAACAAGATAATCCTCCACATTAATGTCGGTGGCGAAGTCGGCGACGTGCTTGCCCGGCGGCGGCAACTCTCGGGCCGCCTTCGTAGCCTCCGGCACCCTACTGGACACAGGGGCGGCCTTCGCAGCTTTGGAACCACCGGCGGCAGCCGCCTTCGCAGCCTCCGGCGCCCTGCTGGATGCAGGGGCGGCCGATTTCGCCGCCAGCGGCGGCTGGCTTCCATCGGGGGCAGCAGCCTTCGCCGTCCCCCGCGGCCTCTTCGGCCTGGCCTCATGAAGCCTGACGACCGCCTGACGCTTCTGCGCAGCTCCCTGACGATCCTTGTCCATCACTGCCGACACAACAGCAGCAATATTCCGCCCATAAGGAAACACTCTCCAATCACGAACCATGCGAGATGTAAAAAAGTCTTCGCCGGCCACGCGGGGGATAGGAACATTCTTAGGCCACCAACCCCCGGTAACCCTCAGCATCCACGCCGAAGACTCCCGGAGCTCGGGCGAAGACATCCTTCCCCCCGAGGCCGCGCATGTCCTCATCAATTCCCTAGCAAAACCATCAGAAACCCCCAGTCCTCCCATAGCAATACCTAATTTCCTCTTCTTAGAGGATGGGGCGGCCGTCGGCGCGGGGTCGTCTCCAGTCTCTATCACCGGCTTCTTCCCGCGACGATCCACATCGTCTTGGCCGGGATAACCGTCATAAGGCAGACAGTTCAACTCGAAAACCCTGTTCAAGCGGTCATTAGACCCGCGAATATCCCAGCTACGCTGGCCCTCTGTCTTCGGCACGTACCGACCGACGATCCGCACCGCCCCATCCTCCGCCTCACGCACAAAGGCGGCCGGATCGCGACTATGCAGATCCAACGCGAAGGCGGGACTTCGCACCAGCTTCCCACCATGGGAAGGCATCTGGCGAGGGCATACTTCGCCCAACGCCCAGCCATGCGCCAAAGGCCACACCCCGTACGCCACAAACTCCTCAACCAAATCACGCCCGCTGCTCAGGCCGGCGGCGCACCGAAGGGCCCCTTCGTCTGCATCCTCCTCCGCCACTTCAAACGACAGGTATGTTGAGTAATAATGCGAGCACATCTCGGACACAGGGAGCCCCGGATGGTCTTCGACTGCGCCCTCCGCAACGTAAAACCAAAACTCATGCCAGTTGCCCCACTTATTGCGGGCGCAAGGAACCAACTCAACTACCTCCATCGAGGTTTTGCCAGTCTTCGGCGTAAACGTACAGGACCCAAACTGGGCAACCTCATTTCCGATCATCCTTTTCTGCCAGTGCAGGCAATAGTACTTCGCGAAGACTTCAACTGATGGCTGTCCGCCGTACGAAGTTGTCGCCCAGACATACTTCGACAGAGCCACCACGACATTTTGAGTCAGCTGATGGATCTGGACGTTAAATCTGCGCAGGACTTCTCCAACAAATCGGTGCGCAGGCAGGCGAAGACCAGCGGCAAAGAACGCCTCGAACACAACCAACTCGCCTTCCGGCTCGGGGACCTCCTCCGTCCCCGGGACACGAGCGACTCCACCGCCAAAGTAACCAAGCTGCTGCATATCTTGCACGCGGACCGAGGACATCCGCGACACACCGAAATCCACCGTATCTCCGTCGCGCAACTCCTCCGCCGCCACAGTGCTCAGCGTCTCCTCCGACGACGCGTCGGTCGGCGGCGTAGCGGCAGCAGAAGAAGAAGAGGTCGGCATCGCTACGTACCGTCGGCGGCGGCGGGCGGTCTGCTTCACTCGGGTAAGATCTCCGGCGAACAAGAACTAGGAGGGCAGACGAGCAGCAAGAAGGTGGAAAAGGCGGCTAGGGTTTTCACGGAGCGCGGAAAGATAAACTTCAAAACCCGCCCCTTTTATACACAGGGCGCGGCGCTTCGGGAAACCCGCAGTCCAACAGTACGGTGTTAATCAACGGTCATGTCAAAAACCCCCGCGGAACCACTTCGAGCGAGGGCAGCGTCTCCGCCATCTAGCGACGTCTTCGGCACCAGATGACTTAGTCGAACTGGTCCCTCGGAGGGCAAATGATGGGGCGAAGGCGAAGACGCCACCCTTCGCTCGATGCCTTCGCCGTAGTCGTTGGACCAACGGAGACAAGACAACGGGTAGGTTCACCCTTCGCCCCATATGTCACCGAACGAAGACCTATGACGAGGTCGTCCCATCTTACGACCTCGTCCAACATGAAGGCCCATGTGTGATCCGGCCCATTGTAACAGGCCCTGCGTGGCCGCTGCGCATCACGGGCCTAATTTGTAAAGGTATCCCTGTAATTACGGTCTGGAACCCCGCTTTATGGGAATATTCCGGGAATAACCTAGGTGCCTGAGGGCACATGCGTCCTTAACGCAGGACGCTGGGCACTCAGATACCTATAAATACCCCCGCACAGTGCCCTTGAGAGGCTAGATTAACAGAGCTTTTGCCATCTTGTGCGAGAACCCTGTTTACGTCAACTCTCTCCCCCGTTGGATCTCCTTGCACCTGGTAGCAAGTTCCAACACTCTTATCAAAAGGACGACGAATACGAGGAGAAAAAGAAAACGGTTAACTCAAACTTTTCTTTCGATTATTCTCGTATTCTGCATAATTCCAATGCTCATTTGCTTTCCATTCCACTTGGTTAACCTCCACACTTTGATGGAGAGGACTACGGATTTTGGAGCCACAAAATGCGTAGCCACTTGTTTTCTCTTCATCCAAGTATATGGGAGATAGTAGAAAATGGAATGCAATTTGATAGTTCGGATAACTCCATGTTTATCAATGAACAAATCCATAAAAATGCACAAGCTACTACTGTTCTTTTAGCATCCTTGTGCAGGGAAGAGTACAATAAGGTGAGCGGCTTGGATAACGCCAAGCAGATTTGGGACACCCTCAAGATCTCGCATGAGGGGAACGATGCCACCATGCTCACCAAGATGGAGTTGGTGGAAGGCGAACTAGGAAGGTTCGCAATGATCAGGGGAGAGGAGCCAACTCAAACGTACAATAGGCTCAAGACCCTGGTCAACAAGATAAGAAGTTATGGGAGCACGAGACGGATGGACCACGATGTCGTCCGACTTATGCTAAGGTCCTTCACTGTCCTTGATCCTCATCTCGTAAACTCTATTCGTGAGAATCCTAGGTACATCAAGATGACACCCGAGGAAATACTCGGAAAGTTTGTAAGCGGGCGAATGATGATCAAGGAGGCAAGATATGTTGATGAGGCGTTGAATGGCCCAATCCACGAGCCTCAAACCGTTGCTCTCAAAGCAACAAGTAGCAGGGAGGCGCTACCTAGCAAGGTGGCGCAAGTTGAGGCGGGCGGGCTAAATGAGAATGAAATGGCCCTCATCATCAAGCGCTTCAAGACGACGCTCAAAGGTCGCAAGGAGCATCCCAACAAGATCAAGACAAAGGGAAAGCGCTCCTGCTTCAAGTGTGGTAAGATTGGTCACTTTATTGCTAACTGTCCCGATAACGATAGTGACCAGGAACAAGGAAAGAGCGGAAAGTGGAAAAAGAAGAAGACCTACAAAAAGGCGAAGGGCGAGGCACACCTTGGAAAGGAGTGGGATTCGGATTGCTCCTCGTCCGACTCCGACAACGAAGGACTCGCTGCCTCAGCCTTCAACAAGTCGACTCTCTTCCCAAACGAGCATCACACCTGCCTCATGGCAAAGGAGAAGAAGGTAAGTACTCGAAGTACCATTACATATGCTTCTTCAAGTGATGATGAAGTAGACTACGCAAGCTTATTCAAAGGTTTAGATAGAACTAAAATTGATAAAATCAATGAATTAATTGATGCTTTGAATGAGAAGAATATATTGTTAGAAAAGCAAGAGGATCTTTTATATGAAGAGCATGATAAATTTGTAAGTGCGCAAAATTCTCTTGCTTTAGAAGTTAAAAGAAATGAAATGCTTTCATGTGAGTTATCTACATGCCATGAATCTATTTCTAGCTTAAAGAGTATTAATGATGACTTGAATACTAAGTTAGAAATAGCTAATAAATCAAACTCTTGTGTAGAACATGTTGTGATTTGCAATAAGTGTAAGGATTTTGATGCTTGTAGTGAACACTTAATTTCCATTTCCAAATTAAATGATGAAGTGGCTAGTCTTAATGCCCAACTTAAGACTAGCAAGAATGACTTTGATAAACTAAAATTTGCAAGGGATGCCTACACTATTGGTAGACACCCCTCTATTAAGGATGGTCTTGGCTTTCAAAGGGAAGCCAAGAACTTAACAAGCCAAAGAGCTCCCATTTTCAACAAGTAAAAAGGGAAGGCTCCTATGGCTAGTAGTAATCAAAAGAATCATGCATTTATGTATGATAGGAAATTTTATAGAAATGTTCATCATGATAGGAGCTGTAATGCTTATGATTCAAATGCCATGATTGCTTCAAGTTCTTTCTTTATGCATAGTAGAGATATGCCTAGGAAAAATGTCATTCATCATATGCCTAGGAGAAAAGTTGTTAATCATATGCCTAGGAAAGTGTATGATGGAGTTACCACTGTCTTTCATGCTTGCAATACTAAGTTTATTCTTTCATGTAAAAATGAAAAAGTAATTGCTAAAAAGGTGGGGGGCAAATGCAAAGGAGACAAGACTTGCATTTGGGTCCCTAAGGCTATTGTAACTAACCTTGTAGGACCCAACAAGAGTTGGGTACCTAAAACCCAAGCCTAATTTGCCTCGCAGGTTTATGCAACCGGGGGCTCAAGCTGGATTATCGACAGCGTGGATGCACAAACCACATGACGGGGGAGAAGAAGATGTTCACCTCCTACGTCAAGAACAAAGATTCCCAAGATTCAATCATATTCGGTGATGGGAATCAAGGCAAGGTTAAAGGACTAGGAAAAATAGCTATTTCATCCGAGCATTCCATCTCTAATGAGTTTTTAGTTGAATCGCTCGGGTATAACTTGTTGTCCGTTAGTCAATTATGTAATATGGGTTACAATTGCTTTTTTACAAATGTAGATGTGTCTGTCTTTAGAAGGAGTGATGGTTCATTAGATTTTAAGGGTGTACTAGACGACAAACTTTATTTAGTTGATTTTGCAAAGGAAGAGGCCGGTCTAGATGCATGCTTAATTGCTAAGACTAGCATGGGCTGGTTGTGGCATCGCCGTCTAGCACATGTGGGGATGAAGAACCTTCACAAACTTCTAAAGGGAGAACATGTGTTAGGTCTAACAAATGTGACTTTCGAAAAGGATAGACCTTGTGCAGCTTGTCAAGCAGGTAAACAAGTGGGGAATGCTCATCACAGTAAGAACGTGATGACCACATCAAGACCCCTGGAGCTGCTGCATATGGACCTCTTCGGACCCGTCGCCTACCTCAGCATCGGGGGAAGTAAGTATGGTCTTGTTATAGTTGATGATTTTTCCCGCTTCACTTGGGTATTCTCCTTGCAGGATAAAACAGAAACTCAAGGGACCCTTAAACGCTTTCTAAGGAGAGCTCAAAATGAATTTGAGCTCAAGGTGAAGAAGATAAGGAGCGACAACGGGTCCGAGTTCAAGAACCTTCAAGTGGAGGAGTACCTTGAGGAGGAAGGAATCAAGCACGAGTTCTCCGCTCCCTACATGCCATAGCAAAATGGTGTGGTAGAGAGGAAGAACAGGACGCTGCTAGACATGGCGAGGACGATGCTTGGTGAATTCAAGACACCCGAACGGTTTTGGACGGAAGTTGTGAACATGGCTTGCCACGCCATAAACCGGGTCTACCTTCATCGCCTCCTCAAGAAGACTTCGTATGAGCTTCTAACCGGTAACAAACCCAACGTGTCATACTTTCGTGTATTTGGGAGTAAATGTTATATTCTAATGACGAAAGGTAGGAATTCCAAATTTTCTCCCAAAGTTGTAGAAGGGTTTTTGTTAGGATATGACTCAAATACAAAGGCGTATAGAGTCTTCAACAAATCATCGGGTTTAGTTGAAGTCTCTAGCGACGTTGTATTTGATGAGACTAATGGCTCTCCAAGAGAGCAAGTTGATCTTAATGATGTAGATGAATATGATGTTCCAACGGATGCAATTCACACCATGGCGATCGAAGATGTGCGACCACAGGAACATCAAGAGCAAGATCAACCTTCTTCCTCAACAATGGTGCATCCCCCAACTCAAACTGATGAACGGGTTCATCAAGAGGCGTGTGATCAAGGGAGAGCACAAGATGATCATGTTATGGAGGAAGAAGCACCTCAAGCCCCTCAAACTCATGTCCGAGCGACAATTCAAAGGAATCATCCTGTCGACCAAATATTGGGTGATATAAGCAAGGGAGTAACTACTCGCTCTAGATTAGTTAATTTTTGTGAGCATTACTCTTTTGTCTCTTCTATTGAGCCTTTCAGGGTAGAAGAGGCCTTGCTAGATCCGGACTAGGTGTTGGCCATGCAGGAAGAGCTCAACAACTTCAAGCGAAATGAAGTTTGGACACTGGTGCCTCGTCCCAAGCAAAATGTTGTGGGAACTAAGTGGGTGTTCCGCAACAAACAAGACGAGCACGGGGTGGTGACAAGGAACAAGGCACGACTTGTGGCAAAAGGTTATGCCCAAGTCGCAGGTTTGGACTTTGAGGAGACTTTTGCTCCTGTGGCTAGGCTAGAGTCCATTCGTATTTTGTTAGCCTATGCCGCTTACCATTCTTTCAGGTTGTTCCAAATGGACGTGAAGAGCGCTTTTCTCAATGGGCCAATCAAGGAGGAGGTGTACGTAGAGCAACCCCCTGGCTTTGAGGATGAACGGTACCCCGACCACGTGTGTAAGCTCTCTAAGGCGCTCTATGGACTTAAGCAAGCCCCAAGAGCATGGTATGAATGCCTTAGAGACTTTTTAATTGCTAATGCTTCCAAGGTTGGGAAAGCCGATCCAACTTTATTCACTAAGACTTGTGATGGTGACTTATTCGTGTGCCAAATTTATGTCGATGACATAATATTTGGTTCTACTAATCAAAAGTCTTGTGAAGAGTTTAGCAGGGTGATGACTTAAAAGTTTGAGATGTCAATGATGGGCGAGTTGAACTACTTCCTTGGGTTCCAAGTGAAGCAACTCAAGGACGACACTTTCATATCCCAAACGAAGTACACGCAAGATTTGATCAAGCGGTTTGGGATGAAGGACGCCAAGCTCGCAAAGACTCCAATGGGAACCGACGGACATGACGACCTCAACAAAGGAGGTAAGTCCGTTGATCAAAAGGCATACTGGTCTATGATAGGGTCTTTACTTTATTTATGTGCTAGTAGACCGGATATTATGCTAAGCGTATGCATGTGTGCTAGATTTCAATCTGATCCAAGGGAGTGTCACCTTGTGACCGTTAAGCGAATTCTTAGATATTTAGTTGCTACGCCTTGCTTCGGAATCTGGTATCCAAAGGGGTCAGCCTTTGACTTGATTGGATACTCAGACTCCGATTATGCTGGATGCAAGGTTTATAGGAAGAGTACATCAGGGATGTGCCAATTCTTAGGAAGGTCCCTGGTGTCATGGAGTTCTAAGAAACAAACTTTCGTTGCCCTATCCACCGCTGAGGCCGAGTATGTTGCCGTAGGACAGTGTTGCACGCAACTACTTTGGATGAGGCAAACCCTCCGGGACTTTGGCTACAATCTGAGCAAAGTCCCACTCCTATGTGATAATGAGAGTGCTATCCGCTTGGCGGATAATCCTGTTGAACACAGCCGCACTAAGCACATAGACATCCGACATCACTTTTTGAGAGACCACCAGCAAAAGGGAGATATCGAAGTGTTTTATGTTAGCACCGAGAACTAGCTAGCCGATATCTTTACCAAACCTCTGGATGAGAAGACCTTTTGCAGGCTGCGTAGTGAGCTAAATGTCTTAGATTCGCGTAACTTGGATTGATCTATAGCATGCATGTGTTTTATGCCTCTAATCATGTTCCTTTATGCATTTTGTTGCTTAATTATGGTGATCAAGTTGTACAAAGCGATCCCCGGACCTCAAAAGTCCATGTGTAAGTGATGCACATATTTAGGGGGAGATGTGCTACAACTTGATCCTTTGAGACTAACCATGTGCTTGAGTTTTCTTAAATTAGTCTCAAAGGTGTATTGAAAGGGAAAGGTGGACTTGGACCATAAAAGACTTCCACTGCACTCCGATGAGAGGGTAACTTACTCCAAGTTCATCTCCATGTCTCTTATTGCCTTTTGCTCTAAATTGACCATTTTGGTGAGGCAATGAGATTAACCGGGCCAAAAATGATCCCATTTTGGTGCTTGATGCCAAAGGGGGAGAAATTAAGGCTAAAGCAAATGAATCAGCTACCACTTGAGAACTTTGAAAATAGTAGAGTTAGAACTTTTGTTTTGTCAAAATACTCTAAGTGTCTCTTTTTGTCAAAAGTTGGTCTCTTGTGGGGAGAATGTTTGATTATGGGAAAAAGGGGGAGTTTTTGAATCTTTGATCAATTTCTCTTGGAATACCTCTCTTTATGCCTCAACAAGTGTGTCTGACTTAGAGATAGGAAATTGAAGTTGATTTGCAAAAACAAAACCAAGTGGTGGCAAAGGATGATCCAAATATGCCAAATTTGAAACAAAAACAATCCTTGTTTTCATTTGCATTAATGTTGCACTTCTATGTGTTGCTTTTTTGTTGTGTTGGCATAAATCACCAAACAGGGGGAGATTGAAAGGGAAATGTGCCCTTGGGCCATTTCTAAGTATTTTGGTGATTAAGTGCCCAACACAAATGGTTTAAGTGCAAAGTGTGCAAAATGGTGGATGAAGTGCGAAACATCAAGAAGGTATGTTTCTAGACTTAGTACATTGTTTTGAAGACTAATGTATTGTGTCTAAGTGCTAGAAACAGGAGAAAACAATTTGGAAAAGAGTTGGCTCTATACAGCTAAAGACAGCTTCGGTCTGGGTGCACCGGACTGTCCGGTGGTGCACCGGGCAGTGTCCGGTGCGCCAGGACCAGTCTCGGTGAACAGTCCGCTCACGGGACTCGACGACGGTGTACGGCTATAAATCAATGGACTGTCCGGTGAGCCATCCACGACGAAGTCGTCGCTCTCGGGAAGCGATCAACGACGTATGGCTATAATTCACCGGTGAGCCAACGGTCGGCCGCGCAATCCGCGCGTGACGCGTGGCCGAGCCAACGGTCTGATGGGGGCACCGGACTGTCCGGTGCGCCAATGGCTCCAAATCTTCAACGGTCGACTGCGCTAGAATAGGAAAGCAATCAGCACCGGACAGTGTCCGGTGGTGCACCGGACTGTCCGGTGCACCACCCGACAGAAGGCAAGAATTGCCTTCCTGGATTGCTCTCAACGGCTCCTAGCTGCCTTGGGGCTATAAAAGGGACCCCTAGGCGCATGGAGGAGGCAACCAAGCATACTCTAAGCATTCTTGATCATTCACACTTCGTCTTTGCACACTCGATTGACATTCTTAGTGATTTGAGCTCCGTTCTAGTGGTGAACCTTGTGTAATTCATTTGAGCTCAAGTCTTGGTTGTGTGTGTGCGTATTGATGTGGATTTGTGTGTGTTGCTTCCCTCCCTTACTCTAGTGCTTTCACTTTGATCCTTATTGTAAGGGCGAGAGACTCCAAGTTGTGGAGATTCCTCGCAAACGGGAAAGAGTAAAGAAAGAAGAACACCGTGGTATTCAATTTGATCATTGGATCACTTGAGAGGAGTTGAGTGCAACTCTCGTCCATTGGGACGCCACAACGTGGAGTAGGCAAGTGTTATACTTGGCCGAACCACGAGATAAATCATCGTGTCTCGTGTGCTTGTTTTTTTCACTGTGATCATTGTGTTTCACACGAGCTTAGTCCTTAGCCACTTGATTTCACTGTGCTAACAGTTAACCAAGTTTTGTGGCTTTAAGTTTTAAGTTTTTACAGGATCACCTATTCACCCCCCCTCTAGGTGCTCTCAATTAGGCAAACCACCATGTTTTGATGGTGTAGATTATTGTATATGGAGTGATAAAATGAGGCATCACCTAACCTCACTCCACACAAGTATTTGGGACATTGTTGAGTTTGGAGCGCAGGTACCCAACGTAGGGGACGAAGATTATGATTCGGACAAAGTTGCCCAAATCCGGCACTTCAACTCCCAAGCCACTACTATACTCCTCGTCTCTCTATGTCGAGAGAAGTATAATAAAGTACAAGGGTTGAAGAGCGCCAAGGAGATTTGGGACGTGCTCAAGACCGCGCACGAGGGAGATGAGGTAACCAAGATCACCAAACGGTAGACGATCGAGGGGGAACTCGGTCGTTTCGTCCTCAACCAAGGAGAGGAGCCACAAGCTATGTACAACCGGCTCAAGACCTTGGTGAATCAAGTGCGCAACCTCGGGAGCACCAAATGGGATGACCATGAAATGGTCAAGGTTATTCTAAGATCACTCGTTTTTCGCAATCCTACGCAAGTTCAATTAATACGTGGTGATCCTAGATATAAGCTAATGTCTCTTGAGGAGGTTATAGGAAAGTTTGTGAGCTTTGAATTGATGATCAAAGGCTCCAAAAAAATCGTCAACTTGGAGCAAGGCGGCACCTCCACACCCAAGGTGCAACCCGTCACATTCAAAGCAACGGAAGAGAAGAAAGAAGAGTCTACATCAAGTAGACTTCCCATCGACGCCTCCAAGCTTGACAATGAGGAAATGGCACTCATCATCAAGAGTTTTCGCCAAATCCTCAAGCAAAGGAGGGGGAAGTACTACAAACCCCGCTCCAAAAGGGTGTGCTACAAGTGTGGTAAGCCTGGTCATTTTATTGCAAAATGTCATATGTCAAGTGATAGTGACAGGGGCAACGACAAGAGGGGAAAGAGGAAGAAAAAAAGAAGTACTACAAGAAGTAGGGCGGCGATGCCCACGTGTGTCGGGAATGGGACTCCCACATAAGCTACACCGACTCCTCCTCCGACGAGGATGCCGCCAACATCACCGTCAACAAAGGTCTTCTCTTCCCCAACGTCGGCCACAAGTGCCTCATGACAAAGGACGACAAAAGGAAGAAGGTAAAATCTAGAGCCTCCACCAAATATACAACATCTAGTGATGAGGGTAGCTCTAGTGAAGATGAGGATAATTTGCTTACCCTTTTTGCCAACCTTAACATGCAACAAAAAGAAAAATGGAATGAATTAATAGGTGTTATTCATGAGAAGGATGAACTCTTGGATAGCCAAGAGGAATTCCTTATTAAGGAAAACAAAGGCATGTTAAAGTTAAAAATGCTTATGCTCAGGAAGTTGAAAAATGTGAGAATTTGACTAAGGAGGTTAGCATCTGCCATGACACTATTTCCAACGTTAGAACTGAGAATGTTAGCTTAATTACTAAGCTTGAAAAATCAAATGTTTGCCATGATTCTATTGTCAATCTTAGAAATGAAAATGCTAGCTTAATTGCTAAGATTGATAAATTGAATGAATCAATTTCTAGCCTTAAGAATGAAAATGCTAGTTTAATTTCCAAGCCTAAAGATTTAAATGTTTGCAATGATTCTATTTCCTATCTTAGAGATGAGAATGCCACATTAAATGCTAAGATAAGAGAATTAAATACTTGCAAACCCTTTACATCCAGTGTTGATCATGTTAATATTTGTACTAGATGTAGAGATGTTAATATTGATGCTATTCATAATCACCTTGCTTTAATTAAACAACAAAATGATCATATAACTCAATTAACTAGTAAAATCAATGAGCATGATATAGAAAATGAAAAATTTAAATTTGCTAGAAGCATGCTATATAGTGGGAGACGCCCTGGCATCAAGGATGGCATTGGTTTCCAACAGGGAAGCAATGCCAAGCTTAATGCCCCTAAAAGATTGTCTAATTTTGTTAAGGGCAAGGCTCCCATGGTTCAGGATAATGAGGGCTATATTTTATATCCTGCTAATTATCATGAGCACAAGATAAGGAGAATTCATGCTAAGAAATCTCATTATGTTTCTCACCATGCATTTATGTATAAGAATGAGGCATCTAGCTCTAGGCATTCTACACATGTTAAAATGAATAAAAAGAAAACTCCTACTGCATCAAATAAGCCTAATTGTCAGCGTTCCGAGACCGGGGGTCCCTTGGGCCGACGAGTGAGTGTCGCCGCGTGCCCCAGCCCAGATGGGTCGAGCGCGAGGGCGAGCGCGAAGGGAGGAGAAAGCGAGGCGGCCGGAGGCCGGTGTGAGAGAGGTGGGAATCCCGCGGCCTTCGTGTTTGTCCCGCGCCCAGGTCGGGTGCGCTTGCAGTAGGGGGTTACAAGCGTCCACGCGGGAGAGGGAAGCGAGCGGCCCCTGAGAGAGCGCCTGTCTCGTCCTCGTCCCCGCGCGGCCAACCTTCTCTAAGAGGGCCCTGGTCCTTCCTTTTATAGGCGTAAGGAGAGGATCCAGGTGTACAATGGGGGGTGTAGCAGAGTGCTACGTGTCTAGCGGGGGAGAGCTAGCGCCCTAAGTACATGCCGATGTGGCAGCCGGAGAGATTTTGGCACCCAGCTGGTGTGATGTCGTGGCCGTCGGAGGAGCGACGGAGCCTGGTGGAGGGACAGCTGTTGGAGCGGTTGTTCCTTGCTGACGTCCTCTTGCTTCCGTAAGGGGGCTGAGAGCCGCCATCGTCACGGAGCATGCGGGGCGCCATCATTGCCTATCTGGCGGAGCTTAGCCAGATGGGACACCGGTCTTGTTCCCTGCGGCCCGAGTCAGCTCGGGGTAGGGTGATGATGGCGCCTCCTGTTGACGTGGCTGGCCTGTGCCCTAGGTTGGGCGATGTGGAGGCTCCTCCGAAGCCGAGGTCGAGTCTGTCTTCCATGGCCGAGGCCGAGTCCGAGCCCCTAGGTCGGGCGAGGCGGAGGTCGTCGGCAGAGGCCAGGGCGGAGCCCGAGCCCTGGGGTCAGGCGAAGCGGAGTTCGTCGTCTTCTGGGGCTGAGCCCGAGTCCGAGCCCTGGGTCGGGCGGAGCGGAGTTCATCGTCTTCTGGGGCTGAGCCCGAGTCCGAGCCCTGGGTCGGGCGGAGCGGAGTTCGCCGTCTTCTGGGACTTAGCCCGAGTTCGAGCCCTGGGTCGGGCGGAGCGGAGTTCGCCGTCTTCCGGGACTTAGCCCGAGTTCGAGCCCTGGGTCGGGCGGAGCGGAGCTTCCTATGGTGCCTTTGGCAGGGCCTGACTGCCTGTCAGTCTTACTCTGTCAAGTGACACTACAGTCGGAGTGGCGCAGGCGGCGCTGTCCTTCTGTCAGGCCGGTCAGCGAAGCGGCAAAGTGACGACGGTCACTTCGGCTCTACCGGGGGGCGCGCGTCAGGATAAAGGTGTCAGGCCACCTTTGCGTTAAATGCTCCTGCGATTTGGTCGGTTGGTGCGGCGACTTAGTCAGGGTTGCTTCTTAGCGAAGGCAGGGCCTCGGGCGAGCCGGAAATATGTACGCCGTCGGAGGGGGGCCTCGGGCGAGACGGAAATCCTCCGGGGCCGGCTGCCCTTGTCCGAGGCTAGGCTTGGGCGAGGCGTGATCGAGTCACTCGAATGGACTGATCCCTGACTTAATGGCACGCATCAGGCCTTAGCAGCTTTATGCTGATGGGGGTTACCAGCTGAGAATTAGGAGTCTTGAGGGTACCCCTAATTATGGTCCCCGACAGTAGCCCCCGAGCCTCGAAGGGAGTGTTAGCACTCACTTGGAGGCTTTCGTCGCACTTTTTTGCAAGGGGACCAGCCTTTCTCGGTTGCATTTTGTTTCGGTGGGTGCGCGCGAGCGCACCCGCCGGGTGTAGCCCCCGAGGCCTCGGAGGAGTGGTTTCACTCCTTCGAGGTCTTAATGCCTCGCGTAATGCTTCGGCTGGTCTGGTTGTTCCCTCATGCGAACTGGCCGTAGCCCGGGTGTACGGTCGGGGCCCAAGTTCTCGGGCTGGTATGTTGACGCTGTCAACGGTTCGGCCGGAGCCGGGTTTGCGAGAGCAGCCCCCGAGCCTCTGCACAGGGCGAGAGGGCGATCAGGGACAGACTCGGCTTTTTTACATACGCCCCTGCGTCGCCTTTCCGCAAGGAGGACGGGGGAAAGCGCCATGTTGCCCTCGATGGGCGCCGAACATGGTGTCTCCGGTGAGCTGCAAGTGGGTAATCCGAGTGGACGTCCGTGCCCCGTTTGTTAGGGGTCGGCTAGGGGCCCAGAGGCACGCCCAAAAGTACCTGCGGGTGATCTGCCGGACCCGGTCCCCTGGCGACGGGGTCCGAGGGCTCGATGCCTCCCTCTGATGGGATTCCGTTACAAGATCGCTCCCGCTGGTCTCGGAAATGTCCTAGGGTACCTCGGGAGCGCAGCCCGAGCCTTGGTTATGTATCGAACGTACCCATGGTCATCCCTCGCTCGGCGTCTGAGGCGACTGTGAACCCTTCGGGGGCTAGCCTTCGAACCCCTGATCAGTAATGGGCGCGGAGCCCGAGTAGCCTGAGGCAGCCGTGGAACCCTTCGGGGGGCCGGCCTTCGAACCTCTGACCAGTAGTGGGTGTAGGGCCCACGTGATCTGAGGCGGCTGTTGAACCCTTCGGGGGGCCAGCCTTCGAACCTCTGATCAGTAAGGAGGCTCGGAGCCTGGTTCCTTCACGGGGAAGGATCCTTTTCGGGGTATCCCCCCTTTCCCGGTCCCTGTTGCAAGAGATAGAGAAAGAGGAAAAAAGGAAAAGGATACGAAATCGAATGACGCGGCGTACCTTTTTTGGCGCGGTTATTACGGCGAAGGCGAAGCGTCGCCTGCCGCTCCTGCCAGAAGCGCCGCCTGTCCCGCCGCGGAGTTAATGCGACGGGGCGAGTGGTTGGCGGGGCGGCCGTTGCACGTGCGCGAGCCGTTCGAGGGATGGATCACGGGCGCGTTGTCTTCACGCCGTGAGAGGGGGTTCTCCTGCTGCCCCCGGATGGGACGTGAGCTTGGCTAACGACGTGACCGCTGCTCCCGTCCGCCTGCCACCGTCATTACTGCCGGCCCACTTTTGGCCGCATTGACCGCCGCGCCAGGCTGGCGCTGCTGGGTCGTGCGCTGGGTCGCCTCGAGTCGCGGTATTGGTTCCGCAATTGAGGGGGCGCGGTGGTGGCGCAAGTGGCGGTGCAGTTGCTTTGCATGAAGCATCCGGCGCGCCGGTTGCGTGACGCGTGGGCCTGGGCCTCCATGCTGGGCGTGTCGGGAGTCGGAGAAGCGCGTCCACTTGGCACGGTTGCATGTCGCCTGCATGGCTACCCGCCTCTTTCGCCCGTTGGTCTGGGCAAAAGTGGAGGGTCACTTGTAACCGCTGGGCGGTCGTGTGCACCGCGCGCGGCGGTTTGGCTTCTTCTGCTCTGAGCCGGCTTGCATGACATGCGGGACCCGGCCCCCGCGCCGCAGGGGAGGGCCTTGGAGCGAGTTGGAGAAGACTCGGCCCGTGACGGCTGGGGGCGCAAGTAGGGAGAGTTGCCTTTAAAAGGAGGGTGACCCCCTTCAGAAGGTGACCATGTCTTCGCGCTCCCTTATGCATCGTGTCTTTCCACCTTCCAAGCCCCGGATGGGGGATACCCGCCGTCTTTTCGCCTCATCGTTGGAGGAACGCAACTCCGTGGGAGTTGGTACCTTTCAGCCATCGTTCGGCTTCAAGGTTTTTCATCAGCCAGCCCGGCTGTACCCCCCCCCCCCCCCGCCGGCGGTCACCCAAGACGGTGACCACCAGCTCCTGGGTGGGGAGAAGCAAGTCGGGCTGCGATCTTGGTCCCACCCTCAGCTTCAAGGATGTTCATCATCCTCGCTGGGGTGGAGGCCGGGCTGAGCCGGAGCTCTACCTCCCGCGCGGGTTCGTGGGTCACCCTCTCCCGCGGCGTTCAAGGGAGAGGGCGCTCACTGGCCCTGCGGGCGGCCCGGACTTCGACAACGCGGGGCTGGTCGACGGTGGGCGTTGCCACCCCCAGCGTGTCGAGCCCGTCGGCTTGGCTCCCGGCGGCCCCTCCTGCCAGAGGGCGGCTGCCGCGCCGTGTGCACGGGAGAACCGCCCAAGATGTCGCGCGCTGCTGGGGCGGTGTTCGTGTTCTGGGGTGGTCCTGCCTTTGCACCGGTATGGCGCCTCCACGCGGAGGCCGGTGCCCCACTCGTCCGGGAGGATTTGAGTGGGGATCTGCCGGAGGGCTGATGGCACCTGCCGTCGATGCCGAGGCGGAGGCGGCTCGAGAAGTCCCCGTCGCCGACGGGATCACCGCCACCATCCGCGCTTCGGGCCTCCGGCTCTTTGTACTTGTCCTCGCCCCTCGAGCGTCGGCGTGGGCGAGGGCAAGACTGCAGCAGCGCCCACCCTGAGGCCTGCGCTGCTGCAGTTCGGCCACCCGGAGCGGGGGTCGTTGTCGTCGCAGTCAGAGCGGGCGGCGGCGAGCCGCTCGTCAGTCTTTTGTTGCTCCGCAGGCCCCCCATCGAGTGGGGTTGTTCGTACCTGCGGAGGGGGAACCGGAGTTCCGTTTGTAATGGCACTTTGAATGCCAGTGTTTTTGTTCATTATGGCTGTCGAGGCCTGAACATGTATGTAATTTTGGCACGGAGCCATGTTTTTTTCCTCATTTTCGAGCACTAAGACTCGCCTGTTGATTATCTGAACCGCTTTACCAAGCATGGGTCGCCCCGTGTCAAGGTGACGAGTGAGGTATCCATATCCCGGAGGCGTAGGAGTCCCTCGGCTCGGTCGGCCTTGCTGTCCGAGGCTCCTCTAGCTTAGTTAAAGGGACCCCTTGGCCACCCTTCGACGAGCCGAGGCCAGGGGTAGCGATATCAGCATGAACAGAGGCGGAGTTGGCTCGAAAATGAAACCTGGTTGGCCAGAGCCTAGCCGGGTTGTCCGTTAGCGGGACCGACGCCGGAGTTGACCAGCCGAGGCCTCGGGTTGGGCTGGCGCCCTTGGAATATGGTTGGCCGAGGCCCCAGGGGTGACCGGCCGAGCCGCCTGCTCGGGCCGGATTCCCGTAGAAGTCCCTGGCAGCGATTGTCCGGGCGTGGCGATGACGTCGTCCTTCGGAGCGGAGATCCTCGGACCGCGTCGCCGTCCGAGGCTAGGTCGGACCTCGCTGAAGGTGTCGTCGATGCCGAGGGTGCTACTGCCCCCTTCCAGCCTCAAGACCCGAGCCTGCAGGATCAGAGTGTCTTGTAGCGTGTGCCTTCTGCGGCCGCCGAGGCCAGAACACACACCCTCGCTGTGTTGTAAAGCTGCGTCTCTTTCCCTCTTGTTTCGAGTATCTAGACTTTTTTGTCGGTAACAGGGATGTTTGTGCGAGCGAGAGTTGCTTCTCGCGGAAGGTGATGAGTGAGGTATCCGTATCCCAGAGGCGTGGGAGTCCCTCGGCTCGGTCGGCCTTGCCGCTTACGCGTACTTTCACCCGTCCATGAGGCTCTGTCACCGACTCAGTCGAGAAGGCTCGAAGGATCGCTTCGGCAGAAGAGCTTCCGAACGTGAAGACTTGTTCGGTCCGCGGACTCACTTTATCCGAACGAGAGTTACTTATCGCAAAAGGTGATGAGTGAGGTATCCGTATCCCGGAGGCGTAGGAGTCCCTCGGCTCGGTCAGCCTTGGCTGCTTACGTGTACTCCGTCGTTTTCAGGATCCACTTTTCGAAGTAGTCAAAAAGCACGAAAGATATTCTGGCAGAAGATATCTTTTTCCGACGAAAATTTCAACACAGAGGGGGTTCCCCCCTTTTAGCCCCCGAGGGAGGGTCGGGCTTTGCCGAGGCGAGGCCGACCCTTCCTTGATGACTAAACTTTGCGTGGGTGCGAGGTATATGAACAACTTGAAAACATCTTAAGGGTAGAAGCGACGTAGCTGTTGGATGTTCCAAGCGTTGCCATAGACCTCGCCTTGACTGTTGGCCAGCTTGTACGTTCCGGGCTTCAGAGCTTTGGCGATGACGAATGGCCCCTCCCAGGGGGGCGTGAGCTTGCACCTTCCTCGGGCATCTTGTCGCAGCCGAAGCACCAGGTCGCCCACCTGGAGGTCTCGGGGCCGGACCCCTCGGGCGTGGTAGCGTCGCAGGGACTGCTGGTACCGCGCCGAGTGTAGTAAGGCCTTGTCCCGAGCCTCCTCCAGCTGGTCCAGCGAGTCTTCTCGGCTAGCTTGGTTGCTGTGATCGTTGTAGGCCCTCGTCCTCGGGGAGCCATATTCCAGGTCTGTGGGCAAGACGGCCTTGGCTCCGTAGACTAGGAAGAACGGCGTGAAGCCCGTGGCTCGGCTCGGCGTCGTCCTCAGGCTCCAGACCACCGAGGGGAGTTCCTTCATCCATCGCTTGCCGAACTTGTTGAGGTTGTTGTAAATCCGAGGCTTGAGCCCTTGTAGAATCATGCCGTTGGCACGCTCTACTTGCCCATTCGACATGGGATGAGCCACGGCGGCCCAGTCCACCCTGATGTGGTGATCCTCGCAGAAGTCCAAGAACTTTCTGCCGGTGAACTGGGTGCCGTTGTCGGTGATGATGGAGTTCGGGACCCCGAAGCGATGGATGATGTCGGTGAAGAACGCCACCGCCTGCTCGGACCTGATGCTGTTCAGAGGTCGGACCTCGATCCACTTGGAGAATTTGTCGATGGCGACCAGCAGGTGCGTGTAGCCCCCGGGCGCCTTCTGCAAGGGGCCGACGAGGTCTAGACCCCACACGGCAAAGGGCCAGGTGATGGGTATCGTCTGCAGAGCCTGAGCGGGCAAGTGGGTCTGGTTCGCATAGAATTGACACCCTTCGCAGGTGCGGACAATTCTAGTGGCGTCAGCCACCGCCGTTGGCCAGTAGAAGCCTTGTCGGAAAGCATTCCCGACAAGGGCTCGAGGCGCTGCGTGATGGCCGCAAGCCCCCGAGTGTATCTCTCGCAGGAGTTCCTGACCCTCGGTGACGGAGATGCATCGCTGGAGGATGCCCGAGGGACTGCGGTGGTAGAGCTCCTTCTCATCGCCCAGCAAGACGAACGACTTGGCGCGTCGCGCCACCCGCCGAGCCTTGGCTCGGTCGAGGGGTAGCTCTCCTTGGTGGAGATATTGCAGGTACGGGGTCTGCCAGTTTCGATCAGGCGTGGCCCTGCTTCGCTCCTCCTCGATGCGCAGTGCCTCACCCTCGGAGGCCGAGGGTACCTCGGGCTGAACCGAGGGTGCCTCGGGCTGTGCCGAGGATACTTCGGACGGGGCCGAGGGTACCTCGGACTGGGCCGAGGGCGCCTCAGGCTCGGGCGTGTCGTCGATCTTGACGGAGGGTTGATGCAGATCCCGGGAGAAGACGTCTGGGGGAACCGTTGTTCGCCCCGAGGCTATTTTAGCCAGCTCGTCCGCAGTCTCGTTGTAGCGCCGAGCGATGTGGTTAAGCTTGAGCCCGTGGAACTTGTCTTCCAGGCGCCGAACCTCATCGTAGTTGGTCTCCATCTTCGGGTCGCGACAGTGGGAGTTTTTCATGACTTGGTCGATGACGAGCTGCGAGTCACCGCGGGCGTCGAGGCGCCGGACCCCTAGCTCGATGGCGATCCGCAACCCGTTGACCAGAGCCTCGTACTCAGCCACATTGTTGGACGCCGGGAAATGGAGGCGTAGCACATAGCGTAGGTGTTTCCCGAGGGGCGAGATGAAGAGTAGGCCCGCGCCGGCTCCCGTCTTCATCAGCGACCCGTCGAAAAACATGGTCCAGAGCTTCGGTTGGATCGGAGCCGTCGGTAGCTGGGTATCGACCCATTCGGCCACGAAGTCCGCCAAGACCTGGGACTTGATGGCCTTCCGAGGGGCGAACGAGATTGTCTCGCCCATGATTTCCACCGCCCACTTTGCAATCCTGCCCGAGGCCTCTCGGCACCGGATGATCTCCCCCAGGGGGAAGGATGACACCACAGTCACCGGATGAGACTCGAAGTAGTGTCGCAACTTCCGCCGCGTCAGGATCACTGCATACAGCAGCTTCTGAACTTGTGGGTAGCGGATCTTGGTTTCGGACAGTACCTCGCTAACGAAGTAAACTGGCCTCTGAACGGGCAATGCATGCCCCTCTTCTTGCCTCTCGACCACAATCGCGGCGCTAACCACCTGAGTGGTAGCGGCGACGTAGACCAAGAGGGCTTCTCCGTCAGCCGGAGGCACCAAGATAGGCGCCTTTGTGAGGAGCGCCTTCAAATTCCCGAGAGCTTCCTCGGCCTCAGGGGTCCAAGTGAAGCACTCGGCCTTCCTTAAGAGGCGGTACAGAGGCAGACCTCTTTCGCCGAGGCGTGAGATGAAGCGGCTCAGAGCCGCGAGACATCCCATGACCCTCTGTATGCCTTTTAAGTCCTTGATGGGCCCCATGCTGGTGATGGCCGCGATCTTCTCCGGGTTGGCTTCGATGCCCCGCTCGGAGACGATGAACCCCAGGAGCATGCCTCGGGGCACGCCGCAGACACACTTCTCGGGATTGAGCTTGACGCCTTTCGCCTTGAGACATCGGAATGTCACTTCAAGGTCGGAAAGGAGGTCGGAAGCTTTCCTCGTCTTGACTACGATGTCATCGACGTAGGCCTCGATCGTGCGACCGATGTGCTCGCCGAACACATGGTTCATGCACCGCTGGTACGTCGCGCCCGCATTCCTCAAGCCGAACGGCATGGTGACATAGCAGTACATCTCGAAGGGCGTGATGAAAGAAGTCGCGAGCTGGTCGGACTCTTTCATCCTGATTTGATGATACCCTGAGTAGGCATCGAGGAAAAGACAGGGTTTCGCAGCCAGCGGTGGAATCCACGATTTGATCGATGCGAGGCAGAGGGTAGGGAACCTTCGGACATGCTTTGTTGAGACCAGTGTAGTCTACACACATCCGCCATTTCCCCCCTTTCTTTCTCACAAGCACAGGGTTGGCAAGCCATTCGGGATGGAATACCTCTTTGATGAACCCTGCCGCCATTAGCTTGTGGATCTCCTCGCCTATCGCTCTGCGCTTCTCCTCGTCGAATCGGCGTAGAGGCTGCTTGACCGGTCGGGCTCCGGCCCGAACATCCAGCGAGTGCTCGGCGACATCCCTTGGTATGTCAGGCATGTCCGAGGGACTCCACGCGAAGACGTCGGCGTTCACGCGGAGGAAGTCGACGAGCACTGCTTCCTATTTGGGGTCGAGCCCGGAGCCGATCCGGATCTGCTTGGAGGCGTCGCCGCTGGGGTCGAGGGGGACGGCCTTGACCGTCTCCACTGGCTCGAAGTTGCTGGCATGACGCTTCACGTCTGGCACCTCTTTGGAGAGGCTTTCTAGGTCGGCGATGAGGGCCTCGGACTCGGCGAGGGCCTCGGCGTACTCCACGCACTCCACGTCGCATTCGAACGCGTGCTTGTACGTGGGGCCGACGGTGATGACCCCGTTGGGGCCCGGCATCTTGAGCTTCAGGTAGGTGTAGTTGGGGACGGCCATGAACTTCGCGTAGCATGGCCTTCCCAAAACCGTGTGGTAGGTTCCTCGGAACCCGACCACCTCGAACGTCAGAGTCTCCCTTCGGAAGTTGGAGGGCGTTCCGAAGCAGACGGGAAGGTCGAGCCGTCCGAGGGGCTGGACGCGCTTCCCGGGAATGATCCCGTGGAAGGGCGCAGCGCCTGCTCGGACGGAGGACAGGTCGACGCGCAGGAGCCCGAGGGTCTCGGCGTAGATGATGTTGAGGCTGCTGCCTCCGTCCATAAGGACCTTGGTGAGCCTGACGTTGCCGATAACGGGGTCGACGACGAGCGGGTATTTCCCCGGGCTCGGCACTTGGTCGGGGTGGTCGGCCTGGTCGAAGGTGATGGGCTTGTCGGACCAGTCTAGGTAGACTGGCGCCACCACCTTCACCGAACAGACCTCCCGGCGCTCTTGCTTGCGATGCCGAGCCGAGGCATTCGCCGCATGCCCACCGTAGATCATGAAGCAGTCGCGGACCTCGGGGAACTCTCCTGCTTGGTGACCTTCCTTCTTGTCGTCGTCGCGGGCCCTGCCACCCTCCGCGGGTGGCCCGGCCCTATGGAAGTGGTGCCGAAGCATGACGCACTCCTCAAGGGTGTGCTTGACGGGCCCCTGATGATAGGGGCACGGCTCCTTGAGCATCTGGTCGAAGAGGTTGGCACCTCCGGGGGGTTTCCGAGGGTTCTTGTACTCGGCGGCGGCGACAAGGTCCGCGTCGGCGGCGTCGCGTTTCGCTTGTGACTTCTTCCTGCCTTTCTTCTTGGCGCCGCGCTGATTAGACGCCTCGGGAGCATCTTCCGATGGGCGGCCCTGGGGCTGCTTGTCCTTCCGGAAGATAGCCTCGACCGCCTCCTGGCCGGAGGCAAACTTGGTGGTGATATCCATCAGCTCGCTCGCCCTGGTGGGGGTCTTGCGACCCAACTTGCTCACCAAGTCGCGGCAGGTGGTGCCGGCGAGGAACGCGCCGATGACATCCGAGTTGGTGATGTTGGGCAGCTCGGTGCGCTGCTTCGAAAATCGTCGGATGTAGTCCCGGAGGGACTCTCCCGGCTGCTGTCGGCAGCTTCGGAGATCCCAGGAATTCCCGGGGCGCACGTACGTGCCCTAGAAATTGCCGGCGAAGGCTTGGACTAGGTCGTCCCAGTTGGAGATCTGCCCCGGAGGTAGGTGCTCCAACCAGGCGCGAGCGGTGTCGGAGAGGGACAGGGGGAGGTTGCGGATGATGAGGTTGTCGTCGTCCGTTCCACCCAGTTGGCAGGCCAGACGGTAGTCCGCGAGCCACAGTTCCGGTCTCGTCTCCCCCGAGTACTTTGCGATAGTAGTCGGGGGTCGGAACCGGGTCGGGAACGGTGCCCGTCGGATGGCCTGGCTGAAGGCCTGCGGACCGGGTGGCTCGGGCGAGGGACTCCGATCCTCCCCGCTGTCATAGCGTCCCCCACGCCTGGGGTGATAGCCTCGGCGCACCCTCTCGTCGAGGTGGGCCCGACGGTCGCGATGATGGTGCTCGTTGCCAAGGCGGCCCGGGGCTGCAGGCGCGGTGTTGCGCGTGCGCCCGGTGTAGACCGAGGCTTCCCGCATGAATCGGGAAGTCGCGGCATGAGGTTCCGAGGGGTATCCCTGCCTTCGGGAGGCAGAGCTCTCGGCCCGTCAGACCGCAGCGCCTTCCAGGAGATTTTTGAGCTCCCCCTGGATTCGCCGACCCTCGGTGGTTGATGGCTCCGGCATCGCGCGGAGAAGTATCGCTGCTGCAGCCAGGTTCTGACCGACCCCACTGGATGCGGGTGGTGGCCTGACCCTGACGTCATCAGCGACGCGGTGCTGGAAGCCCTGGGGCAGGTGACGTATTTCTCCGGCCGGGGGTTGGCCCGCCCATGCCTGCCCGACGTCCCGGCGGATCGGCTCAAGCGCTCCTGTTCCCTCATCGAGCCTGGTCTGCACCCCGCGGATTTGCTCGAGCTGTGGGTCGTGGCCCCCCGCCTGAACGGGGACCACAGCTAGCTCCCGTGGGATGTCAACGCGGGGCACCGGCCTAGGGGGATCACCATCCTCCGGCATGCCGAGATGATTGCCTTCGGAGGGACCCCCTAGATCGACGTGGAAACATTCGCGGCTTGGGCTGCAGTCCTCGTCGTCGAGGCTGCGGCTACCGTCGGAACAATTGGAGAGGCAGTAGTTACACGCGGTCATGAAGTCCCGCATGGCACTGGGGTTGCCAAGTCCAGAGAAATCCCAACAGATGCTGGGCCCGTCGTCTTCCTCGGACCCAGAGGGCCCGTAGGTCGAGACGTCCGTCAGTCGGTCCCAAGGCGACCGCATGCGAAACCCCAGAGGGTTTGAACCCGCCTCTACGAGAGTGTCTGCCAAAGCGAGGTCGCTAGGCGGGTTGAGGCTGAATCCAAATGACGTAGGATGGGAATCGGCCGGTACCTTTTGGTCGACGAGTGGCGATGAAGTCACATTGAGGACTGACTGCACCGTCGTCTCAGGTACAAGGGCGACGCCCAGCAAGCTCTCCGCGAGCGCGCTGGCGTCGTCCGCTTGCTCGGGATTGGCGTATCGCGGGGAGACGGCGCTCGTCTTCGTCTCAGGCGCGAAGTCGATACCCGGTGCGCCCCTCGTTGGGGTGTCGGTGCTGTCGGCTTGCTCGACAGCCGACGAAGCGCTGCCTCCTGCTTGGCCTTGGCTGCCCCGCCTTCCCCTCCATCGGCGGGGAAGAAAGCGGGACGAGCTCGGAGGTTGTTCTTCCACCATGCGGGGAAGACGTCGTCGATTCCGCCGCCGGCGGACGGGCTGTCGGCCGCCATTGTCGTTGTCGAGCGGCGGTGGAAGGAGTATCATGTCGTAGCTGCCGTCGAGGGACATGAACTCAAGACTCCCGAAACGGAGCACCGTCCCGGGTTGGAGAGGTTGCTGGAGACTGCCCATCTGGAGCTTGACGGGAAGCTGTTCGTCAACACGCAGCAGGCCCCTACCTGGCGCGCCAACTGTCGGCGTTCCGAGACCGGGGGGTCCCTTGGGCCGACGAGTGAGTGTCGCCGCGTGCCCCAGCCCAGATGGGTCGAGTGCGAGGGCGAGCGCGAAGGGGGGAGAAAGCGAGGCGGCCGGAGGCCGGCGTGAGAGAGGTGGGAATCCCGCGGCCTTCGTGTTCGTCCCGCGCCCAGGTCGGGTGCGCTTGCAGTAGGGGGTTACAAGCGTCCACGCGGGAGAGGGAAGCGAGCGGCCCCTGAGAGAGCGCCTGTCTCGTCCTCGTCCCCGCGCGACCAACCTTCTCTAAGAGGGCCCTGGTCCTTCCTTTTATAGGCGTAAGGAGAGGATCCAGGTGTACAATGGGGGGTGTAGCAGAGTGCTACGTGTCTAGCGGGGGAGAGCTAGCGCCCTAAGTACATGCCGATGTGGCAGCTGGAGAGATTTTGGCACCCAGCTGGTGTGATGTCGTGGCCGTCGGAGGAGCGACGGAGCCTGGTGGAGGGACAGCTGTCGGAGCGGTTGGGTCCTTGCTGACGTCCTCTTGCTTCCGTAAGGGGGCTGAGAGCCGCCGTCGTCACGGAGCATGCGGGGCGCCATCATTGCCTATCTGGCGGAGCTTAGCCAGATGGGACACCGGTCTTGTTCCCTGCGGCCCGAGTCAGCTCGGGGTAGGGTGATGATGGCGCCTCCTGTTGACGTGGCTGGCCTGTGCCCTAGGTTGGGCGATGTGGAGGCTCCTCCGAAGCCGAGGTCGAGTCTGTCTTCCATGGCCGAGGCCGAGTCTGAGCCCCTGGGTCGGGCGAGGCGGAGGTCGTCGGTAGAGGCCAGGGCAGAGCCCGAGCCCTGGGGTCGGGCGAAGCGGAGTTCGTCGTCTTCTGGGGCTGAGCCCGAGTCCGAGCCCTGGGTCGGGCGGAGCGGAGTTCGTCGTCTTCTGGGGCTGAGCCCGAGTCCGAGCCCTGGGTCGGGCGGAGCGGAGTTCGCCGTCTTCTGGGACTTAGCCCGAGTCCGAGCCCTGGGTCGGGCGGAGCGGAGTTCGCCGTCTTCCGGGACTTAGCCCGAGTCCGAGCCCTGGGTCGGGCGGAGCGGAGCTTCCTATGGTGCCTTTGGCAGGGCCTGACTGCTTGTCAGTCTTACTCTGTCAAGTGACACTGCAGTCGGAGTGGCGCAGGCGGCGCTGTCCTTCTGTCAGGCCGGTCAGCGAAGCGGTGAAGTGACGGCGGTCACTTCGGCTCTGCCGGGGGGCGCGCGTCAGGATAAAGGTGTCAGGCCACCTTTGCGTTAAATGCTCCTGCGATTTGGTCGGTTGGTGCGGCGACTTAGTCAGGGTTGCTTCTTAGCGAAGGCAGGGCCTCGGGCGAGCCGGAAATATGTACGCCGTCGGAGGGGGGCCTCGGGCGAGACGGAAATCCTCCGGGGCCGGCTGCCCTTGTCCGAGGCTAGGCTCGGGCGAGGCGTGATCGAGTCGCTCGAATGGACTGATCCCTGACTTAATCGCACCCATCAGGCCTTAGCAGCTTTATGCTGATGGGGGTTACCAGCTGAGAATTAGGAGTCTTGAGGGTACCCCTAATTATGGTCCCCGACACTAATGTTTCATTTAAGACTTTTGATGCATCTTATGTTTTAACTAACAAATCAGGCAAAATAGTTGCCAAATATGTTGGGGGCAAACACAAGGGCTCCAAGACTTGTGTTTGGGTACCCAATGTTCTTGTTTCTAATGTGAAAGGACCCAAGACCGTTTGGGTACTTAAGAAAAAGGCCTAAAATTGTTTTGCAGGTTTATGCATCCGGGGGCTCAAGTTGGATAATTGATAGCGGGTATACAAACCACATGACTGAGGAGAAAAGGATGTTCTCCTCCTACGAGAAAAACGATGAAACCCCAAAGAGCTATCACATTCGGGGATGGAAATCAAGGTTTGGTCAAAGGACTTGGTAAAATTGCTATATCACCTGACCATTCTATTTCCAATGTTTTTCTTGTAGATTCTTCAGATTACAACTTGCTTTTAGTTTCTCAATTATGCAAAATGGGTTACAACTGTGTTTTTACAGATTTAGGTGTTACTGTCTTTAGAAGAAGTGATGATTCAGTAGCATTTAAGGGAGTATTAGAGGGTCAGCTATACTTAGTTGATTTTAATAGGGCTGAACTCGATACTTGCTTAATTGCTAAGACTAATATGAGTTGGCTCTGGCATCGCCGACTAGCCCATGTTGGGATGAAGAATCTTCATAAGCTTCTAAAGGGAGAGCACATTTTGGGACTAACCAATGTTCATTTTGAGAAAGACAGGGTTTGCAGCGCATGTCAAGCAGGGAAGCAAGTTGGTATCCACCATCCACACAAGAACATCATGACAACGGACATGCCACTGGAGTTACTTTACATGGATCTATTCGGCCCGATAGCTTACATGAGCATCGGCGGGAGTAAGTACTGTCTAGTAATTGTGGATGACTATTCTCGCTTCACTTGGGTATTCTTTTTGCAGGAAAAATCACAAACCCAAGAGACCTTAAAGGGATTCTTGAGACGAGCTCAAAATGAGTTCGAATTGAAAATCAAGAAGATAAGAAGCGATAATGGGACGGAGTTCAAGAACTCTCAAATTGAAGGCTTTTTTGAGGAGGAGGGCATGAAGCATGAGTTATCTTCTCCCTACACACCTCAACAAAATGGTGTAGTGGAGAGGAAGAATAGACCTCTATTGGACATGGCGAGAACCATGCTTGATGAGTACAAGACTCCAGACCGGTTTTGGGCAGAGGCGATTAACATTGCCTGCTACTCCATCAACCGACTCTACCTTCACTGAATCCTCAAGAAAACATCATACAAACTCCTCACCGGTAAAAAGCCCAATGTTTCATATTTTAGAATCTTTGGTAGCAAATGCTTTATTCTTGTTAAAAGAGGTAGAAAAACTAAATTTGCTCCTAAGGTTGTAGAAGGCTTTTTACTTCGTTATGACTCAAACACAAGGGCATATAGAGTCTTCAACAAATCCACTGGATTAGTTGAGGTTTCTTGTGACATTGTGTTTGATGAGACTAACGACTCCCAAGTGGAGCAAGTTGATCTTGATGAGCTATATGATGAAGAGGATACATGCGTCGCGCTAAGGAACATGTTCATATGGGATGTGTGTCCTAAGGAATCCGAAGAGCCTCCACAAGCACAAGATCAACCGACATCTTCCAATCAAGCATCTCCACCAACCCAAGACGAGGATCAGGCTCAAGACAATGAAGATGAAGATCAAGAGGATGAGCCACCCCAAGAGGAGGACAATGATCAAGAGGGAGATGAAGTTCATCAAGACAAGGAAGATGAACAAGAGATACATGGTCAAAGACCGCCACAACCAAGAGTCCACCAAGTGATTCAAAGAGATCACCTCGTCAACTCAATTCTTGGTGATATTCATAAGGGGGTAACCACTTGATCTCGAGTCGCTCATTTCTGTGAACATTACTCTTTTGTGTCCTCTACTGAGCCATACAGGGTGGAGGATACTCTAAGAGACTCAGATTGGGTGTTGGTAATGCAAGAGGAGCTCAACAACTTCACGAGGAATGAGCTTTATCAAATGGACGTGAAAAGTGCCTTCCTCAATGGACCAATCAAGGAAGAGGTCTATGTTGAGCAACCTCCTGGCTTTGAAGATAGTGAGTACCCTAACCATGTATATAAACTCTCAAAGGCGCTTTATGGGCTCAAGCAAGCCCCAAGAGCATGGTATGAATGCCTAAGAGATTTCCTTATCACTAATGGCTTCAAAGTCGATAAAGTCGATCCTACTCTCTTTACTAAAACCATTGCAAAAGATTTGTTTGTATGCGAAATTTATGTTGATGATATCATATTTGGGTCTACTAACAAATCTACTTGTGAAGAGTTTAGTAGGATCATGATACAAAAATTTGAGATGTCTATGATGGTGGAGTTGAAGTATTTCCTAGGATTTAAAGTCAAGCAACTCCAAGAGGGAACCTTCATCAGCCAAACAAAGTACATTCAAGACATACTTAACAAGTTTGGAATAAAGAATATCAAGCCCATCAAGACACCCATGGGAACTAATGGGCATCTCGACCTCGACACAGGAGGTAAGTCCGTAGATCAAAAGGTATACCGGTCGATGATAGGATATCTACTCTATTTATGTGCATCTCGACCGGATATTATGCTTTCCGTATGCATGTGTGCAAGGTTCCATGCCGATCCTAAGGAAGTTCACCTTAGGGTCGTGAAAAGAATCATGAGATATTTAGTTTATACTCCTAAGTTTGGACTTTGGTACCCCAAGGGATCCACTTTTGATTTGATAAGATATTCAGATGCCGATTGGGCAGGGTGTAAAATTGATAGGAAGGGCACATCAGGGACTTGTCAGTTTCTAGGAAGATCCCTGGTGTCTTGGGCTTCAAAGAAACAAAATTCAGTAGCTCTTTCTACCACCGAAGCCGAGTATATTGCCGCAGGTCATTACTGTGCGCAATTACTTTGGATGAGGCAAACCCTTAGGGACTATGGCTACAAATTGAGCAAAGTCCCTCTCCTATGTGATAATGAGAGTGCAATCCGCATGGCGGATAATCCCGTTGAACACAGCCGCACTAAGCACATAGACATTCGGTATCACTTTTTGAGGGATCACCAACAAAGGGGGGATATCGAGATAGCTTATGTTAGCACCAAAGAACAATTAGACGATATCTTTACCAAACAATTAGATGAGAAAACTTTTAGCAAACTTAGGAATGAGCTAAACATTCTTGATTCTCGGAACTTTGATTGAAACATTGCACACATAGCTCATTTATATACCTTTGATCATATCTCTTTTATGTCTACGACTAATGTGTTTTCAAGTGTATTTCTATGCTAAGTCGTAGATTGAAAGGGAAATGGAGTACTAGACGAAGACAAGGCTTCCACTCCACTCTACCGGTATCTTTTATCATTCGTCGTTACTCCGCACTCCAAATTGGTATAATCCTCCACTCATAATTACTTGTACCAATGGGAGAGAAAGTAATAAGGGCTCACAAAGGGGGAGAGAGTATTAGCCCAAAGCAAAAGGACCGCACCACCAAACTTCAAAAAATTTCGAAATAATGATTTATGTTTGTCTTTTCAATTGGTATCTTATGATTAAAATTTTTAGTTGACATATTTCAAATTGGTATGTTGATTTTCAATTGATACATTTTCAAAAGCATCCCAAGTATAAGTTTCAATTGGTATATTTAAAGTTTCAAAACTAGTGCCCAAGTATAAGTTTTAATTGGTATCTATTAAAACCCTCTTGAAAACTAAGAGGAGAATTTCATTCATGGGGAGTTTTGTTTAGTCAAAGGAAAAGCATTTGAAACAGGGGGAGAAAAATTCAAATCTTGAAAATGCTTCTCGAAATCTTATTCATATACCTTTGACTATTTGCAAAAGACTTTGAAAAAGAATTTCCAAAAAGATCTGCAAAAACAAAACAAGTGGTGCAAGCGTGGTCCAAAATGTTAAATAAAAGAAAGCAAACCATGCATATCTAGTAAAAGTATAAATTGGTTTAATTCCAAGTAACCTATGCACTTACCTTATGCAAACTAGTTCAATTCTGCACTTATATATTTGCTTTAGTTTGTGTTGGCATCAATCACCAAAAAGGGGGAGATTGAAAGGGAAATAGGGTTTAACCTTTTCCTATAAATGATTTTGGTGGTTGAATGCCCAACACAAATAATTGGACTAAATAGTTTGCTCTAGATTATATATTCTACAGGTGCATAAAGGTTCAACACAAACAAATAAAAGATCAAAGTTAGGGTTCAAAAAGAAAGGAGCAAAATAAACCGAAGGGTGCCCTGGTCTGGCGCACCGGACTGTCCGGTGTGTCACTGGACAGTGTCCGATGCACCAGGGTCGTACAACTCCGAACTCTTCACATTCGGGTTTCTTAGGCATTTCTCCGCTATAATTCACCGGATTGTCCGGTGTGCCATCGGACTGTTCGGTGCACCAAGCGGGGTAACGGCTCTCCAGCGCAACGGTCGACTGCACAGTGCCCTGACAGCGCTACAGTTGCGGCAGAAGTCAGAACACAGGTCAGAGGCGCACTGGACAGTGAAGAGTGCCTGTCCGGTGCGGCACCGGCTGTCCGGTGCCACCAAAAGTGAGCGCTCCAACGGTCGAATGCGTCAGAACCCTAACGGTTGGGTGACGTGGCTGCCGCACCGGACTGTCCGGTGCGCCCATCGACAGCAGCCACCCCCTACGGTTGTTTTGGTGGTTGAGGGCTATAAATACCCCCAACCACCTCCACTCCAACAATCCAAGCATTCACTACTCCTCATTCAATACAAGAGCAAAGTGCAACACTCCAAGACACAAATCAAAGCCACCGATCCGATCAAAGTCCCTAATTCAATTCTAGTGCATTAGGACTTGTGAGAGGATCACTTGTGTTTCTTGTTGCTCTTGTTTGCTTGGCTTGGCTTTCTTTTCTTTCTCACTTCTTACTCTCAAGCTTTGTAAGCAAGGCAAGAGACACCAATTGTGTGGTGGTCCTTGCGAGGTTTAAGTGACCCGTGAGATTAAGGAAGAAGCCTCACTCGGTCTAAGTGGCCATTTGAGAGAGGAAAAGGGTTGATAGAGACCTGGTCTTTGTGACCACCTCAATGGGGACTAGGTTCTATATAACCGAACCTCGGTAAAACAAATCACCGTGTCATCCGCTTTATTTTCTTGGTTGATTTGTTTTCCCCTCTCCTCGGACTCGGATTTTATTCTAACGCTAACCCCAGCTTGTAGTGTGCTTAAAGTTGTGAATTTCAGTTTCCGCCTATTCACCCCCCCTCTAGACGACTTTCAGTGGTGCCAGTAATGCTGGTGTAGGTGCAACTGGTGGTGCTCCGGGTGCAATGTTGATGCTGGCTAGATCCCTCTAGAGGGAGTCGATGCCATCAACCATCCCGGAGGCTCCTCTAGTGCACGGAGTGCCATGAGTGGCACGATCGTGATTGCTCCATCTCTGCCTCCTACGACGAGAAGGGCGGCGATGGGAGCTTGGACGCTCAAGAGGGATAGGTGGGAGGAGTACCATGTCATACTCGATGCCAAGAGACATGAACTTGAGACTCTCGAACTTGATCACTGTCCCAAGCGTGAGTGGGTGGTAGAAACCTGCCATCTAGAGCCTTGCGCGGGAACTGGAAGTGTTTCACGCGACAAGCCCCTACCTGACGTGCCAACTGTCGGTCTTTTGGAAACCGGGGGGGGGTCCTAACCGACTAGTAAATGATGTCGCGTGGCTAGACTCTAGATGGTGTACGAGTAGACACAAGCAATTTATCCTGGTTCGGGCAACACGAGGCCCTACTTCCAGCAGAGGGGGATGAGGCTTATATTACTCGCATCGAGGTGCCTGTAGTAGGGGTTTACAAGCACATCGGGAGAGGGGAGGTCCCCAAGTCCCTAGAAATGATTGAGGCAAGTGCCAATATCTAAGTTCGAGTAGACCGAGTGGAGAACTAAGTGTTCGCCGGTGCGCTGCTCGTCTTGTGTTGTGTTCTGCTGCTGGTCAGCTTCATGTCTCGATGTCTCCATTGAAGGGACCCTGTTGCCTTATTTATATACGAAGGGGAGCATCCGCAATGAAGCGGGGTGTTGTGCCTGAAGTAGGGACGTCTTGGCGTCCGACAAGCCGACATGATGATGCACATTGGTGTTGACTTGTGTTCGCTGGATCCCCGCTGAGAGCCGAGGTAGAGTCTGAGGGGTTGTCCGTACGCCAGAGCCCTCGAGGGAGAGGCTGCCCATGCCGTAGTTGGTGTAACAACGCCAGGGTATGGCTAAAAGCTGCTTACAGGGTTCGTCAGCGTCCTTGCACGGGATGACGTTGAGATTCCCTGCGGCTCTTATCAAGGTCAGAGCCCCGCTCGGGCGAGGCAGAAGTCTTCCTGAGGTGTTGGACGAGCCATCCCCTGACGTGCGCCATAGTCTGGCAGAGTGGCCGCCCGTGGGATTTGTAGTGGAGTTGGTGGCCGAGGCCAAGCTCGGGTGAGGCGAAGATCATGTGCCCAAGGGCGAGGCGGAGATCTTGCGCCCGAAGGCTGGGCCCGGGTTCGGGCGAAGCGGAGATCTTGCGCTCGAAGGCTAGGCTCGAGGTCGGGCGAGACGGAGATCTTGCGCCCGAAGGCTAGGCCCGGGATCGGGCGAGGCAGAGAAGTTGCGCCCGCGGTCTGAACCGTGCTTTGGGCGAGGCGAAGAGATTGCGGGCCAGTCTGCTCTGTTTGTCGTATTGGGCATCCCATCGGAGGATGACAGGTGGTGTGCGCGCACTGTAGCGTAGACGTGATCATGATGTTGCACCAGCCGTGATCGCCGTCTTATCTGCCAGTGTGCGCCGCTGCCGCTGTGTGGGGTAGGTACGCGCATTAAATGTGGACGTTCCCTCCCTGTTTTCGGGGCACCCCTGTCTTATCTGCCTGAGGCGAGCTCGGGCGAGACGGATGGAGGGGCGTCGACCTCAGGCGAGGCGGAGTTCTACCCAAGGGAGGAGAGATTTCGGGAGACGCTTTGGCAGTATAGGTACCTCGGTTGTCTCCCCTCGGGGGTTTCATCCTTATCTCTATGGGTGCGTTCTTTGGGGGATAATTCGGGTATCCCTAATTATTACCCCCGACATCACCAAAAGATGCAGAAACATTTTGACATAAGATTTCATTGACAACATGCTTGGTCCAAATGGATTACATAAATTATTCAATAATATTATGCTTCGACGTGATAAGTGTGATAAGAAAAAAGGAACTCCCTCTAAAGTAGCTTTTGGGCTTTTGATCTCTTGTGGAGAGTAGAACTGCAATTGGCAAGCATTTATCTTGATCTTCGCATCAAAAATACCATGGCGGCGATGCTCCTTCTTGACCCGACGACATAGGTGCATTCCCCGGGGCGCCATGATCTTTGATCTTGGGACCTTGCTCAGATGGTGAGACAACATTGTAATTTGCCGGTGAGGGTGCTATGGTTGAATACATCGATCTAGATGGTGGTGGAAGTTTCCTGTGGCCACGTGGTGGTTGTGCCTCACCATGAGAAGGCGATGGTGGTGATGGATACTTGTGCGTTGGAGGTGGTGGAATATGTGGTGGGTAGTGAGTTGGGGGCGGTGGAGAATAATGACCATGGGGTGGAGAATAAGGCGGTGGAGAATGATGAGCGGGAGGTGAAAAATGTGGCGGTGGCGCATGGTGAGCGGGAGGCGAGAAATGGGGTGGTGGTGAATTGTGGGCAGGGGGTGAGAAATGAGGCGGAGGCGCGTAGTGAGCTGGGGGTGGAGGTGCATGGTGTGCAGGAGGAGATGGAAAACGAGGCGGTGGGGCATAGTGAGCTGGAGGTGGAGGTGCATGGTGTGTAGGAGGAGATGGAAAATAAGGCGGTGGAGCGTAGTGAGCTGGAGGTGTATGGTGTGTAGGAGTTGGAAAATAAGGTGGCGGGGCGTAGTGAGCTGGGGGTGGAGGTGTATGGTGTGCAGGAGGTGAAGGAAAATGAGGTGGGGGTGCGTAGTGAGCTGGTGTTGGAGGTGCATGGTGTGCAGGAGGAGGAGATGGGAAATGAGGCGGAGGTGCGTAGTGAGCTGGGGGTGGAGGTGCACGGTGTGGAGGAGGAGACGGAAAATGAGGCGGTGGTGCATGATAAGGAGGGGACGGTGGAGGGTGTTGAGCCGGGGAAGGACCTTGATGGTGGTGGTGGTGGCCATGATGGCCATGGTGGCCATGATGTTTGTGGCTAGGCGGCGAGCTATGGTAGGACGGTGGTTCGACGGGCGCTAACGAATTACGGTGGTGGTGCTCCCCATGCTCCGATCCAGGGTGCGCACCCAGCGGTGCCTCGGCATAGAGCGCCGGAGCCGGTGCTTCTACCGCTGGGAAGGCATAGCGAGACGATGCAGCGCTGCAGCAGGAGGAGAAAACAGCGGTAAGAGCAACAAGGAGGGCAAGGCCCTTCATGTTCGTGATGCCCATGCTTTGGTTTTGGCTTGCCTCCGATGCTCGCCCATCTCGCGCCTTATATAGTAAGTGTCCGTTTGAATCTTTGAGTTTGAAGCTACCAAACCCATTATCTTGGGTTGGGTGCTGCTGGACGAACTGCGGAGGGGCTCATCCCAAGAATGTGCGAGCGGATTGACTGGGCCGTGCTTCACGGGGCCGCAAGTGCCTGCCGTGTTCTTAGACTGGGAAGCACGCAGGCGCTTTATTAGCAACATTCGCGGCTGAGTGCACATCGATTAGCAAGTCTTGTCTCTGCATCGCTAGTAGCAAGCAACACAGGTTTTGAGATATGGGATTTGGATTTCTTTCAACTCGAGGTTTATAAGCTGGTAAAAGATGCTTGCAACTCGTGGTTTTGAAGCCTATGGTTAATATGGAATGACGACTTTAACAGAACCATGGCACGAGTAGTGAAAATCTCATTAAAATGGACCAGTGAAGTTTAGGCCAGGCCCCGACGAATTTTGAGAGTGCCAATGGAGAAAAAAAAACGTTGTATGTAGTGCTAAGGCTATGTTTAGATCTGCCTGACTTATTGTTTATCAGTGACTAACTAGTAAAAGTTAATCAGAGTATGTTTGGAGATTTGACTAATAGATGTTCTTTTCTCTTTATACAATCTATTAGCATATATTAGGAATGTCAAATGCTTAATGGTCAAACAGTTTGTCAGCCCTCTGACTAACCGTTAGCCAATTTGTTAGCGGGTCAGTTTACCGTCCGATTGGATGATCGCACCCACGCGTATAATCTCGCGTGAGCCTGGCCGACCACGTAATGGACGTGTGGATGCAACCAACATAACTTATTTTACGTCAGTCCATACAGCGTGTGCTTCACACGTCCAGGTAACGTTTCGAACGTACGTGTGGATGCAACCAACATAACTTATTCTACGTCAGTCCATGCAGCGTGCGCTTCACACGTCCAGACAACGTTTCGGACGTACGTGTGGATGCAACCAACATAACTTATTTTACGTCAGTCCATGCAGCGTGCGCTTCACACGGCCAGGCAACGTTTCGGACATACGTGTGGATGCAACCAACATAACTTATTTTATGTCAGTCCATGCAGCGTGCGCTTCACACATCCAGGAAACCAAACACAAACTCAAATAAAGTCAACACACGTGGTGACGCAGGACGAAACGGTGTATGTAACCAATCTCATGTTAGAGGTTAATGTGCTAAAATTAACTGGTAAACTGTTTGCCACGAGAATCTGGCTTGGATTCGGCGGGGAGTATCTTGGGCGATCCGTAAGATTTGACAGGTTCTGCCCCGGAACCACGGATAGCTTAATGGGCTGAAGCGACCTGTCGTACCACACCATCGGTCTTGGTTGTGCACTGCTGCTGCAGGTGTGTTTGGATTTGGACCAAACTACACCGAGTGGGCTTGGAATGGAGGCCTTGCGATATCTCTGGACCCAAGCAAGAATTTTGTGGACGGAGGAGCTAGGACGGCTGAATGGTTGACAGTTTCCGTCGTCGGCAGTCCGGCAGGAATCGACCTTTTTTGGGTGCGTTAAACTGACGAAATCGACCTTATCGTTCCACATCCGTACTGTACATTTGACTTGTGCTTCTGTGCAGTCATGTGAGATGATTTAGCATATGGCTCTACTCTATCTATCTTGGGGCACCTCTGCTGCTAAAACTCTGGAGTGCACTGTAGAGTTTTAGTGGTTTTCTGATAGGAAAAATAGCTTCTAACTTCAGAAACAAGGGTTTGTCAGCGAAAGTACATCCTTGCTGCGGTTGTTGGCAGAGGGAGGGGGGCATTGCCGGATAAACCGAGCGGACACAGACCGAGATGGAGAATTGATGTTATCTTTTTTATAGAATGTTTATTAGATTTGATAACTTATTTATAATTTTCTGTTGATATTAGAATATTTTATGGATTTAATTGCATACGTCTATATAGAGGGGTGAGGTATGGGGAAGCTCACTGCGCACGAACGTGGATCGATTTTTTATCGACAAACAAAACATTCTCTTACAACATTCAAGATATACTAATGTATTTCTTCAAACAGAATCTTATTATTTTGAAGCAGTGAAAGTTGGGAACTCGAATGTCCGAAATTGAAGTGGGTTCATTTCTCGTTAATATGTATGTATATCCTTCCGATCTCTGAGAGAATTTGAGTTTTTAGACTAGCTAGTTCTAATTACAGGACATTGTAAATATATAGTTTGCAGTGGCGCTACCGTGGCAAGTGCCTTGTTTGAATTTTAGTTTTTTTTTTAAAGTTTCTGTTGTTGAGATGTACCCAGCAGCTGTACCGCCCGCGGTGAGCCGGTGAGTACCTTCCGTACCGTTCGCTTTGGAGCCACGTGAGCAGCATGAATGTCCGATTTTTTTTTTTATTTGAACCCAATCTATGAAAAAATTCAAGTTTAGATCTCTGCAAGAATTCATGTCAGTTTTAGACTCTTTGCCCGGCACCGATATGCCTGCCACACTGACCAGTGGCCACCGATATATATCTTGGCCCCGAGCTCAGAACTAAAATATCGAGATGCCTTTCTCTCTCCCCATTGCTCTTTCTCTAGCAGCCGCGCTCTCTCCCAGCTGCGACGCCACCGCCGCCCGACTACGCCACCACCCCCAAGCGCCGAGGTAGGATATCCCAAGAGAACGTCCGATTTATATGACTTCCTAACTCGACTTTAAGATCTATGGCGTCGAGCTAGAACGTCCCGTCAGCGCCACATTAGACCTAGCCGCCGCTGGCCGTTAAAGCCACGTCAGAGCTCGGCGATATAAGTTATGAGACCGAGTAAAAGGTTCAAAACATGAAATAAGTTATTCAGAGGTCTAAATATATTTTTTTGTTGAAAAACGATTAAAAACAAAAAAAATTAGGCATGAATGTTCGGCGAAGCTACATACTACTCCGGTATGGCTATCTCTGCCGGAAATGCTAGTAGTGCTTTATCGTTTGGTTTGGTAAGCAGCCCAGAACACACGGTCTGTTGCACTTGCACCTAAAGGCCTTGGACACTCTAGTATCTTATCTACGAGTCACTACAGCTGCCTGGATCTGAAACGTAACGCTAGCTTTTTGCATGTGGAGGTGTCCCAGTAGCCGCTAGGAAGGATATCGACGATTCAGAGACTTGGCGTGTGTGACGGTGCAAGGCTAATTTGGACGCAGATCTGGGTGGATTATTTATTTATTTATGGGCCAGAAAGACCGAAACCACGGCGCGCTCGGCATGTGTCCCGGTGGCTCTCGGGCTCCTGATAGTACACAGCTGCACGGGGCGCCGGCGCGGCCGCCGGACTGCTCCATTGCACATCGCCCGTTTCCCTTCGCGGGCCAATGACAATGATTGCACGTTCGCACGCACCGGACGGAACTGCAAGTATATAGTACTAATATTAGATCCGCTCAAGCAGATTATCTAAAATTTAACTATATGTACTATTTTTACAATGGTCTGTACTGTAGAGTGTGTACTGGATAAGTAAATTGCTGAGGGTAGTCTTAATAGTGGTAGATGAGAGTCGAGGATATTAACCATTCAGACCTTGCTACAGTAAACGGAGCTGAAACGCTGTTGAGTGGACAAGGACAACTCACGCAGGCAGCTGGCTGGCGTGTCCTCCCTAGGAAACTCCCCTAGCAGCTTCGCCATCCCTACTCCCTAGCGCGGAGTCTCATCTCATGGATGGAGCCCGCCCATCCCCGATCGCGAGCTGTCGGCTTCTCCGCCATCCACGGCTCGCTTTCGCTACTTGCCTTCCCCCACTCCACTCCACTCCACCCCACCAAACCAACCCAATCAGCGCACCGGGCCCGGTCGCGCTCGTTTCATTCTCCGCATCGCACTCGTGCTGCTTCCTGGTGCTCGCGTCGCGTCCTTCTGTCGTGACCCTCGCGCGTCGGGTCGGGTGTGGATCGGAGGAGCCGTGTTCCCCGGTGGTGTCGGCGTAAAACGCGACGCGCTCCCGGGCGGCTTCGGCTGCCTGCCTGCCTGCGGGTCAAAGGCTCAAAGCTACGGGGCCCCGCTCCCGGGCGCCAGTTGCCATCACATAGGGGTGAAAACGGGCGGATACGGATGGATATTAGCTCATCCTGTATCCTACCCTAATGTATTTAAAACGGATTTGGATCGGATACGGATAGTTAGAAACGGGACGGATACGGATACAGGGACCGGATATTTATCCGGACGGATAAGTGACGGATACGGATATTATTTGATTGGATATCGGATACTTGTCGGATAATGCATTAATTGGTTATCATAAAATATTCTTGTTCGACCACGAAATTGCAAGTAAATTAATACTAATAAACATTTAATAGAAGATAATCTCAAGTTCCCACATAAAAATGGTAAAGTGAAGTATTGATTATGTTGAAACTTGGATACTTAGAGTGATTTTACTACAAACTCACGCAGTAAGTGGAAATAAAATAGAAAAAAACGTTTACATCCTGTGGATTTTATGGTCCCATTATTTTTTATGACTATATGTGGCCATATGTTGTACCTTCGTATAACTTCATAGATTTCTGAGGCTATTTGTACATTATTCATTTCTTTCTACATAAAGTCATCAAAATATAATTAAAATTCATAAATACACTAGTTTTGACCCAAAATTTCAAAAAACTTACCAAAACAAATAAACATTCTATTCAAATAAAACCTCAAGTCGCCACATGAAAATGATAAGTAGAATATTAATTATGTTGAAACGTCGATACATAAAATGATTTCACGTGTAACTCACGCAATAAGTGAGAGTGGAATGGAAGAAACACTAACATCTTGTGGATTTTATAATCCAAATGTTTTTAGAACTCTATGTGGATATATGTTGTGTCCCCATAAAAATTCATGAAATTTTTAGGCTATTTGGTGTATTATAAATTTCTTGTTGTAGAAAATCATCAAAATACAATTAAATTCATAAAAATATTGTAGTGTCGACTGGAAATTGCGAATAAGTTACCAATATTAATAAATAGTTTATAAAAAGATAATTCTAAGTTCCCACATGGAGATAATATTAAGTCCCCACATGAAAATGTTAAAGTCTATTATTTTGATATAAATTTAGATATTATTTCAATGATTTTGGCCTAAAAATATGTTTAAACAAAAATGTGTTGTACTACAAAGTTATAGATCTCTTCGAGCTCTACAATTTTCATATAAACTTTATATTCATCCGATTTCATATGTAAAAGTTATGATTTTATAACTATATTATTATGCAGAAAAAGAAAAAACGGGTACCCGAATTCCGGGTACCCGTATCCGACCCGAATATTCGGGTATTTACCGGGTAATACTCGTTCCGTATCCGACCCGAATCCGAAGCTGTACTATCCGGGTATTACCCGTATCCGTCCCGAATATAAAAATATTCGTATCCGAAAAATGGTCCCGAATCAGTACCCGTATCCGGTACCCGTTTCCAGTACCCTACCCGTTTTCACCCCTACCATCACAACACAAGACTCGTCATCATCTCAGCGCCGCTCCGTTCCATTCCAGCACCCGGTTGTCACGGCTCCGATCCACCGCTAGATCTGCTGCGGCAGTCAATGGTGGGAGGGGCCCACCCCTCAGTGTCGAGGAGGATCGGTCCCTAATAAAAATACTCTGCCGGCGTGGGCAATTAGGTCAGGCCAAGGCCCATTTGGAGTAGTCTTTTTTAACAAGTTTCTTGTATGGCGGTGGCGGTGGCGGTGGAGCTTGCGGGTTCCCTGCCCTGCCGGTCCCGGCGTCCGAATTTTTTGTATTTTGGTCCTTCATCGAAAAAAATTCACGTTTAGACCCTAGAAAATTTTAATGTCATTTTTGGACCCTTTACTCGGCGCCGTAGCCTGTGGCGCCGAGGTAACACAGCTCGGCGCCATAGGCTATGGCGCCGAGGTACGTGCTGCGTTGGCACAAACGGACGTCGTGGCGTCGACGTGGTACCGAGCTCGGCGCCATAGATCTTGGCGCCGAGCTCTGTTCTATACAGAAAACTTGTCTAGCTTAGTTGGTAAAATACAAGGCTCTTAACCTTGTGATCATGGGTTCGATCCCCACGGTGGGTGTTTTTTTAATATTTTTTGTCATTGTCACTTATTTGTTTTTTTGTTGTCCATATTTTTCGTTTATGTCGTTGATTTGTGTGTCCTAATTTATTTCTCATCCAGTTTTATTTTTGTAACTGATTTGTTTATTCGTCCAGATTTTTTTATCCGGCGAGCACAGCAGTTGTGTGCCACAGTGCTCACAAGCCGTCAACTTCTCCCCTTGTTTGCTCAGCTAACCACAATAAAAATCAAATGAGAACACTCTTACTTCAATCGTGATCAAATAAAAATATTATATTTTCATTGAGTTCTTTTGAACATAAATTTTAAATCCATAATAACATATTCCCAGTAAAAAGAAGCACACATATTAATCTTTTTTTCTTCTGCACTAAATAAAAGTATACTCCATTATATACTTGTCTCATAGATGATATATTTTAGAATTTACTGCATATACAATTGATGTGCTCGCCGGATAAAAAAAATCTGGACGAATAAACAAATCAGTCACAAAAATAAAACTGGATGAGAAATAAATCAGGACGGACAAATTAACGACATAAACGAAAAATATGGACAACAAAAAAAAATAAATAAGTAACAAAGACCAAAAAAGTATTAAAAAACGTCCACCGTGGGGCTCAAACCCACGACCACAAGTTTAAAAGCCTTGTATTTTACCAACTAAGCTAGGCAAGTTTTCTGTAAAAAATGAAGCTCGGCGCCAAGATCTATGGCGCCGAGCTCAGTACCACGTCGGCGCCATGACGTCCGTTTGTGCCAACGTGGCACGTACCTCGGCGCCATATCCTATGGCGCCGAGCTGTGTTACCTCGGCGCCACAGGCTACGGCGCCGAGTAAAGGGTCCAAAAATAACATTAAAATTTTCTAGGGTCTAAATGTGAATTTTTTTCTGATGAAAAACCAAAATGCAAAAAATTCGGTCCCGGCGTCGGCACACCCCTTCCTGGCCCTTTTCTCGGTCCTTCTCTTCTCATCCATGGTCCCCGTGGGACAAGGCAGGCAGGCCCCGTCCATCATCCATGAACCCGATGGAGCTCTTGCCTGCACAGCGTCCTAGCTTGGCATTAGCAGTGCCAACCAAACCGGTCATTAATTTTGTTTCATCTCAGTGTGTATTTAATTTTGTTT
This sequence comes from Zea mays, assembly GCF_902167145.1. Lineage (NCBI taxonomy): Eukaryota > Viridiplantae > Streptophyta > Magnoliopsida > Poales > Poaceae > Zea > Zea mays. The sequence continues at coordinate 56,705,959 of NC_050097.1, forward strand.
GTCGATCTAAGTAGTAGGAGGAGTACATAGGTAGCTCTAGATAGTCTAGTCCACTTTTAACTTTAACTGCTCGTCAACCCAAGTTAGGCCTATCTGATGAGTGTGCGTAATATATAAAGCACACCGTCTATCTAGAGAGAGAGGAAAAAAATCTTACGTTTCAGTTGACATTATCTTTAACTGATATACTACCAGGTTGCCAAGAGCTAGGTATCTTCGCTCTAAATTAGAAGACGTCCTGATTTTTTAAAAACGATTAGTTTTTTCTTCTTCTTCTATACATTAGATTTATACATAATACAAATAATATAAAATCTGGAGGAAAAAAATTCTAAAGTCTAATATTTTGAAACAAAAACAAGTACCTCTTATAATTTAGAAGAACTGTACGAGTATCAGTGCGTGTCTTGCCTATCGTAAATACTCCTGCTCTACTCCTCATATATACCATATATAGGACGGTTTTTTTATATGTTTTTTTTGCCATTCCGGAAAAGTTTTAGGGACAGATGGCACCGGAATAATGAAGGTCAAGCACCAGCTAGCTGTCACTAACGCATGGTTTGAAAAGACCCACGCGGCAAAAAAAAAGTTTTAGATTATTTTGACCTAATAATACGAGTCAATCTGAAAAGCGAAGTTACGGGGCAGATGTACATGCATGCAGATCAGAGGAAGTCACGGTCGAAGACGGGTACTCAGATCACGATCGAAATCAGATCATTAACCATGCTATACGGTGCATGTCTTGCCTAACGGTAACGGCTAGTACACAACAACAGTCAGTAAAAAAGCCCGTACGTTGTAGGGTTTGGTTCACCTTTTGACCGGCCATCGCCTTCACCTTACACACCTTCAGGCTTTCATCTACGGCCTACGGTGGCAGGTGGCGATCAATCCGACGACGTACTGGTACCCTACATAGTTTTATATAAACTCTGTCTGCACGTACGCGGCCCCTTTTTCTCGTCGATGACTGCTCATGTTGAGCACAGGGAGGACAAGAGCCACGTTACCGCTGATGAAAGCGTGCTTTCCTTTCTCGTGCTGTATGTACTAGTACGTACTACCGCCACCAGTCCACCACGCACTGGTTGGTCTTCACGTGTCAGTCATTATCACACACACCGCACTACTCCCACTGCGTTTTGTTCCTGCAGTCAGAGAAGACACTAGAAATAAAATACCACAGCAAACATAAGTATATACTCCGTATATCTCTGACATCCATCGATATACCCATGTGAGCATGTGGCCACCAAGGCCACACCGCCACTCCGAAAGCGATTATATCTCAACTCAAGTCGACCGAGAGCGGCATATAAATTCGTGCGAAGATATACGATTAGTTCCGGAAAAAGGACGGTTGATGAGATTTCGGAGCTGCACCACGTGGGCTCGTCCGCAGGTCGTCAAACCTGTTTGATCCCCTTAACTAAAACAACTAGATAAACTAGCTCATATATTTAGAATTATAGGTATGTATTTTGGCCAGTTTTTTTAACTCTAGGAACGGTGGAGCGAGGGAGTACAGGCTTTTGCAGTAATAGGCCAAGTAAATTAACCATGCCGTACACAAAGCGTCAGCGTAGCAACCTTTTTATTCACTGACTAGCTACTACTGTTCTATTTTTTTCCCAGGTTAAGAGCTAACTCTATTTTTTTCAAATGATTTCCATTTTCACAAGAAATAATAAACTAATTTTCCTTTGAAAAAATGAAAACCCATTTAGAAAATAATGTTGCCAAAATAGCCGTAAAATAACGCTGTTATTGTTTCCTTTTTTTTTTCCTCCTGGTTCCGTGCCTTTAATTACTAATACTACTACTCCCGTAGCTACGGGTAGGTAATTTGTGGGCATCTCGATTTTGTGCTGCTGCCGCTACACGGTGGATGCATCTTCCTGTCGCATGCACTTCTGCTCTTAAGGCTAGCAGTACTACGGTCATAGTACTACGTGCTAACAATACATTATTATTAGTATAGCCTTTGCGCCACTGACACGGGTGTTTCCGTCCCGTATAGGTGAGAGCAGAGCAGCTGGAGCGCATTTGTACACTCCTGAATCTTTGGGCAGTCGGTGGTGTCATGTCACTCACTCAGGCATGGCATGGGTACGGTGCTGCACTGCTGCAGCAGAGCAGGGCGAGGATGGGCAATAGGCGTCGTCGCGTCTAGCGAGACCGTAGCATGCAGCCGCGTGACTGACAGCTCACGTCGCCGGCCGCAGACTTTGGCAGCCAAGCTTTGCTGCACCACGGCAGCGCGACCTCACCTTGGCCCTGTTGGCCTTGGGCGCCTCTCCTTCAGTCTTTTTACTGTCGTCACGTCACGTCACCGAATGAAAGGGGTACGGTAGTAAGTGTAAACAGTAGAAGCCTTTTTTCCTTGCATTTTTTCCACATTTATTATGGTTTTACACCCAATATAGTTGCAATACCATTACATACCCGCACAATACACCTGCTGCTGCTGCTAAACACATGGGACGAACACACAGTAGAGACTATAAATTAAACGGCCGGGACGGCAGAAGACAGAGGCCGGGAGCACAGAGCTCTGCGTTATTCTCTCCTCGATCGTCTAGCGGGGACGGATGGATGGCAGCACACAAAGAGGGTAGTAGTAGGACTAGGGCGTAGGACTCGCCTCTCATCATCATCATCAGCAGGTCACCTTTGCCGGCTGGCTAGGACACAATTCTTCCATCGATCGAGACCACCTGTCCCAACACAAAAGAAAAGGAGAGCCTATGGTTAGTGCCAGACTATGCCAGGAGATCAGTATGATACTGACGATACATTTGACACAAGCATACTAAATGTATGTAGTGTGCATGCATATTGCATGCTCCATTCTTGTACCGTTGTACGTAGTATTAGTACGTACCTAAATGCTCCAGAGACTGACAGCAGTGTGGTATGGTAGGCATCGGTTTCTAGTAGTAAGGTGGCGGCGGGCTGGGGGTGTGAGACACCGGCGGCGTCGGAGTGTAGGTGGGCGGCTTGGTGGCCGGCGGCTTCGGTGTGGGAGTGTACGTCGGTGGGGTCGGCTTGGGCGTGGGAGGCTTGGTAGCCGGTGGCTTGGGGCTTGGAGTGTACGTCGGTGGGGTCGGCTTGGGTGTCGGAGGCTTGGGGGAAGGCGTGTACGTCGGCGGGGTCGGCTTAGGTGTCGGAGGCTTTGGGGAAGGGGTGTACGTCGGTGGGGTCGGCTTGGGCGTCGGGTGTGTGGGAGGCTTGGGGCTTGGAGTGTACGTCGGCGGGGTCGGCTTGGGCGTCGGAGGCTTGGGGGAAGGGGTGTACGTCGGCGGGGTCGGCTTGGGTGTCGGAGGCTTGGGAGAAGGGGTGTACGTCGGCGGGGTCGGCTTGGGCGTGGGAGGCTTGGTAGCCGGTGGCTTGGGGCTTGGAGTGTACGTAGGCGGGGTCGGCTTAGGTGTCGGAGGTTTGGGGGAAGGGGTGTACGTCGGTGGGGTCGGCTTGGGCGTCGGAGGCTTGGTAGCCGGTGGCTTGGGGCTTGGAGTGTACGTAGGCGGGGTCGGCTTAGGTGTCGGAGGCTTGGGAGAAGGGGTGTACGTCGGCGGGGTCGGCTTGGGCGTGGGAGGCTTGCTAGCCGGTGGCTTGGGGCTTGGAGTGTACGTCGGCGGGGTCGGCTTAGGTGTCGGAGGTTTGGGGGAAGGGGTGTACGTCGGAGGAGTGGGAGTGGGTTTGTGGGGCGTAGGGGCGGGAGTGTATGTGGGTGGCGTCGGCTTGGGGGGCGTCGGGGTGGGAGTGTACGTCGGCGGCGTGGGTTTGGGGCTCGGGGTGTACGTGGGCGGCGTCGGCTTGTGCTCCTTGGGCGGCTTCTCCGGCTTGGGCCCGTGCTCCTTGGGCGGCTTGTGCTCCTTTGGCGGCTTCTCCGGCTTGGGCCCCTTGGTGGGGGGCTTCTCCGGCTTCGGGGTCGGGGTGGCCGGCGTCGGCGTCGGGGTGTACCCGTACCCGGCGTCGGCCTGGATCTCCACGGCCAGGCTCACGGCCACCAGGGCCAGCAGCAGAGCAGCCCTGCCGCTGCCACCCATCATCCTCTCTCTCTCACACACTCTCAGTAACTGCAAGCTCTTCTGGTTGGCTCTAGCTGGCCAATGGCGCAGTGGTGGTCTGAGGAGAGACGCTCACCCTGCCACTGCTTATATACACGGAGGAAGGGGTGGGGTGGGGGCCTCGGATGCCCTCTGGGCTCTCGTGACGCCCTTCGACGGAGAGGAGGAGGAGAGAGAGAGGGCACTGCGGCGAGAGAGAGGCATTCAGGCAAGCCATGTGGGGGCAGCACGGGAGGCTTCCCCGATGGTCACTCGCTTCGCTTGCATTGGGGTTCACCGGCACCGCTCACTGGTCCAGCACGGGCCAGTCTGAACCTGCATGTTGACGAATGGAATGGATAGAGCCGGGCGGGCACTTGGTGGAGCAGGTGGATTTACATCGTTTGCATCTACAAGTAGTTCCCACAATACTCACGTTATTGTGTGCATTCACTCCGCCTTGCACTGAAGTAGCAGAGAGTGAGACCTGTACACAAGAAGAGCCGCCATGTGCTGCTCGCCGAGATCAAACGACGTGGATCGATCAAGCTGAACGGCAGATCAGATAACGATCCGCTGGGAAAGATAATACTACTACCTTCGCCTATGAATAAATTAGATTTATAGAGTTATTATGGCATGTACAACATCATTTAATATGAACTCTCTCGAGAGATCTACCTTCTCGGCTAGATTCGTCGTCTCTTTGACCGGATCGCCGTCTGGATCCGTCAATGTCGAGGCCTTTCTGGTCGGATCCATCGTTACCCCTTCTATTACGCCACAGGCGCGGCTAACATTACTGGTGCAGACGTGTGCGCTGCCGCCGGCCTCTGAATAAATTAGATTTATAAAGTTATCGATCAAGCTGAACGGCAGATCAGATAACTATCCGTTGGGAAAGATAATACTACTACCTTGCCTCTGAATAAATTAGATTTATAAAGTTATTAGGGCATGTACAACCTCATTTAATATAGAGTCTACCTTCCCAGCTAGATCCGTCGTCTATTTAACCGGATCGCCGTCTTGCCGGTTGGATCCGTCGATGTCGTGGCCTTCCTGGCCGGATCCATCATTACCCCTTCTATTCCATCGCGAGCGCGGCCACCATAACGGTGCAGACGCGTGCGCTGCCGCGGGGCTCCTCGACGTCCAGACGATCGAAGAAGCAAGAAGGTCACCCTGGTGCTAATTTTTATGTCGCCCAGCCGATCGTTGACGCTTGAACATCGACCCCTACCAAAGAATAGGCTACTGCTGCGTGTCTCCCGACCACGACCACCTCGACTTCGGCTATCTCGGCATCCAGGGGCTATCATTTCCTCGAAGTCCACACATCGGCAACATTCACACCCTCATCACGCTACGATTGCAGGGGTATCAACTCGTCGGCTTCTACCTTCGGCTTCTACTACAGTCTCATCGTGTGTGGTGCCCCCGTTGCGACTGCTGAAGGATGTTAGACTGTATGTGGAGGGGCGGGCACCACTGTTGGGCTACCGACCCATTAGGATTAGGGCTATGCAATATAATAAATCAATCGCTTCACAGTCCAACATTATCCTGTTAACTTTGAGATTCAGATTTATTTTTTTAACGGTGGAATTGTTCCAAAGTTGCCTTTTTTTCAAATGTTTTTTTCTTTTTTTTCATTATGATGGCATGCATAAGGGGAAAGTGGAACAATGTGTTCGACCTGAGATACAAGCAGTGAATTAATGAATCGAGAGATCTGGTTGGATCTGAACAAGACACTTGCCTTTAGGAATAGTAGTAGATCACCAGAGCGCTTAAGAACGAGGGCCCAGCTAATTAGATGCATTGCTACGCTTGTGTGCATTTCGGCTCTTGATTTTTTACCTTTACCCAGAGCATTTCACCGTGTTCTGCAACATGAGAAAAGCTGCAGAAATTTTGGGGGTACTGCAGCACTGACACCCACCCACTCATTCTGCAAGGAGCTGATGTAAAAAGGGCTTAAGGCCAGGGACGAACGAACACAAGTATACGCGGTTGCGCAGAAAGGAAATGGGGGAGGACGTTGCCCCCCACAAGGCCACAAGTGGCTGACGACGAGGGGCATGTGCGTTCATCTGAGCAAAGGCATTTTTGGGTCGTCGCTGAAAACTGAAAAAGGCTGGGACGCTTGTCTTCTTTCTTCCCTCCTCCGGTCCATCCGTCCGCCCGCCCGCTGAACCGAACGTCCAAGCCAAACCGCAGGAAAACAGGCGAGACCGATCACCATTTCCGCGGAAATCGAGATCGAGATGCTCCTCCTCTTCCTCCAGTCCTCCTGATGTCCAGCTCGTCTTTATTGGCGTGGCCACACTGGGCACGCGCAAACACCGCCCGGGAAAACGCCCGGCCGGCTGGCAGCCAGCGCTAGCTGGAATTTGTTTGGCGGACACACACCGGCCATCAGTAAGTACTTCCAGAACCAAAATATCCGCGGGTGAACTGCGTCGTCCTGTCGGTGGGAATCGTCGTATTAGCGAGCATTCTTATCAAGCCCTTGGTATTAGTGCAGCAAAGGAGAATATTACCTTATCAAGCCTCCACTGCATTTTTGTTGGATTTTGTGTAGTAATTGGATCCTTATTATCCCTAGCAAACCAAACACGACCTTAATTTACTTCTCTTGCACCTCCGATCCACCACACACATAAAAATTGTTGGAAAAATTAACAGCGCCTAAGATTTATTTGATAATGCAGCATAAAACGTAAAACCAAGATATACTTGCAGATAATATCCATGACATTAGAATAGAACAGATCTAAACTAATTCAACAAGATTAACACATAAATAAAAGAATCTATAACGGATCTAACCATAAGACTGTCATTGCAATAAACCAAAAATACAAATTTACTTACTGTGACTTCCATGAGTGATGGTGACGATCCTGAGCGGACTTGCGCAAAGCACTTCCCAGAAACCTGATTCGTCGGCACCCGTGCAGGTCGTTAAAACGTCGGTGTTGGTTCGGAGACACCGCTCTCCCTTGATCTGCGGCACGACAGACGAAGGGACGTCAGGGCAGAGAAGCGACGACGTAAAGAGAGGAGAAGAAGAGGACAAGTCGGTTGCTATTCGCGTCTGTCCTCTGACTGAATGACGTCTGCCTTTTATAGAGTGGTTGTCACAACCTCCTTGATTCGATTTGCTAAATCTAGAAACCGCCCCATAGAATCTCTCTACGTGCAACCGCCCGAAGATATCGCATGCATGTAACGTGCACGACTATTACTCCTGGTCGACGTGGCAGCCTAGGTGTTGTATTTGATAACAAAATAAACAAAAAGCAAAAAATAAACTATTGTTTATAACATGTCACGACGCGACCGCGCACAAGTCACAAGTCCCGCGATAGCTAATAGGAATAAACACAAAACGCGAGCGAGCGAGCACGTGTGGCAACCTACATAGCCCTTTATTGGTCTCGTGTGAAGTGTATGAAACACTTCCACATATAAGTTGGTTCTCTCCTATCAAGATGAGCAATATAGAACTAAAGGCTTATGTCATCTATACACACCACCTTGTCTTCTTTATTGAATTGGGGGTCACACACTAGCGGACCTAATTCCAACAAAAGTATCCTACTTTGAAAATTATGTGAGGATTTTCGTAGAAACAGCGAGTAGTTTAGAAACTCCTTTTGTACAAGGGTTTTCATTTTCCTAATGGAAATTAGTTTATTTTTACTTGGAAAAATAGTGATCTAGGGGAAAATGAAGTTTTTCCAAACTAGCGTCCGAGTAAAAGTTTTTAAGCTCAGAAGTAGATACGTACATGCCACTTGCCAACCAGGCTAACTCACCTTAAGTAAGTTTCACCTATATATACACCATGCACCTAGCTAGCTTGCTACTAGCGCTCTTAAATCATGGTCCGCTGCGTCGCTGTTTACGTTGCATTAGGCCGAGGGCACGTGCTAGCTAGGGTTCTGGATCTGTAGCTACAAGCCTGCAAAAATCTAGTTTAAGTGTATGCACGAATGATTGTGCAGTAAAAAAAAAATTAACCCACCTACTGGCATAGTGGCATCTGGCATGGGCATGTAATAAAATTCTCTCATTCGGGCGCCAGATGAGATTCTCACGTACTTCCAGAAAAAGTTCGCGAGAGGCAACATTATTTCTCTCTACTTTATTTAAACACCGTGGATGAAAAAGGTAAGTAAGCTTGGTAAAAGCCGGAAAAGCATGACGTATTTTAAGTTTTTCGAGCAAAGTTATTATTAGGCGCCGCGCGCGCGTAGTCCCCCCCAGTCGTAGGTCTAGCACTAGCAGACTACTAGTAGCATGCATGGTCGTCTCGCTCATGGATCGATGCGTATATGCAATAGATGGCCCAATGCATGCACGGTGGATGATCCATCGATGCTGCCTGCATGCCCCCGCCATGTGTAGTAGAGTGGTTCCGTGCATTGGAACCAGATGATGACTGGCGATAGGGTTAGGCGGGCGGGAGCGCCCCCTCAAGCAAAGCATGAGCGCAGCGCCATGCCATGATTCAGCCTGGTTTCTAGGAGCTAAGCTACGCATACCAATCATGCAACATATATAGATTAATGTCAATACTAAAGTATTGAAACAAAGACTTTTTTCGTGTCTCGGAACTCTGTATAGATCATATTATTGTATATATATATATATATATATATATATATATATATATATATATATATATATATATATATATATATATATATATATATATATATATATATATATATATATATATATATATATATATATATATATATATATAGTCCCGCAAGCAGGCATGGGGGATGTCAGACGACTTTTGGTATTGGCGAACCAGATAGGTACGTAGTACCAAATAAAATTGGAGTGGCATGTTCATTATACTACAGGAGTCAACACAGCACACGATGCCACGGGGATGATGCATGCGATGCGCCCATGACGACAGGGTGTCTGTAACTGTAACGTGCAAAAAAAATGTAACCCGTACCAGATGTAAAAGCGGGAGTTACTCTACGGCTCGATTTGGTGACAAGGAGATCACCGGAAATTGAAGGGGATTCAGGAAAAATGAACTAATTTCTCCCTTAGTCCCCTCTAATTCTTCTGTGATCTTTAATCACTAAATCAGGTCTAGTAGCAGTACTTTTACACCTGTCGACATTTTCTCCTCCTGATTCCTGAGCGACGACGCACCACGAATCCCAGCAGGTACTGGGGAAAAAAAACGAAGGGGGATTTTCAGTCGAGCCGTGCCATGGCCGTTCGGTTCCTGTGTCAGGCTTTGTTGGACCTCAAAGGCCCAGAACGGACAAGTTTCTCGACGGACGGCTTTTGGTCCTGAAGCCCACACCATTAGACGGACTGGCTGGCTGTATTTGCTGGGCCAGCCCGGAGGACGAGTACGGCGAATCGGTATGCTGTTTGGAGTCGAGTCACGGACGATTATGGGATTAGAGCCCATGAGCTAGTACTCCCAATTAGGTTTGCAAGCTGCACCTTGGAAAAAATATTACATTATACTACATCCGTTCACAAATATATCACACCGTCGATTTTTTTGAAAACTTTGCCCATTACTCTTACTAAGAAGTTAAGTAGGGCGTCCACACCTCATCTGCCCCTGCCCTCGCCACCGACCCCGTCCTCTCCCACGCGCGCGCCTGTAACTAGTTTCCTAGCCCGCGTCGTGCCCCTACCCCACCGACGTTTATGGAAGGTGCCATTCCACGGTTCTTCGTGGCCGCCCCTAAGGATGTAAATGGTCGGTAAAATCCGGTAAATTTCCGGTACCGTTTACCAGATTTTTCCAGCCGTTTTCGGATTTATCGGGATATACAGAAAACGAGACGGAAACGGAATAGGTTTTTTTTCGAAAACGGTACGGTAAACGGTGAGACAAACTTACCGTCCGTTTTCGTATTTCTCGGGAAACTCTGGTATATTCCCGTATTTGTCCCGTATTTTCCCGACCCACGGACCTGCCAATCAACCATCAGCCAGTCAGCCCATCCCCACAGCTATGGCCCATGGGGCCATGTTGGCCACATGCCCACGCAACGCAAGGCAGTAAGGCTGGCAGCCTGGCACGCATTGACGCATGTGGACACACACAGCCGCCGCCTGTTCGTGTTTCTGTGCCGTTGTGCGAGACTGTGACTGCGAGTGGCGGAGTCGGCGAACGGCGAGGCGTCTCCGGAGTCTGGACTGCGGCTGTGGACAGCGACGCTGTGACGGCGACTCGGCGAAGCCCCAAGCTACCAAGCCCCCAAGTCCCCATCCATCTCTGCTTCTCTGGTCATCTCCTTCCCCTGGTCGATCTGCAGGCGCCAGACCGGCCGAAGCATCACGAAACGCACTAAGACCTCGAAGGAGTCAAACCACTCCTCCGAGGCCTCGGGGGCTACACCCGGCGGGTGCGCTCGCGCGCACCCACCGGAACAAAATGTAACCGAGAAAGGTCGGTCCCCTTGCAAAAAAAGTGCGACAAAAGCCTCCAAGCGAGTATTAACACTCACTTTGAGGCTCGGGGGCTACTGTCGGGGACCATAATTAGGGGTACCCCCAAGACTCCTAATCTCAGCTGGTAACCCCCATCAGCACAAAGCTGCAAAGGCCTGATGGGTGCGATTAAGTCAAGGCTCGGTCCACTCAAGGGACACGATCTCGCCTCGCCCGAGCCCAGCCTCGGGCAAGGGCGGCCGACCCCGAGGATTCACGTCTCGCCCGAGGGCCCCCTCAAGCGACGGGCACACCTTCGGCTCGCCCGAGGCCCATTCTTCGCCGAGAAGCAACCTTGGCCAGATCGCCACACCGACCGACCGTATCGCAGGAGCATTTAATGCGAGGATCGCCTGACACCTTATCCTGACGCGCGCTCTTCAGTCGACAGAGCCGAAGTGACCGCAATCACTTCGCCGCTCCACTGACCGACCTGACAAGAAGACAGCGCCGCCTGCGTCGCTCCGACTGCTGTGCCACTCGACAGAGTGAGGCTGACAGCAGCCAAGTCCGGCCTCGGGCGCCATAGGAAGCTCCGCCTCGCCCGACCCTAGGGCTCGGACTCGGCCTCGGCTCCGGAAGACGACGAACTACGCCTCGCCCGACCCCAGGGCTTGGACTCAGCCTCGGCTCCGGAAGACGACGAATTCCGCCTCGCCCGACCCCAGGGCTCGGACTCGGCCTCGGCTCCAGAAGACGACGAACTCCGCCTCGCCCGACCCCAGGGCTCGGACTCAGCCTCGGCTCCGGAAGACGACGAACTCCGCCTCGCCCGACCCCAGGGCTCGGACTCAGCCTCGGCCTCAGACGATGGTCTCCGCCTCGCCCGACCCGGGGCTCGGACTCGACCTCGATCTCAGAAGACAGACTCGACCTCAACCTTGGAGGAGCCTCTGCCTCGCCCGACCTAGGGCTCGGACTGACCACGTCACAGGGGGGCCATCATTACCCTACCCCTAGCTAGCTCAGGCTACGGAGAATAAGACCGGCGTCCCATCTGGCTCGCCCCGACAAACAAATAATGATGGCGCCCTGCGTGCTCCATGACGACGGCGGCTCTCAGCCCCTTACGGAAGCAAGGAGACGTCAGCAAAGACTCGACAGCCCCGACAGCTGTCCTTCCGCAAGGCTCCAGCGCTCCTCCGACGGCCACGACATCACATGAACAGGGTGCCAAAAACCTCTCCGGCTGCCACGACGGCATGTACTTAGGGCACTAGCTCCTCTCTGCTAGAGACGTTAGCACACTGCTACATCTCCTATTGTATACCTGGACCCCCTCCTTACGCCTATAAAAGGAAGGTCCAGGGCTCTCTTACGGGAAGGTTGGCCGCGCGGGGGAACCGGACGGCGCGCATAAGCCTCTCGCTCTCTCCCACGCGGACGCTTGTAACCCCCTACTACAAGCGCACCCGACCTGGGCGCAGGGCAACACGAAGGCCGCGGGTTTCCCCTTTCGCCTGCCTCCCTTTCTTCCCCCCTTCGTGCTCCGTCTCACGCCGACCCATCTGGGCTGGGACACGCGGCGACGATTTACTCGTCGGTCCAGGGACCCCCCGGGGTCGAAACGCCGACAGTTGGCGTGCCAGGTAGGGGCCTGCTGCGTGTTGACGAACAACTTCCCGTCAAGCTCCAGATGGGTAGTCTCCAGCAACCTTTCCAGCCCGGGACGGTGCTCCGTTTCGGGAGTCTCGAGTTCATATCCCTCGACGGCAGCTACGACATGATACTCCTTCCTCCGCCGCGCGACAGCGACAATGGCGGCCGACAACCCGCCCGCCGGCGGCGGAATCAACGACGTCTTCCCCACATGGCGGAAGAACAACATCCGGATTTGTCCCGTCGCCTCCCCCGCCGACGGAGGAGGAGGCGGGGCAACCAAGGCCAAGCAGGAGGCGGCACCTCGTCAGCTGTCGAGCGAGTCGACGGCGCCGGCACCCCAACGGGGGACACGTCGGGCGTCGACCTCGCGTCTGAGACAAAGACGAGCGCCGTTTCCCCGCAACACGCCAACTCCAAGCGGACGGACGACGCCAACACGCTCGCAAAGGACTTACTGGGCGTCACCCTCGTACCCGAGACGACGGTGCAGTCTGCCCCTGACGCGACTTCGTCACCGCCCGTCGACCAGGAGGTACCGACCGATTCCCATCTCGTGCCTTTTGGATTCAGCCTCGACCCACCAAGCGACTTCGCTTCGGTGGAAGCCTTCATAGAGGCATGTCCAAACCCTCCGGGGTATCATATGCGGTCACCCTGGGACCGACTGATGGCCGTCTCGACCTACGGACCCTTGGGTTTCGAGGAAGATGACGAGCCTGACCTTTGTTGGGATTTCTCCGGACTCGGTAACCCCAGTGCCATGCGGGACTTCATGACCGCATGCGGCTATTGCCTTTCCGGTTGTTCCGACGGTAGCCGCAGCTTCGGCGACGAGGACTGCGGCCCAAGTCGTGAATGTTTCCACGTCGATCTAGGGGGTCCCGGCGAAGGCAACCATCTTGGTATACCAGAAAACGGTGATCCCCCCAGGCCCGCGCCTCGCGTTGACATCCTTCGGGAGCTAGCTGTGGCCCCAGTCCCTGCAGGGGGTCAGGACTCACAGCTCGAGCAAATCCGCGAGGGGTAGGCTAGGCTCGACGAGGGAGTAGGAACACTTGAGCAGTTCCGGCGGAACACCGGGCAGGAATGGGCAGACCGAGCTCCGCCCGGAGAAGCGCGTCATCTGCCCCAGGGCATCCAGCTTCGCATTGCCGACGACGTCAGGGCAAGGCCGCCACCGACTTCTAGTGGGGTCGGCTAGAACCTGGCTGCGGCAGCAATACTACTCCGCACGATGCCGGAACCATCGACCACCGAAGGGCGGTGTATCCAGGGAGAGCTCAAGAATCTCCTAGAGGATGCCGCGGTCCGACGGGCCGAAAGCTCTGCCTCCCGAAGACAGGGATACCCCTCGGAGCATCGCGCCGCGACTTCCCGATTCATGCGGGAAGCCTCGGTCCACACCGGGCGCACGCGAAACACAGCGCCTGCGGCCCCGGGTCGCCTCGGCAATGAGCACCACCACCGCAACCGTCGAACCCACCTCGACGATAGGGTGCACCGAGGCTACCACCCCAGGCGTGGGGACGCTATGACAGCGGGGAGGATCGGAGTCCCTCGCCCGAACCACCCGGTCCGTAGGCTTTCAGCCGGGCCATACGATGGGCGCCGTTCCCGACCCGGTTCCGAACCCCGACTACTATCACAAAGTACTCGGGGGAGACGAGGCCGAAACTGTGGCTCGCGGACTACCGGCTGGCCTGCCAATTGGGTGGCACGGACGATGACAACCTCATCATCCGCAACCTCCCCCTGTTCCTCTCCGACACCGCTCGAGCCTGGCTGGAGCACCTGCCTCTGGGGCAGATATCCAACTGGGACGACCTGGTTCAAGCCTTCGCCGGCAACTTCCAGGGCACGTACGTGCGCCCTGGGAACTCCTGGGATCTCCGCAGCTACCGCCAGCAGCCGGGAGAGTCTCTCCGGGACTACATCCGACGATTCTCGAAGCAGCGCACCGAGCTGCCCAATGTTACCGACTCAGATGTCATCGGCGCGTTCCTCGCCAGCACCACCTACTGCGACCTGGTGAGAAAGCTGGGTCGTAAGACCCCCACCAGGGCGAGCGAGCTGATGGACATTGCCACCAAGTTCGCCTCTGGCCAGGAGGCGGTTGAGGCCATCTTCCGGAAGGACAAGCAGCCCTAGGGCCGCCCGCCGGAAGATGTCCCCAAGGCATCCACTCAGCGCGGCACCAAGAAGAAAGGCAAGAAGTCGCAAGCGAAACGCGACGCCGCCGACGCGGACCTTGTCGCCGCCGCTGAGTACAAGAACCCTCGGAAACCTCCCGGAGGTGCCAATCTCTTCGACAAAATGCTCAAGGAGCCGTGCCCCTATCATCAGGGGCCCGTCAAGCACACCCTCGAGGAGTGCGTCATGCTTCGGCGCCACTTTCACAAGGCCGAGCCACCTGTGGAAGGTAGCAGGGCCCACAACAACGACAAGAAGGAGGATCACAAGGCAGAGGAGTTCCACGAGGTCCACGACTGCTTTATGATCTACGGTGGGCCAGTGGCGAACGGCTCGGCTCGGCACCGCAAGCAAGAGCGTCGGAGAGGTCTGCTCGGTAAAGGTGGCGGCCCCAGTCTACCTAGACTGGTCCGACAAGCCCATCACTTTCGACCAGGGCGACCACCCCGACCGCGTGCCGAGCCCGGGGAAATATCCGCTCGTTGTCGACCCCGTCATCGGCAACGTCAGGCTCACCAAGGTCCTCATGGATGGAGGCAGCAGCCTCAACATCATCTACGCCGAAACCCTCGGGCTCCTGCGGATCGATCTGTCCTCGGTCCGGGCAGGCGCGACGCCTTTTCACGGGATCATTCCCGAGAAACGCGTCCAGCCCCTTGGACAACTCGATCTGCCCGTCTGCTTCGGGACTCCCTCCAACTTTCGAAGGGAAACCCTCACGTTCGAGGTGGTCGGGTTCCGAGGAACCTACCACGCAGTGCTGGGGAGGCCACGCTATGCCAAGTTCATGGCCGTCCCCAACTACACCTACCTCAAGCTCAAGATGCCGGGCCCCAACGGGGTCATCACCGTCGGCCCCACGTACCGACACGCGTACGAATGCGACGTGGAGTGCGTGGAGTACGCGGAGGCCCTCGCCGAATCCGAGGCCCTCATCGCCGACCTAGAGAGCCTCTCCAAGGAGGCGCCAGACGTGAAGCGCCATGTCGACAATTTCGAGCCAGCAGAGACGGTCAAATCCGTCCCTCTCGACCCCAGCAACGATGCCTCCAAGCAGATCTGGATCGGCTCCGAGCTCGACCCCAAATAGGAAGCAGTGCTCGTCGACTTTCTCCGCGCAAACGCCGAAGTCTTTGCGTGGAGTCCCTCGGACATGCCTGGCATACCGAGGGAGGTCGCCGAGCACTCGCTGGACATCCGAGCTGGAGCTCGACCCATGAAGCAGCCTCTGCGCCGATTCGACGAAGAAAAGCGCAGAGCCATAGGCGAGGAGATCCACAAGCTGATGGCTACAGGGTTCATCAAAGAGGTATTCCATCCCGAATGGCTTGCCAACCCTGTGCTTGTGAGAAAGAAAGAAGGGAAATGGCGGATGTGTGTAGACTACACTGGTCTAAACAAAGCATGTCCGAAGGTTCCCTACCCTATGCCTCGCATCGATCAAATCGTGGATTCCACTGCTGGGTGCGAAACCCTGTCTTTCCTCGATGCCTACTCAGGGTATCACCAAATCAGGATGAAAGAGTCCGACCAGCTCGCGACTTCTTTCATCACGCCTTTTGGCATGTACTGCTACGTTACTATGCCATTTGGTTTGAGGAATGCAGGTGCGACGTACCAAAGGTGCATGAACCATGTGTTCGGCGAACACATTGGTCGAACGGTCGAGGCTTACGTCGATGACATCGTAGTCAAGACGAGAAAAGCCTCCGACCTCCTTTCCGACCTCGAAACGACATTCCGGTGTCTCAAGGCGAAAGGCGTAAAACTCAATCCCGAGAAGTGCGTCTTCGGAGTCCCCCGAGGCATGCTCTTGGGGTTCATCGTCTCCGAGCGGGGCATCGAGGCCAACCCGGAGAAAATTGCGGCCATTACCAACATGGGCCCCATCAAGGAGTTGAAAGGCATACAGAGGGTCATGGGATGCCTTGCGGCTCTGAGCCGCTTCATCTCGCGCCTCGGCGAAAGAGGCCTACCTCTGTACCGCCTCTTGAGAAAGGCCGAGTGCTTCACTTGGACCCCCGAGGCCGAGGAAGCCCTCGGGAACCTGAAGGCGCTCCTCACGAACGCGCCCATCTTGGTGCCCCCTGCTGTCGGAGAAGCCCTCTTGATCTACGTCGCCGCTACCACTCAGGTGGTCAGCGCCGCGATCGTGGTTGAGAGACGAGAAGAAGGGCATGCATTGCCTGTCCAGAGGCCGGTCTACTTCATCAGTGAGGTACTGTCCGAGACCAAGATCCGCTACCCACAAATTCAGAAGCTGCTGTACGCGGTGATTCTGACACAGCAGAAGTTGCGGCACTACTTCGAGTCTCATCCGGTGATTGTGGTGTCATCCTTCCCCCTGGGGGAGATCATTCAGCCCCGAGAGGCCTCGGGTAGAATTGCAAAGTGGGCGGTGGAAATCATGGGCGAGACAATCTCGTTCGCCCCTCGGAAGGCCATCAAGTCCCAAATCTTGGCGGACTTTGTGGCTGAATGGGTCGACACCCAGCTTCCAGCAGCTCCGATCCAACCGGAACTCTGGACCATGTTTTTCGACGGGTCGCTGATGAAAACAGGAGCGGGCGCGGGCCTGCTCTTAATCTCACCCCTCGGAAAGCACCTCCGCTACGTGCTGCGCCTCCATTTCCCGGCGT